>NC_135893.1:26914732-27491633 GCF_964194155.1 Cetorhinus maximus | reverse complement strand
CCCGAGTTGGACAGGAACGCCCGGCGGAGGGTCCAAACGTTTCTCGCTGGGCTCCTGAGGGAGGGGAAGGATTAAAAAGTCCTCTCCTTCTTTTAAACAAGGTGACGGTGTATATACTCTTTGACAATGAAGACAACTATAGCCAGCCTCAACATCCGTGGCAGCAGGGACGCACAGCGCAGGTTCCGGAACCTCTCGGTCCTCAGGACGGGAGGTATGCGGTGTGCTTCCTGCAAGAAACCCATACCGTTCCGGGAGACGAAGCTACGTGGCTCCTGGAGTGGCGAGGGGGGTCTGCATGAGTCACCTAGCCTCCAATTCAGGCGGGGTGGCTATCTTGTTGGCTCCGCATTTTCAGCCCGAGATCTTGGGGGTCAAGGAGCCGGTGCCAGGCCGGTTGCTGCACCTGACTGTGCGCCTGGGGGGCGCGGTGCTTCACTTTGTGAATGTGTACGCTCCCCTGGGCTCGCAGCAGCAAGCGAGCTTCTTCGAAGAAGTGTCCACTCATCTGGGCTCCATCGACGCGGGCGAGTGCATCGTCCTCGGGGGGGATTTTAATTGCACCCTCGAGGCCCGGGACCGTCACGGTACCCAGCACCGTACGCGAGGTGCGAGTAAGTTACGGGACTTGGTCAGGTCCTTCGACTTGGTGGACGTCTGGCGAAATCTCCATCCCGATTCCAGCGTTTTCACCTTTGTGTTACCTGGAGTCGGAGCGTCCAGACTCGACCGTCTTTACGTTTCGAAGGCGTACGTGTCCTGCGTTCCGGCGGCTTCCGTGCAGCAGGTGCCGTGCACGGACCACCGTCTGGTGTGGGCGGAGCTCGCTCCGTTTTGCGCTCGGACGGGGTCCGCGCACTGGCACTTTAACAACCTGTTGCTGGAGGACGAGCGGTTCCTGGACTCGTTTCGTCGTTTCTGGGCCGGCTGGAGAAGGAAGCGGGGAGGCTTCCCCTCCTTGAGGCTCTGGTGGGACGTGGGCAAGACTCACGTCCGAGTTTTCTGTCAAGAGTACGCGAAGGGGTCGACAAAGAGGCGGAAATCCAGGGTGGAGGAGTTGGAGAAGGAGGTGCTCGACCTGGAGGCACGTCTCGGTCGGCCCGACGCGGACCCGGCCCTGCGGTCGGTGTACGATGAGAAGAAGGGCGCGTTGCGGGACCTGCAACTCGCCGGGTCCCGGGGCGCGTTCGTGAGGTCACGGATCCGGTTCCTCAAGGACCTGGACCGTGGCTCCCCCTTCTTCTACTCGCTGGAAAAAAGGCACGGGGTCCGTCAGCAGCTCTTTACGCTGCTGGCCGACGACGGATCCCTCGTCTCGGATCCGGAGGGCATCAGGGCCATTACCGGGAACTTTTACACTGCCCTGTTCTCTTCGGATCCGTCCAGCGAGGATGCTTGCAGAGTTTTGTGGGAGGACCTGCCGCAGGTCGGCCCGGAGGGCGCCGGAAAGCTTGACTCCCCTATAAGTCTGGGGGAGCTGACCGGCGCCCTCGATGGTCTCTCGAGGGGAAAGTCCCCGGGACTTGACGGGCTGACCGTGGAGTTCTTCAGGGCGTTCTGGGACGTCCTGGGGAGCGACTTCGCGGGGGTCCTGGGGGAGAGTATTGCTACCGGGGAGATGCCCCTTTCGTGGCGCAGAGCCGTGATTGCCCTGTTGCCGAAGAAGGGGGATCTCCGCCTACTTAAAAACTGGCGCCCGGTCTCCCTCCTCAGCACGGACTATAAAATATTCGCCAGAGCCATGTCTTCTCGGCTCGGCACCGTGCTGGACCGCATGATCCACCCTGACCAGTCCTACACCGTCCCGGACCGCTCGATTTACGACAACGTCCATCTGGTCCGGGACATAATCCACCATTCCCAGAGGGCTGGTCTGTCGAGCGCCTTCCTGTCCCTTGATCAGGAGAAGGCGTTCGACAGGGTGGATCACGAATATTTACTCGGGACTCTGCGAGCATTCGGTTTCGGGACGCACTTTGTCGCCCGGATCCGACTTCTGTACACCGCCGCGGAGTGTCTAGTGAAGGTTAACGGGTCCCTGACGGCGCCCCTTCGCTTTGGGAGAGGGGTACGTCAGGGCTGCCCCCTGTCCGGCCAGTTGTATTCTATTTGCGTGGAGCCTTTCCTGCGCCTCTTGCGGAGGAGGTTGTCGGGATTGGTTCTGCGCGGGCCGGGCATCGGGGTGGTCCTTTCGGCATACGCCGATGACGTGCTCCTAATGTTTAATGACCCGGCTGACCTGCGGAGGATGCGCGAGTGCCAGGAGGTCTACTCTGCGGCTTCTTCTGCCAGGATCAACTGGGAGAAATGTTCTGGACTCCTGGTCGGCCCGTGGCAGACGGATCCCCTACCCGAGGAGCTCAGGCCTTTCACCTGGAGCAGGACCAGCATCCTCTACCTGGGGGTCCATCTCTGCCCTGCCGAGGAATCCTGGCCGGCCAACTGGCAGGAACTGGAGACGAAAGTCACCGCTCGCCTGCGGCGCTGGACAGGACTGCTCCGAGTGCTGTCTTACCGGGGTCGAGTTCTGGTCATAAACCAGCTGATCGCCGCCATGTTGTGGTATCGGCTGGTCACTTTGACCCCTCCCCCGGACTTTGTCGCGAAAATCCAGAGAATGCTAGTCGACTTCTTCTGGGACAAAAGATTGCACTGGGTCGCCGCTGAGGTTCTGAGTCTCCCGCTTAGGGAGGGCGGTCAGGCGCTGGTGTGCCTACGCACGCAGGTGGCGACTTTCCGTCTTCAGACCCTGCAGCGATACCTTTACGTCGAGCCTCCTCCGAGATGGTGTGCCCTGGCGACGTATTTCTTCCGCCAGGTGCACGGCCTGAATTACGACGTGCAGCTCCTGTTTGTAGATCAGAGGGGCCTCGGCTCCTTCCAGGTGTTGCCCGTCTTTTACCAGGACCTGATCAAAGTCTGGAACGTGGTCGCCACGCGACGCAGCTCTCCCCCGTCAGGAGTAGCGGCTATCGTCAGAGAGCCGCTGCTCAGGAATCCGCCCCTCCGTCCCTTTCAGTGGCTGGCGGAGAGGAGGGCTGTGGCTGCCGGGGTGACCAGGGTCGGGGACGTGCTGGGTGGCGGAGGACTGGGCTGGATGCTCCCGCAGGAGTTGGCGCGTCGCGCGTCAGTGAGTGTCCAGGTCGCAGCCGATGCCATCCAAGACCTAAAAACGGTCGTGCTCGGACCCGAAGTCATTTTAGGTCTGGAGGTGGCCCAGGTGCGCGGTGATCTTCCGGCTGAACGTTCCCCTGTTCGGACGGAATTCCACATTGGCCCCAAGCCCCGAACCCTCCCTCGGGTGCCGGTGCCCCGCAATAATATGAGCCGCCTCGGGGACATGCCCTCCGTGCCATTTGGCACGGCGCGGAGGGGTTTTCTGTACGGACTGCTGCTGCACACCTTCCATTTTCTCGCCCTGGTCCGCCGCCCGGACACGCCCTGGCGTGCCTTGTTGCCGTCCGGCGGCGGAGGCCCCCGATGGGAGGCCCTCTACGGAGGAGTTCTCCCCCTTTCTATCGGGGACCTGGGTTGGAGGGTGTTGCATGCGGCAGTCCCCTACAATAGGAGGATGTGTAGGTTCACGGACTCCCAAGACACCTGCCCTTTTTGCGGTCTTGTGGAGTCCGTGGACCACGTGTATATAGGGTGTCTTAGGCTGCACTCCCTTTTTAGTTATTTAAAAAATCTTTTGTTACTGTTTTGGTTGCACTTCAGTCCCACGCTCCTGATCTACGGACACCCGGTGCGGAAGGGGGTCGGGAAGGAGGAGGACCTCCTCGTGAACCTGCTCCTGGGCCTGGCCAAGTTGGCCATCAACAGGTCCAGGCAGCGGGCGATCGACGGGGGAGTCCCGCCCGATTGTTTGTCTCTCTTCCGCGGCTACGTTCGCGGCCGGATGTCCCTGGAAAGGGAGCACGCGGTGTCTGCCGGCACCATCGAGGCCTTCCGTGCTCGGTGGGCACCGCGGGGTCTGGGGTGTTTTGTTGACCCCTTTAATCACATCTTAGTTTGATGTTTGTAAGGTTCCTTTAAAGTTTTTTCCTTGATTTTACAGCTGACCTGACTTAGGGGCTGTGCTTGATTTCTCCCTTGTTCTTTTTGCTCATTTAGTTTATTGTTTTGACTCAAAAGAGTGACATCTTAATGATCTCGTTGAGCTCGTTGTTGCTCAGTTTGGAGCTGGAGCCAGAGGAGAGAGGAGGTGTTCCTGCTGCTGCTGCTGTTCCTGCTGCTGCTGCTGTTCCTGCTGCTGCTGCTGTTCCTGCTGCTGCTGCTGTTCCTGCTGCTGCTGCTGTTCCTGCTGCTGTTCCTGCTGCTGTTCCTGCTGCTGCTGCTGCTGTTCCTGCTGCTGCTGCTGTTCCTGCTGCTGCTGCTGCTGTTCCTGCTGCTGCTGCTGTTCCTGGGGGGCCGGAGAGGAGAGAGAGGAAGAAGAGGAAGAGAACAACTTTCTTTTGTTTGGTTGCTGCAGGACAGGAAGGCCAGGAGGCCTGACTTTGGGATTCACAACATCCTAGGTGGGTGTTTAGACTTTGTGTTTTGTCTTCAGGTGGGGGCTATAGAGAACTGTGTACTGTAGGGGGAGGATAGAAGACCATCCGGAGGGCTTGGGGAAGGAGGAGGGAGGGTGTGTGTGTGTGTGGTTATAAACCATCTTTGCTGCCACCCCCCCCCACCCCCCCCCAACACAACCTGGCCTTTTTCCGGTGGCCTATATTACCAAAGCCATCACCTCCCCCTACCAGAAGGCCAACAAGCCCCCACCCACCATCCATCTTTTTCAGACCAGGAGACACCCACCTGGAGTTTTCCCCCCTTTCCCTCCTGTGCCTCCCTGTCCTCTGCCTCTCTCCCTCCTCTCCTCTCCTGCATTAAAAGGGGGGGGAGGTTATTCCAACCTCTTTCCCCCTTTTCCCCCCAGGAAGGAGCTTTATTTATTAAAAAAATATATATATATTTAATTAAAAAAAAACACCATCAGTAAAATGGCCAATACTTCCCAGGGTGGGTGTGGCTCTGGCCCAAAGGCCACTTTGCCATCACCTGTGGCCGGGCCCTCGAGGGCTAACGTGGAGGTGGTGTTGTCACCGGTGCCAGGGCCTACTAAAAAGACCTATGCGGGGGTGGCTGCTTCTGCAGCTCCTGCTGCCCCCGCGGCCCTGTCGCCATTCCGCCTCCTTACGAGGGCCCTAGGGGTAAAGAGCTATGCTCACCCTGAAATGACTATAGAGGCCTGCGTTAAGGCTATGGCTGGGGTCGTCGGCCCCTCGGCCATAGTCGCAGCCTCTAAAATGTATGGGAAGGCCATATTTTTCTTGAGGTCTGAGCGGGCGGTGCACCTCGCCCTACAAAAGGGGCTCACTGTGGGCGGGACCTTTCTGGCGGTGGACCCTCTTGAGGCCACCGCCCAGAGGCTTTTGATTTCCAACGTCCCGCCCTTTCTCCCAAGTGAGCTCCTCCTCCCCCACCTTTGTAAACTGGGGGAGGTCAGGTCGGGGGTGGCGCCGATCCCGCTCGGCCTCAAGGACGCGGCCCTCCGCCACGTGTACTCTTTCCGGCGCCAGGTATTTGTCCGCTTGGCCCGGGAGGAGTGCCTGGAGGGGGCCCTTTCAATAAATTATGAGGGGACCGCCTACCGGGTCTTCTGGACCGCGGAGGGCATGCGGTGCCATGCTTGCAAGGAGGCGGGGCACGTCCGAAAGAACTGCCCCGTCCTCAAGGCCGCCAGCACCACTCAAGCGGCCGCGGCTGGCACCGCCCCTCCTCCCCCCGCCACTACTCCATCTACCTCTCCGCAAGGGGAGGCGTGGCCGGCAGTCACTGCCATCTCGGTTGCCGGTGAGGCGGGGGGAGAGCCCCCGCGTCATAAGAAGGCGCGGAGGAAGACCCGTAACCTGGGGGTGGTCCCCGAGACTCCCCAAACCCCCAAGGATCCCCAGACCCCTGTAGACACCGGCTCGGGGGAAGAAGTACCATCCGGCCCCTGCGTCGTCTCCGCGCGTGATCCCGGGCCCGTAGGTACCGAGGCGCCGTGTGCTGGGCCCGGCGTCGTCCCTGCACGGGTCCCCGGGGCTAGCGGGGGCGAGACTCGTGTCCCCGAGCCGGGGGAAAAGGAATACCCCAAACCCCAGAGGGCGGGGCGTCCGGGTAGGCTGGACAAGGCGGAGGAGGCCCCAGAGATGGAGGTCTCCCTAGCCCCCAGCCTCCCTCGGAAGAGACGCCACCCCTCCGAGAAGGAAGAGGAGGGGGAGGGCGACGCCCAATCTGAAGAGGTTGGGTGTGTCCCCTCCCCTGATGATGAGGTGGTGGTGTCTCCGCAACCCATTAAGACCTCAACCTGCCCTCTGGGGGAATCACATACCCCTCCCCCCACCAACCTGCTGCAGTCCCCTGAACAGGGCCCCTCGGAGGTCTCTGAGGGCACCTCCCTTGTGGGGGTGCCCAATTTAGAACAACTCAATACCCCCGAGGTATCCTCTGGCCCGTCGGGGGACTGCGCGATTAACAATTCAAAAAATTTAAAAAATTTAACTGGGTCATTGGGTGGTAGTGGCGAGGAAGGCCTTCCCGCTCCCTCCCAGAACCTAGCACCGGGCGTCATTGTTTTAGGTCAGGAGCTCGTCTCGAGCTCCCCGGACGACCCGGTGCCGGGAGGAGAGCGGGCATCCGTAGCGCCGCCACCCTCTGGCCCCAACTTATTAGAGGAGACCAGAGAGGACCACTCTGGCCTTGATCCTGGGGGTGGGATCGAGGTAGAGGTGGAGCCTACTGGCAGCTCCGGACCAGCCCCCGTACTCAATACGGGGGAGGGGTTGGAAGCTGGAGGCGACGACCCGGAGGAGGACGGAGTTTCGGTGGTGAGCACCGGGGATGACCTCGACTCGTTCTCAAGCGAGTCGATGGATACCCTGGTGCCCTCCACTGACTCTCCCCTCATCCCCCCACGGGAACTCCAGGACTTTTTAGCGAGTCATCGCGGTCGCCGAAATAGAGTCCAGTTGGCCTTGGCCCGGTGGCATTCTTTTCCGCTGGTGTTCTGGTCCACTCGCGAGGCCCTCAAGGCTCCCGAGTTGGACAGGAACGCCCGGCAGAGGGTCCAAACGTTTCTCGCTGGGCTCCTGAGGGAGGGGAAGGATTAAAAAGTCCTCTCCTTCTTTTAAACAAGGTGACGGTGTATATACTCTTTGACAATGAAGACAACTATAGCCAGCCTCAACATCCGTGGCAGCAGGGACGCACAGCGCAGGTTCCGGAACCTCTCGGTCCTCAGGGACGGGAAGTATGCGGTGTGCTTCCTGCAAGAAACCCATACCGTTCCGGGAGACGAAGCTACGTGGCTCCTGGAGTGGCGAGGGGGGGTCTGCATGAGTCACCTAGCCTCCAATTCAGGCGGGGTGGCTATCTTGTTGGCCCCGCATTTTCAGCCCGAGATCTTGGGGGTCAAGGAGCCGGTGCCAGGCCGGTTGCTGCACCTGACTGTGCGCCTGGGGGGCGCGGTGCTTCACTTTGTGAATGTGTACGCTCCCCTGGGCTTGCAGCAGCAAGCGAGCTTCTTCGAAGAAGTGTCCACTCATCTGGGCTCCATCGACGCGGGCGAGTGCATCGTCCTCGGGGGGGATTTTAATTGCACCCTCGAGGCCCGGGACCGTCACGGTACCCAGCACCGTACGCGAGGTGCGAGCAAGTTACGGGACTTGGTCAGGTCCTTCGACTTGGTGGACGTCTGGCGAAATCTCCATCCCGATTCCAGCGTTTTCACCTTTGTGTTACCTGGAGTCGGAGCGTCCAGACTCGACCGTCTTTACGTTTCGAAGGCGTACGTGTCCTGCGTTCCGGCGGCTTCCGTGCAGCAGGTGCCGTGCACGGACCACCGTCTGGTGTGGGCGGAGCTCGCTCCGTTTTGCGCTCGGACGGGGTCCGCGCACTGGCACTTTAACAACCTGTTGCTGGAGGACGAGCGGTTCCTGGACTCGTTTCGTCGTTTCTGGGCCGGCTGGAGAAGGAAGCGGGGAGGCTTCCCCTCCTTGAGGCTCTGGTGGGACGTGGGCAAGACTCACGTCCGAGTTTTCTGTCAAGAGTACGCGAAGGGGTCGACAAAGAGGCGGAAATCCAGGGTGGAGGAGTTGGAGAAGGAGGTGCTCGACCTGGAGGCACGTCTCGGTCGGCCCGACGCGGACCCGGCCCTGCGGTCGGTGTACGATGAGAAGAAGGGCGCGTTGCGGGACCTGCAACTCGCCGGGTCCCGGGGCGCGTTCGTGAGGTCACGGATCCGGTTCCTCAAGGACCTGGACCGTGGCTCCCCCTTCTTCTACTCGCTGGAAAAAAGGCACGGGGTCCGTCAGCAGCTCTTTACGCTGCTGGCCGACGACGGATCCCTCGTCTCGGATCCGGAGGGCATCAGGGCCATTACCGGGAACTTTTACACTGCCCTGTTCTCTTCGGATCCGTCCAGCGAGGATGCTTGCAGAGTTTTGTGGGAGGACCTGCCGCAGGTCGGCCCGGAGGGCGCCGGAAAGCTTGACTCCCCTATAAGTCTGGGGGAGCTGACCGGCGCCCTCGATGGTCTCTCGAGGGGAAAGTCCCCGGGACTTGACGGGCTGACCGTGGAGTTCTTCAGGGCGTTCTGGGACGTCCTGGGGAGCGACTTCGCGGGGGTCCTGGGGGAGAGTATTGCTACCGGGGAGATGCCCCTTTCGTGGCGCAGAGCCGTGATTGCCCTGTTGCCGAAGAAGGGGGATCTCCGCCTACTTAAAAACTGGCGCCCGGTCTCCCTCCTCAGCACGGACTATAAAATATTCGCCAGAGCCATGTCTTCTCGGCTCGGCACCGTGCTGGACCGCATGATCCACCCTGACCAGTCCTACACCGTCCCGGACCGCTCGATTTACGACAACGTCCATCTGGTCCGGGACATAATCCACCATTCCCAGAGGGCTGGTCTGTCGAGCGCCTTCCTGTCCCTTGATCAGGAGAAGGCGTTCGACAGGGTGGATCACGAATATTTACTCGGGACTCTGCGAGCATTCGGTTTCGGGACGCACTTTGTCGCCCGGATCCGACTTCTGTACACCGCCGCGGAGTGTCTAGTGAAGGTTAACGGGTCCCTGACGGCGCCCCTTCGCTTTGGGAGAGGGGTACGTCAGGGCTGCCCCCTGTCCGGCCAGTTGTATTCTATTTGCGTGGAGCCTTTCCTGCGCCTCTTGCGGAGGAGGTTGTCGGGATTGGTTCTGCGCGGGCCGGGCATCGGGGTGGTCCTTTCGGCATACGCCGATGACGTGCTCCTAATGTTTAATGACCCGGCTGACCTGCGGAGGATGCGCGAGTGCCAGGAGGTCTACTCTGCGGCTTCTTCTGCCAGGATCAACTGGGAGAAATGTTCTGGACTCCTGGTCGGCCCGTGGCAGACAGATCCCCTACCCGAGGAGCTCAGGCCTTTCACCTAGAGCAGGACCAGCATCCTCTACCTGGGGGTCCATCTCTGCCCTGCCGAGGAATCCTGGCCGGCCAACTGGCAGGAACTGGAGACGAAAGTCACCGGTCGCCTGCGGCGCTGGACAGGACTGCTCCGAGTGCTGTCTTACCGGGGTCGAGTTCTGGTCATAAACCAGCTGATCGCCGCCATGTTGTGGTATCGGCTGGTCACTTTGACCCCTCCCCCGGACTTTGTCGCGAAAATCCAGAGAATGCTAGTCGACTTCTTCTGGGACAAAAGATTGCACTGGGTCGCCGCTGAGGTTCTGAGTCTCCCGCTTAGGGAGGGCGGTCAGGCGCTGGTGTGCCTACGCACGCAGGTGGCGACTTTCCGTCTTCAGACCCTGCAGCGATACCTTTACGTCGAGCCTCCTCCGAGATGGTGTGCCCTGGCGACGTATTTCTTCCGCCAGGTGCACGGCCTGAATTACGACGTGCAGCTCCTGTTTGTAGATCAGAGGGGCCTCGGCTCCTTCCAGGTGTTGCCCGTCTTTTACCAGGACCTGATCAAAGTCTGGAACGTGGTCGCCACGCGACGCAGCTCTCCCCCGTCAGGAGTAGCGGCTATCGTCAGAGAGCCGCTGCTCAGGAATCCGCCCCTCCGTCCCTTTCAGTGGCTGGCGGAGAGGAGGGCTGTGGCTGCCGGGGTGACCAGGGTCGGGGACGTGCTGGGTGGCGGAGGACTGGGCTGGATGCTCCCGCAGGAGTTGGCGCGTCGCGCGTCAGTGAGTGTCCAGGTCGCAGCCGATGCCATCCAAGACCTAAAAACGGTCGTGCTCGGACCCGAAGTCATTTTAGGTCTGGAGGTGGCCCAGGTGCGCGGTGATCTTCCGGCTGAACGTTCCCCTGTTCGGACGGAATTCCACATTGGCCCCAAGCCCCGAACCCTCCCTCGGGTGCCGGTGCCCCGCAATAATATGAGCCGCCTCGGGGACATGCCCTCCGTGCCATTTGGCACGGCGCGGAGGGGTTTTCTGTACGGACTGCTGCTGCACACCTTCCATTTTCTCGCCCTGGTCCGCCGCCCGGACACGCCCTGGCGTGCCTTGTTGCCGTCCGGCGGCGGAGGCCCCCGATGGGAGGCCCTCTACGGAGGTGTTCTCCCTCTTTCTATCGGGGACCTGGGTTGGAGGGTGTTGCATGCGGCAGTCCCCTATAATCGTAAAATGTGTAGGTTCACGGACTCCCGAGACACCTGCTCTTTTTGCGGTCTTGTGGGGTCCGTGGACCACGTGTATATAGGGTGTCTTAGGCTGCACTCCCTTTTTAGTTATTTAAAAAATCTTTTGTTACTGTTTTGGTTGCACTTCAGTCCCACGCTCCTGATCTACGGACACCCGGTGCGGAAGGGGGTCGGGAAGGAGGAGGACCTCCTCGTGAACCTGCTCCTGGGTCTGGCCAAGTTGGCCATCAACAGGTCCAGGCAGTGGGCGATCGACGGGGGAGTCCCGCCCGATTGTTTGTCCCTCTTCCGCGGCTACGTTCGCGGCCGGATGTCCCTGGAAAGGGAGCACGCGGTGTCTGCCGGCACCATCGAGGCCTTCCGTGCTCGGTGGGCGCCGCGGGGTCTGGGGTGTTTTGTTGACCCCTTTAATCACATCTTAGTTTGATGTTTGTAAGGTTCCTTTAAAGTTTTTCCTTGATTTTACAGCTGACCTGACTTAGGGGCTGTGCTTGATTTCTCCCTTGTTTTTGCTCATTTAGTTTATTGTTTTGACTCAAAAGAGTTACATCTTCTTAACTTTCCTAACCCTGCTGCTACATTTTGGTGCTCCTCAGACATCCACAGCTGAGGTGGAGGCAGCCTGCTGACTGCTACGCCCTGTCTGTGATGACCTTGACTGGCGTCCTCTGGAGGTTCGAGACCTGGAGGGCCCCGGCCTGCTTCCGGGGTCCTGCTGTGTGGCAATGGGACCCTCCTCAGCCTGTGGAACTGCTGGGGTCACAGGAAGAGGGGATTCGGATGGGCCGGACACTCCCGGAGTCACCTGGATGGATGGCCCCGGGGTGTGCACCTGCTGATCCTCCTCCCTATGGGTGCCTGAGGGCCCCTGGCTGAATCCTTGAGGAGACAGGGAAGCTGGAGTGAGATCGAGCTGCCACGCACCCCTCTTGCGTCCACACTGTTGGAGACCATCTATAGCGTCAGCAATGGAGTTCAGCCTGCGCAGCAGTGCAGGAGCGATGTCCTGGACCAAGGTCTCCATGGCGGCCGCCATCCTACTAGTGTTGATCTTGGTGCATTGGCATGCCAATGCTATCACCTCAGAGTGAAGGTGGACAGACTCCTCCATCGTGCCTTGCAACCTGAGGAGCGCTGTGACGGGACTTCAGGGAGGGTGCCTCCAGATTCCACTTCAGAGGTTTTTTTGGGGCTTGATTGGAGGCCAGGGTCATGGACTCCATCGGCTGTTTCCCAGATGTGCCTGTGAAAGCAAGGAGAGATAATTAGTGCATAGCAGTGGCCTGTGAAACAAGACACATCACTCACAGCATGGTTGTCTGATGGATGTTGCGCTGCTGGTAGACTTGGTAGAAAACCGCCGACCTCACCATCAGCACAGGAGCAGTCCAGATCCTTGCTGGCCAGCTGAATGATTCTGTTTTCAACATCTGTGAGGAGCTTGATCTCAGGCATTTCTCCACCGGTCTGCGACCCCCTCCCTCTTGTGTAGCAGCTTGTCCTGCATAAATAGAGATGGAGAGAGTGTAAGCAGGATGCCTGCCAGTCCAGTTAATAAGTATGCTTGGCATGTGTGGGTGGTGAGTGGTCCCATGGATGGGATGAGGACAATGAAGGTGTGTGTGAGAGAGTGAACGGTGATGTCCCTTGAACTGACAGTGAGTGAGGGCCCTATGGGTGTGTGATAGGCTTGTGAGTATGTGAGTTGAGACTGATGAGAAGAGTGACTTACCCTGGCGGAACGGAGATCATTCATCCTGTTGCAGCACTGGGTCCTCTTTTGCAGGGCATTGGCACTGACCACCGCTGCCACTACCTCCCAAGCCGGATTAGCGATGTTGCTGCCCATCCTGTGGCCAGAGCGGGGTTAGAGGACATCACGGCAAGCCTCCACTGCGTCCAAAAGGTGTTCGAGGGACACGTCATTGAACCTCGGGTCTGCAGTCTTCTTGCCTTTTGGGGCCATGTCTTCTGTGTAGCAGTCGTGGGCTGGAAGCACTGAGAGGTTGGACTTTAAATATGGCGCCCAGCATGATGAAGCAGCGAGGTGATGGCGTGGCAGGCGAATGAGAGCCCGCTCGCCATGGAAACGGCCTATTTCCCAAGAGTGCATAATTAATGCGGCGGGTTTGGGATGATACGAAGTGAAAAGCTGCCATTGTAGCCGGTGAATAAAGCATCGTTTTACCCAACTGCTACTGCACTTAGTGTAAATCTGGGACGAATCCCCCCTCTGTCTCATTGGTGTTAGAAATTGGAATTTCTATTTTGCAAGTCTAAGCATTGATCTTTATTTAACTGCCAACAAAATACAGGTAAGATCGTTAGTCGGTTTCAAAATTTAATTTTTAAAAAAATAAATGAAGCAACATTAAATAAAGACAAACCAACCTTGCATTTCCCTGGTTTGAAGATGGCAAGAAATCTGATTTCCACTCGGATATCTGCTCGCTGTTAAAAGGATTTAGACTTCCTGAACTCATTGATTCCATGTGGAAGCCAGGCAACAGACAGAACAGACTACTATCTTATTGTCCTATGCTGGATTTGAAGGGCCTGTGTTTAATTCACCTAGCTCCACAAGAAAATTGTGTTTGTTGAAGGACTCTCCAGAAATACATGCATTTACGGAGCGCCTCATCATGTCAAAATACCTCAAAGAATCATTTGCAGAGTACGGTTGCTGTTTGTGGCAGGAAGTCTGGTTTAACATCAAACCTGTTCTACAGCATGATGTCAACTAGAAGCCAGATACGGAGCTAATTTTAATGCTCTCAACTCCATTATTTCCTTCTGTATAAAAATAAATCGATACCATAATGGAATATAAAACCCATTTATATGTTCGTGATATTTGGATAAAATGCAAGATTAAGTGAGTAATCCATTTGAACTGAGGAAACAGAGAAATCACTTTGGTCCTTTCATCTGGGAAAAACAAAATAACAGATCTTTCCCTTGGGCAAAGTGCCATTATGCACACTTCTCTGATTTTGTGAAAAACGATCACCAATTTCATGAAGGCTTTCTCAATGTTTTTGATTTGATGGTCCTGGAGAGTCATTACATTCAAATATAGAGAGACCTTTGACTATGATGTACAGCATTTGAATTGTGTGTCTAATTAAACTGAAAAGGTCCTGCCTGACACCTTTTAATAAAGTTGGCTCCCTCTTCTGCTTCGGTTTGCTTATTTCTTCTTCAGGATTTGTTGATTTTGGCTGAAGTGTATTCTCATGCAAGTACCTTTTCTTAAGCCTGGGCCATAAGGGTTGCTGGGGATATAAGACCATGGGTAGTAATCAGGAGCAGGAACACTGGCTACGTTTTTCTCCTCCTTATCAGAAATCGGGGCTGAGTCCAATTGTAGCATCTTAACTGCTGCCCTGCAGAGACATGGAATTGAGCCTGGGACCTTTTTGGTCTGTAGGGTCGAGCCCTAAGCTAACTTGATAAAGTGAGACACGGTCCCACGATCGAGCGCGTGTTTATGCGAGATGAGATTGAACAGATTGGGAAGAGGGGCCGGAATTTTCCAGCCCCTCACGTCGGCGGGATCTTCCGGTGACGTGAATGGAGATTCCAATAGCTCACCGGCCCCACCGTGGGGAAGCCTGCCGCGGGGGAGGGGGTGGGGGACTGGAAAACTCTGGCCGGAGTTACTAATTTACACCATGGCCTACATTGCGCAAATTTCTTTCATTTTTCAATTTGATCTGTTCAGGCCACAGCATTGCTTCAATAGATGGCCGCACCATAAACAGTACCCGTTTAACTTGAGTTGTTAAATGCTAAGCAGAACAGGCTAGTGCAAAACTGGAAAAAGGAACACTTTTTCAGAAGGACAATGCCTGATAGTAGGAATATCTTTTTAAAAATAATTGGTTCTCGGGATTCGGCCATATTTGTTGCCCCTCCGAATTTACCTTGAGAACGCGGTGATGGACCTTCTCCTTAAATGGCTGAAGTCTCTGTGAAAACAGGGGATGATAAGACAAAATCCTGCCTAACGTTGGTGCAAGAATGGCAGCACACATCAAAGGTGTGTGACAGGTGAGAATTTGGAGGTGCTGTGACATTTGTTATTTTACCTTTCTCTTGGTGTGTCCTGGTTGGAGCAGGTGGACCTTGAATCTAGTGGCAGAGGCATCAATAAAGCAAACCACTTTGTCCTGGATGGTGTCGAGCTTCTTCAGTGTTGTTGGAGCTGTGTCAATCTGTAGAAGTGGTGGGTATTACTTCACACGCATGATCTGATCCTTGTGAATCAATTTTAAGAGGCCAGGAGGTGAGCCAGTCATTGCAAAATACCTGGAATCTGCTCTGCTCTTGTAGCCCCGATGTTAATACACCTGGTCCAGTTATGATTTTGGTCAGAGGTGATTCCCAAGATACTGACCCTGGGAGCCTCGCCATTGGCATTGCCATTGACAGTCAAGGGAGATGGCGAGGTTTTTTCTTGTTTGAGATAATCATTATGTAGAATTATCAGGCCACTACTCATCCCAAACGTGAGCAATCTCCAGGTCCTGCTATCAATGCTGTAGATTGCTTCATTATCAAAGGAGCTGTGAATAGAGATAAACACTATGTAATCCTCATCAAACAGCCCCACTCTGATTTTATTACAGAGGTGTCATCGACAGTGCTATCAAGCAGCACTTACTCACCAATAACCTGCTCACCAAAGCTCAGTTTGGGTTCTGCCAAGACTACTTGACTCCAAACCTCATTGTAGTCTTGGTCCAAATATGGACCAAAGAGCTGAATTCAAAAGTTGAGATGAGAGAGATGGTCCTTGACACCGAGGCAGCATTTGACTGAGTGTGGCATCGAGGAGCCCTGGCAAAATTGAAGTCAATGGAAATTGGACTAATCAACTTCAGCTTCTTCACCAATGAACTTTCCTCTACTTCCTTTTTCCCCTACTTCCCATTGTCCTGGAAAGATTGGTCAATGGATACTTCCTTGGAGACCTCCTATTGAATCATCCTGGTGAAGTAGTGACTGGATTCTATTAACTATAACAGCCTTGCTTTGTGTTAGATATGATTTCAGCCATTGGAGGGATTTCTCTTTGACACCTATTAATTTTGGCTTTTCTAGGGCTCTATTGTACTAAACTCAGTTAAGCATTGTTTTTGATGTTGAGAGCAGCTACTCTCATTTCTTTCCTAGTGGTTAACTCTTGCATCCATGTCTGGGTCAAGGCTGTGATGCAACCTGGAGATGGGTGAAACCTGAGCTGAGCATCGGTGAACAGGCTATTGGTAGGTAGGTTTCACTCTACTTACCTTGGCAGCGGGCGGGAGCCCATTCTGGAAGTCAATGGCCATCAAGTGGGTTGGCGGCCAACAGCTTCTGTGGAAGGTGGGCTGTGCGCCCGATTGGCCAATGAGGGCAGGTCATCCGGGCACAGAGGTCGCATGCCATGACCCAGGAGGAGGTCACAGCCACTCATTTAAAGGGATTGCAGGCACGGGTCTGTGTCAGCTGCACAGGAATCATCATTTGGAGAGATTCAGAAGGTTCTGTTGGTGAATTAGAATTCATTTGGACCATTACAAGAGGTGAGCATGCATTTTTAAATATGTATGGATGTTCTTATAGCTGGGAAGCTTTCAGAACCTCTGCCAGGGAACAAATAGTATTGGAATGCAGCTGACCCATAACCCTAAGGAATATCAAGTGAATATGGAGAGATTGAACATCAGGCTGTTAACTCTCTGTGTCTCTCCACAGATGGCTGAGAGGATGGAGCCAGGAGATGGGGAGGGCAAAAGGTCAAGGGCGGCCCCAAGGTTAGACTGTGACTCCCTGCAAGCTCTCCTCCAGGCTGTAGGTGACAGGCAGGAAGTCCTCATGCTTGCTGATGGCAAGAGGAGACCTCCTAGCCTGACCAAAGCAGCCTGGATGGAGGCCACATTGAAGGTAAGCAGCTTTGGGGTAGTCCAGTGAAACTGGATTCAGTGCCACAAATGCCTTAATGACCTTCTGAGTTCTCCAAGGGTGAGTGTGTCACTATTCTGGTGATGTACATGCATGAAAAGTAATGCGAAGGCTCCATTAGGGATTGTCTTATGTGTTGCCCAAACATGTAAGGAGGCATGATGGCCACACGCCATTCTGCATGGCACCAGGGCCTATAAGGAGTTAAGGAGTTTGGTGGGGTGGGGTGGGGGGTGGGGGGTGCTGGTGTGAGGAGGACAGTTGTAGATGGCACACCGGTTGGTTGGGGCAAAACATTGTGAAAGCTGTGCTGCTGATAGAGTTCTCATTGGCTGTACATGCAAAAGATTGATTGTACAAGAGAATCAAAATCATTAATTGCAGAAGAAGAAGGCACACAACGCCAGAAAGGGAAGCAAGGGAAGCAAGACCGGAGATGACGTGCCAAACTGGCCACACTAACGCCCATTGAAGAGGAGGTGCTGCTGGCTGCAAATGAGTGAAGCCGGTTCATTGGTCGAGGCAAGATAGGAGGAAGGCCCTGGGGTGGTGAGATTGCAAGGGGGCATCCTTATATTTGAAAATAAGATGTGTTAAGAGGGGTGGGGAGGGGAGGGTGCATGATGGTTTCTATGCTGCCATGAATGAGGCATTGAAGGTTTGTGAGTTTTGAGTCTCTAATGCTTCAGGGAAGAAAGTGTGACTGCATGCTGCAAGTTGTAAAATGCAAACACTGAGTTACATCTCACAATGCTGGCAGTGCTGGCAGTGAGGAGGCTTGTATCAACGTACTCACCTTAAAGGTAGAAGATGGCCTTAACCATCTCTGTTTTTGCTCCGTACACACGTGAAATACCGAATGCTCCTGCCGCAAGCCCTGAGGGTCCGACAGTGACCACTGAGGAGGGAGAGGGTGCAGCGTCATATCCTTGCTATGCACCCAGCACCAGCACAGATACACGTATTTCGGTGGGCATGTGCACCTCAGAAGGGAAACACAAACTGGTGAAGGCACACCACAGTTGCACTCACAGCTGCCGCAGGCTGAGATAGTGCAGGCATCTGGAGGAGTGCTGGGGGTAACCAAGTTGCTGGACCCCAGCCTGAAGATGAACTTTTGGAGTCATCTGTAAGGTGGCAGATGCTGGATGGTCCCGCACAAACTGCGTGAAGATTTTGCAGAGATGCCAGAGGGGCTGTACATTTTGGCCTGGACTTTGGAGGAGTGCATCCAGGCCATGAGCACTACAATGACCCACTTGACAGAACATATAGCCTCCTCCATTGATAGGCTAGTGACTGTCATGGAGGGCCAAACCAGCAGATCACTGATGCAATAGTGGGTTTACGTTCTGACCTGCACTCCATTGCCTCATGTCTGAGCTCTGGCCCCTAGAATCAGAGCAATAGGGGGAATGAGGAGCCTGGAGTCACATCCAGCTCCCGGTTCCTCTCAGGAAAACAGGAAGGGCCAAACAGACCTTATGGCAGTGGATGAGCAGCTGCTAACGCTATCATGGGCACCTCTCAGGGCGCTTCTGATGGGGTCAGCCTCTCCTCCGCCTCACTGCCATCGGCACAGATACTTTGGAGTGCATGCCGACAGATGGGCCTCCTGGTCCTGTGCAGGAGACTTCCACCACGCCAGGGCCTTCACGGCCTCAGGTGTCTAGAGGACAGCCAGCAAAGTCATCACAGACAATGGAGCACAAGGATCAGCAGCCTATCTCCATAGCAACTGGCAGCAAGCGGGGGCCACCATGCTGCAGCAGCCAAGGAAGTTTCCAGAAAACCCCACAGTAGTCACACTTTAGTGCACATGGGTGTATTTATCATTGGTATTGTTAGCACATGTTAATGGCTTTCTGCGTGTATAAATGATTTCTTGTTTCAACATCTTGCAAAACTTCACTAGTTTATTCACTGTGTGTGTGAATGTATGAAGAATAATTCTAGTATTGGTCTTATTTGAGTATGTAAACATGTGCACACAAACAACTGACATTGTTTGGGTATTTGAAATCATCCAAGGTGATGAATTGATTTTCATGTGACGTGGGGCGCTGACCATGAGGCTGATATAAATGGGGGGGTGGGTGCTCATCCATTGGAATCTTCCCAGGATAAGAGATTCCCGTGTCTCACGGCCATCAAGGCACTCCCTTGGAGGCCCTTGCACGTCTGGCTGCTGAGGACAAGAATCCTCTTCCTCTAACTCCTCAATAGAGGAACGATTTGTCTCCCGTGCCTCCATATCCAAGAGGGCTCCCCCTCTCCGTAATGCCAGGTTGTGCAGCACACAACAGACTGCAACCATCAGGGACACTCTTGACAGCGCATTCTGGAGAGATCCACCTGATCTGACGAGGTATCTAAACCTCGTCTTGAGTCCACGATGGACCTGGTGGTGCTGTGGCTCTAGTTAAATGGCAGTCAGGTCCCAGCCTCGCAATTCTAACAGGTGTCATGAGCCACTTCTTCAGAGGATAACCAAGCAGCCAGTCTCCCAATGCATCTGATCCAGAAAGCATCCCTGGCACCTGTGAGTGACTGAGGATGTAAGAGTCATGGCTGCTCCCTGGGTCCATTGCATGCCCCTGCATGATTCATTGTTGGTGGTCACACACTATCATGGAGTGGTACCCTTTTTTGTTTATAACCGCCCCTGGCTGCCCTGCTGATGCTTTGATGGCAACAAGTGTGTAATCATTGATTCCTTGCACCTTTGGGAAACCAGCCATGGCCACAAAACTCTGCCTCTTTCCAGTTAACTACTGTTGTCTGTAGTGAAGGAAATAAATTGATGGGCATGGCGAAACATGGCATCTGTAAAAAACTTTATGTAGTGATGTGCTGCAGGCTGGGCTATCCCATTCATAAGATCATAAGACATAGGAGAGAAGGAGCCCATTCAGCCCATCGTGACTGCTCCGCCATTCAATGAGATCATGGCTGATCTGATAATCCTCAACCCCACTTTCCTGCCTTTTCCCCATAACCCTTGATTCTATTACTGATTAAAAATCTATCTCAGCCTTGAATATACTTAATGACCCAGCCCCTACAGTCCTCTGTGATAAAGAATTTCACAGATGCACTATCCTCTGAGAGAAGAAATTCTTCCTCATTTCTGTTTTAAATGGGCGACCCTGAGATTAAGCTCTCTGTTCCTAGACTCGCCCACAAGGGGAAACAACCTCTCAGCATCTACCTTGTCGAGCCCCCTACCTTATATGTTTCAATAAGGTCGCTTCTCATTCTTCTAAACCCCAACCTACTCAACCTCTCCTCATAAGAAAATCCCTCCATACCCGGGATCAACCTAGTGAACCTTCTCTTGACTGCCTCCAATGCCAGTATATCTTTCCTTAGCTAAGGGGACTAAAACTGTTCGCAGTAGTCTAGGTCTGGTCTAATTAGTGCCTTGTCTAGTTTTAGTAAGACTTCCTTATTTTTATGCTCCATTCCCTTTGAAATAAAAGTCAACACTCCATTTGCCTTTCCTATTACCTGCTGAAATTGTATGCTAGCTTTTTGTGATTCATGCGCGAGGACCCCCAAATCTCTCTGTGCTACAACTTTCTGCAGTCCTTCTCCATTTAAATAATATTCAGCTCCTCTATTTTTCCTGCCAAAGTGCAGAACCACACATTTTCCAACATTATATTCCATCTGCCAAGTTTTTGCCCACTCACTTAACCTGTTTATATCCCTCCGTAGACTCTTTGTGTCATCCTCATCACTTGCCTTCCCACCTATCTTTGTGTCATCCGCAAACTTGGCGATAGTACATTGTCATGACTCACTGGGGATAGTGTGCTGCAATATCAAGCCCCACTGCTCCCCAAGCCGCAGCAAATGTGAAAAAGTTTGATCAACCTACCTAACTGTTTAATTTAGGTTAACAGAATACGAGCACCAGGTTTGTAAACTTAATAACTATTTATTGAACAAATTGTTTTTAACCAGTTGTAAAAGAAAGACATATGAACTGCTAATTTCTAACTCTATAACCTAAATTCTACCCCTTCTTAAATCCCTTTACAGAAACATACAAGACACATAAGACACATAAAAGCATAGATTTTAAGGACTAAAATTAAGAAATTTTAAAGATTTAAGGATTAAACAGTTCAATAGCACCAATTCTGGAGTACAGGATTCAATGGGTTGATTTTGAATGACGTCTTCCAAATTCCTTTCAATTCTTTGCTGATGACACAAGGTGGTCTTCCCAGCACTTTCAGTCTTTAGTTCACTGGTTGAACACTTGCCTTTCAATGTCTCCAACAGCGATTTTCCCCTTTCCCTCTTGATAGGGGTTTTCAGAGAGAGCAGGTTATAGAGATATGAGGGGAAAAAGCCAGCTAGCTTTTGTTGTAGAATTACTGGAATCTTACACACACAGGAGACAGAGTTTTAGAGGAGCTATTCTGCTGCACTGCTCTCACACAAACCCTGGTCACCCAGTCAGGAGCCAATTAAAACGTTTTTGCCAGGTAGTTCGCCTTAGAACGGACTCCTCCTTGGCACCATCCTGTGTTCCATGGTACACTCTGTTCCAGGACAGCAACTTTGTATATATCCTTCACACTGTTCTAGTCGTCATGCCCTTCAAACTGCAGCCATTGTAATTTTAATTCACAGTCCAACAGAAATAAAAAGATACATTCTTTACAACAGTCCAACAGAAATAAAAAGATATGTTCTTTATAGGTTCATTTCCCTCATCTAAGTCATTAATATATATTGTAAATAATTGTGGCCCCAGCACTGATCCCTGTGGCACTCCACTAGTTACAGGTTGCCAATCTGAAAATGCTCCCCTTATCCCAACTCTCTGTCTTCTATTAGTTAGCCAATCCTCTATCCATGTTAATATACTACCCCCAACACCATGGGCTCTTATCTCATTAAGTAGCCTTAGGGATACCATATCAAACACTTTTTGGAAATCCAAATATATTTCATCTACTGGTTCCCCTTTATCTATCCTGCTTGTTACCTCCTCAAAGAATTCTCATGAATTTGTCAGGCACGATGTCCCCTTCATGAAGCCATGCTGACTCTGCTTGATTATATTCTGCATTTCTAAGTGCTCTGCTATTTCATCCTTGATAATAGACTCTAACACTTTCCCAATAACGGATGTTAAGCAACTGGCCTATAGCTACCTGTTTTTTGTCTCCCTCCCCTTTTCAATTAAGAGTGCTACATTGGCAGTTTTCTAATCCTCTGGGGCCTTTTCAGAATCTAAGGATTCTTGGAAGATTACTACCAGTGCATCCACTATCTCTGTAGCTACTTCCTTTCATATCCTAGGATGCAACCCATCAGGTCCAGAGGATTTATTGGCCTTTAGACCCGTTAGTTTCCCTTGTACTTTTTCTCTAGTGATAGTTATTATATTTATTTTCTCCCTCCCCCACAACCCCCACCTTAACCCCTTGATTATTTAGTATTTTTGGAATGCTATTAGTGTCTTCTACCATGAAGACTGATGCAAAGTATTTATTCAACTCCTCTGCCATTTTCTGGTTCCCATTATTATTTCCCCAGCCTCATTCTCTAAGGGGCCTATATTCCCTTTGGCTTCTCCCTTCCTTTTTATATATTTAAAGAAGCTCTTACTGTTCATTTTCATATTACTTGCTAGTTCACCCTCAAAGTTTATTTTCTCCCTCTTTATTTTTTTTGGTCATCTTTTGTTGATTTTTAAAACTTTCCCAATCCTCTGTTTTACCACTAATCTTTGCCAAATTATATGTTTTTTGTTTCAATGTCATACTTTCCTTAACTTCCTTGGTTAACCCTTATCCTCTTCTTAGAATCCTTCTTTCTCACTGGAATATATCTTTGTTATGAGTCATTAAATATTTTCTCAAATGTCTACCATTGTTCAGCAACTGTCTTTTCTGCTAAACTCCTTTCCCAGTCCATTCCGGCAACTCTGCCCTCATTCCTTTGTAATTACCCTTATTTAAATTCAGCACAGTTGTTTCCGACCCAAGTTTTTCACTCTCAAACTGAATGCTAAATTCTACTATGTTATGGTCTACTATGTTATGTTTCCTAGGGGATCTTTTAGTCTGAGATCATTTATTAAACCTGCCTCATTACACATTACCAGATCCAAAGTAGCCTGATCCCTGGTTGGATCTACAACATCTTGTCCTAGGAAACTGTCCTGAATACACTTTGAATTCTTGCTCATGGCTACTGCTGCCAATTTGATTTTCCAAATCTACATGAAGATTAAAGTCACCTATGTTTAATGTACTGCCTTTTTTACATGCCCTCATTATCTCCTGATTTATTCTCTGTCCTACAGTATAGCTACTGTTAGGGGGCCTATAGACTACTCCCACCGGTGTCTTCTTCCCCTTGTTATTTCTTGCCTCCACCCATATGGATTCTACATCTTCTGATCCAAGGTTATTTCTTGCTATTGTTCTCATTCCATCTTGTACTAACAAAGCTACCCCACCACCCTTTCCTTCCTGCCTGTTGTTTCGGAAAGTCACATACCCCTGAATGTTTAGTTCCTAGCTTTGACCTCCATGTAACCGTGTCTCCGTAATGGCTATAAGGTCACACCCATTAACCTCTATTTATGCCGTTAATTCATTTATCTTGTTCTGAATACTATGTGCATTTAAGTAAAGAGCCATTAATTTTGCCTTTTTACCGTATTTTTCCCCCTTTGACCCTATTTGCTGTTTTTTATATGTTTGTACACTATGTCCCTTTCTGACACACTCCTGGGGCAGAATTTTCTGGATGATGTGCGGGTGGCGGGCCCCGCACGTCAGTGCTTAAAATGACGCGCGCTGACGTCGGGCGAGCATCCCGACATCACCGCGCGCCATCGAGATATTTAGCTGTGTGGGTGCGTGATGAAGTGCAACGCACGCCCTCCATTAATTAAAGGGCTTGTTAAGGCCCTTAACTCAGCAATCGACGCCGATTTTGAGGAGCCCGTGCGATCTTCGCCTCGGCGCATGGGCCCAACGGGCAGGCGGGTAAGTGACTTTTTAACAAGCCTCATCCACAGGCGGGATATGTGGGCTCAGAATGGTTGTTAATGTTTCATATGACGTATTTATTGCAGCAAGTGTTTTAAACTTGCCTGTGTGATCTGTAGCAGTTCAGATCGATTTCCAGCAGCTTTCTCTGTACTTTGAAGCTTCAGCTCAGCACTCTGCAGTCAGGAATCTTTATCAGGCCTGCAGATTTCCGGAGGCCTCCATTTAGCCTGGGTATGGGTTCTGACATCTCCACTGGAGGCAGCTCCTTTGAGGAGGAAGGGAGGGATAGAATAAGGAGGAGGCCAGGAGTGGACAATCAGCCTCCAAAGGAGCCACCTTTGGGAGGCCAGGCGCAGGCACAAGGGCCATAGGGCCAAGAGGTTGTCCAAGGTGGAAGGGGCCGCAGAAGATGCCACTATCCTGCTGTCAGGGTATACAGGTGGCGAAGCAGCTACCTCAGTATGACTGAGGTGCAGTGCCAAAGGAGGCTCCGACTGTCAAGGGAAACAGTCAACTACATCTGTCAGATGATTGGCCCTGAGATCTCCTCTAACTGTGTGGGCGGACACCCCATGCCAGCAGCTCTGAAGGTCACAGTTGCCCTCCACTTCTATGCCGCTGGCTCCTTCCAGGGATCGGTGGGTGATCTTTGCGGTGTCTCCCAATCAGCTGTCCACACTTGTGTCTAGCAGGTTACAGATGCTCTGTTCAGACGTGCATTGACCTTCATTCACTTCTGCTGTGACCAGGCAAGCCAGACACAGAGAGCCAGAGGCTTCGCGGCCATTGCTGGCTTCCCCCGCATCCGGGGTGTGATAGACTGTACACATGTGGCCATCAAGGCGCCAGCAGGTGAGCTCGGTGCCTTCGTCAACAGGAAGGGCTTCCACTTCATGAACGTGCAGATAGTGTGTGATCACAGGATGCTGATTCTACAAGTCTGTACAAGATACCCAGGCAGCTCCCACGACACCTATATCCTCAGACACTCCCAGGTGCCGGGGCTCTTCAGTGCTCCGGCTTAGCTGGATGGATGGCTGCTGGGTGACAAGGGTTATCCCCTCAGAAGGTGGCTCATGATGCCTCTCCGCTATCCAAGAACAGAAGCAGAGCAGCGGTACAATAGGAGCCAGGGCACCACAAGGGCTGTGGTGGAGAGAGCCATCGGTCTTCTCAAGATGCGCTTCCGATGCCTGGACCGCTCAGGGGGCGCACTCCAGTATCTCTGTGATAGTGGTAGTATGCTGCACTCTGCACAGTCTTGCGCTGGAAAGGGGGGATGCAGTTGATGATGAAGACCTTGACGCAGTGGATGCGGCTGCACACAATGAATCCAGCAGTGGTTCAGAGGATGAGGAAGCACAGGGCAATGATGAGGGGCAGCATGTTGACCCACAACTACAGCAAGGAGGCAGGGACATCTGGGACACTTTAATCCAAAGAACCTTCAGCTAGCTCCACACACAGGGACCTGCAGGACCAGCATTGCCTGGCGCATCCATATACGGCACTTAAGTGGTACATCTTGCACTTCATCAGCTACAACTAAGGGCTTAGTACAGAAACATCAATGTCCACTCAAACATTCATGGTATGTCTGTGAAACAGACAAATGCAGCACAAAGGAAACACCCTCAGCCATGGAAACAAATGTGGACTTTATTGCCACCCATCAGATGGTGCCACAAAAAACAAAACAAAACGTTGCTCTGACGTTGACAAAAATAAATTCTCTAATCTAGGGGCAACAGGAAAGCACCAGTGACAAACCCGTGGGGTGCCTAACGTGCCTTATGCTTATGTTTGCGGGTGCCTTGTCTTGGTGACACTCCATCACTCGGAGTAACTTGTGAGACAGCCTGCTGACTCTGCTGTCCTGCTGGCCTCAATGACCTTAGCGGGCGTCCTCTGGCCTGTGGAGCCTGTGCTGACCCCGCCTGGGAGGGAGTGGCCAGTTCCAGAACTGGCACCTCCCCAGTTGTCGCAGCCTCAATGGATGCAATGGTCACGGGCAGAGAGGCGGAGGAGCTGCTGCCCTCATCCGGAGCGCCCTGGGAGGAGCTCGCAGCGACGACAAGCAGCTGCTGTGCCGACGTGAGGTCACTTTGGGCCTCGCTGCTCACCGCAGATAGATGGGCACCGAGCTGGGACACTTGGTGCCCAGAACATCTCCCACATTGCAAATGATCACCTGTGGCCATTAGCGCTGTGAGGGCTTGCAGGTCAAAACGTAACCCAATCAGAAGATTCTCAATCTGCTGGAAGCCACTCTCCATGAGAGTCACCAATCTCTCAATGGAGGAAGCCTAATGCTCTGACATGAGGTTCATGCCATCACTGACACTCTGCCTGGATTCCTCCACCACAGAGACCAAGTGAAGCACAGCCTCATGCAACACTGCCAGATGCTCCCGCGCACCCGGCCGCTTTTTCTGCAACTGCTGCATGGCGGACATCTCCAGAGGCACATCATCACTGCCCGACTCAGCATGTGCCTGGTCCCCTGCAGTCCTCCGGCTGCTGGCACCATCGGCACTCTCTGTCCGAGCCATCTCCTCCAGCGATTGTGAAGTACCCTCTCCACTGTGCCCTGGGACACTAGCCGACATTATATTCCCCACTGATGTGGTAGTCACTGTGCTGGTGCCTGGCTTGCTGAAATGATGTGACGCTCGTGCCAATTGACGCCCCTCAGGTGTGGAAGGGGGACTCTGGATGTCCTCCTGGCGGCCATGCTGTGGTGATGCTGAAATTAACAACAAGGACAGTGGATCAGTTAGTGTTCAGTCAGTAACACAATTCATCCCTTTGCACCCCCCAACCTCATAATGCGCTCAACCTTCAAGAACCTAAGGAGATGAACATTGGTGGGGTGGTAAATAGTCAAGAGGAGGCCCAAACATTACACACGCATACAGACAGGCTGGTCAGATGGCCTAAGAAATGCCACATGGAACGTTATGTGGGTAAGTGTGAGGTTATGCACTTGGGCAAGACAAACAAGGTACGGGAATACAGGGGAAATGGTAAGACCGTGGGAAGTCACGACGATTACAGGGACCTTGCTGGGCAGACCCGTTAAGGTAGCAGAACAGGAACATAAGGCGTTTAACAAGGTAAAAGCCAGACTTGCCTTTATTAGCCGAGGAATAGAATGTAGGAAAAGGGAGGTCATGTTGCAAGTGCAGAAAACGCTGTCGAGGCCACAGCTACACTTCTGCATTCAGTTGTGACCTGCGCTTCATGGGAGGGATGGCATTGTAGTGGGGAGCGTGCAGAGGTTCCTGACCAGGATGCATGCTGGCCTGGAGAGTTGGAGTTATGAGGAAACATTGCATACACTTGTGAGATTTGCCGTGGAGCACAGGAGATTGACAGGTCACATTATTGACCTTCATACCATTATGAGGGGCATAGACCGGGTGGACAGAAGGCTTCATTTCCCCTTGGTGCAGGGATGACTGACGTGGTGGCATTTATTTAAGTTGAGTGCCATGAGGTTGACAGGTGATGTGCTGAGGACCTTTTGGACAGAGTAATGTGGGATGCACTGGCTGAAAGGGTGGCGGAGGTACAAACCCTCCTAAGATACAATAAGTATTTGGATGTGCAGCAGCGATGCCATGGCATGTTAGGCCATGGGGATAGTGGTCAGAAATGGGGTAAGGCGACTTTGGAAGGTGCTAGAGACGTGCATCCTCAAGGGGCCGAGGGACCTTTGTGTATGACCCACACGTCTGACTGTATCAGTCTGTGAATGAGCAGTGTTGCTGCATTAACGATTGCAGCAATCGTCAGTGCTTTGGATGGTGGGGAGACAGAGTGGATGGGACTGTGGGCCTCAAATACCTGGCCGCTGCACCCCAGCCTCACTGACACTAGCCGACCTGGCCGCTTGGCTTCTTTCCAGCTCCATGGCCTGTTCTTCGAATTGGGTCAGTGTGTGCAGCATGCTCTGGCCACCACCAGTGCGCAAACCCTCATGGGTATTGTGTGCAATTTTCGCCTGCAGAACAGAGAACACCATTTATTGGGGCTGATCGCTCATGTACTCTGCACACGCACGCCTCACCCCAACCACAGTGGCCCATCTGAGGCCTCCAGCGGCTCCTGTCCACACTACTGGTGATCAGTCACCAGAAGATAGTACGGCTGCTCCCAACCCCCTCCCCCAACGGCCACCTTAGACACATTCAGCGTCCATCACTTTGAATAACACACGGGTCTTAGCGCCCATGGCAAGGAGGTGCAACTAGGTGCGGCGCCGAGGCCAGCAGATGGCTCTTGGCCACGACACCTTGAGGCTCCCCTTCCACCATCTCATCACCATCAATAAGACATGTGTTGGAGTTTTGAGTATGTGTCTAGCTGCCTCTCCTGCAGGTTGCCCCCAGACTGCTCAAATGCGGCAAACACCAACATATGCTGTGGGGAGAACCCATCTTCTCCTCAGGCGCTAAGGCTGATGTAAGCATGGTCACTATCTGTTTGCCCACCCAGCGTGTGCCAAATGCCCAATGCAGTAACGACACTAAGACGTGGGGGGTGGTCTCAAAGGCTAAGGCTACCTGCTGGGTTAAATGGCCAAGGCCGACATGGTACTCACCCTTCCAGAGCGCAACAAATCATTGAAGCGCTTGCGGCACTGGATCCATGTTCACCGCACAACATCCCTGGAGCAGACCACCTCCGCCACCTCCTGCCAGGCCCGCTTCGTCACATGGGGGGCACTCCTCTCATCCTCGGGAAACAGGACCTCTTGCCGTGCTGCCACCTCCTTAACAAGGGCAGCAAGGCAGGCATCAGCAAAGTGAGTGGCACATTGGCCTACCCTGCAGTCTGCCCTCCTCCTCTGGCCTTCCCTCCACCGGAGCCTGCTGTGCAGACCTCTTGCACCTGTAGCTGACCATGGTAATCAGCCTAAAGGAGGCTGCCTGGCCTTTCTTTATACAGACTGTCAGTTCCCCATTGGAACCGGTGGTCTGGACATGCCCACTGCAATTTAAAAAATCCCGCTCTCCACGGGAATGTGAAATGCGCTGGGTGGGCCTTAATTGGCCCGACCGCACAAAATGGCGGCACGGCCCGGATCGCCGGTGGTGATCAGCTCCGTGCCCGTCCGTGATTGGGTCAGCCCTGCCTGCCCGACGAACAGAAAATTCAGCCCTTAGAATTATTACCTAAGTAGCTGCCCTGCAATGCTGCCATATTCTTCTGCTTTGTAAGCCTACGTATTCCCTTTCCAGAGCCCTCCCCTCTATTTAGTTTAAAGCCCTCTCTATAGCCCTACTTATTCAATTCGCCAGGACAATGGTCCAAGCATGGTTCAAGTGAAGCCCGCCACACCGGATCATCTCCCTTCTACCCCAGTACTGATGCCAGTGTCCCATGAACTGAAACCCATTTCTCCCACACCAATCTTTGAGCCGCGCATTTAACTCCTTGACTTTATTTACCCTATGCCAATTTGCCCATGGCTCAGGTAGTAATCCCAAGATTAACCTTGGAGGTTCAGTTTTTTAACTTAACTCCTAACTGTTCAAATTCTTTGAGCAGAACCTCCTTTTCTAGTCCTATCAATGTCATTGGCACCAATGTGGATGATGACAACTGGATCCCTGCCCTGCCACGCCAAGTTCCTCTTCAGCCTTGAGGAGATGTCCTTAACCCTGGCACCGGACAGGCAACACAGCCTTCGGACCCATGCTCACGGCTGCAGAGAACAGTGTCTATCCCTCTAATTTTACTGTCACCTGCCACTACTACATTTCTATTTTCTCCCCCCCCCCACTTGAATGGCTCCCTGTACTACAGTGCCATGGTCAGTACACTCACCCTCCCTGCAGTCCCCACTCCCATCCACACAGCTTGAAAGAACCTGCTGGACAATTGTAGGTGCTGAGGCTCCTCAAATGCTACCGCCTGAGTCTCTATACCTGCCTCACCTGCAGTCACACCCCACTGTCCCTGATCAAAGGCCAAATTTGAATTACCTAATCTGAGGGGTGTGATCGCCTCCTGCAGCAAAGTGCCCGGGTAACTTTCTCCCTCCCTGATGTGACGCAATGTCTGCAGCTCAGCCTCCAGCTCCTCAACTCCGATCCGAAGTTCCTCAAGCTGCAATCACTTACTACAGATGTGTTTGCTCTGGATAACCTTGTTGTCTAGCAGCTCCCACATACTGCAGCAGCAACACATCACCCGTCCTGCCATCACTATCGTATTTTATTCAATTTATTAATTAATTACCCTAAAAAAAAAAGAGAGAAAAAAAAAGACTAGAAGCCTAAACACAAACTAAAGGCCTTACTTTTACTTTAAAGACTAGGAGTAGAATTTTCCACCACCACGATCTTCCGGTCCCCCTGCAAGTCAATGGACCCCACTATGACCGGAAAATCCCGACCCAGGTCTCCACAGTCTGAAATGACCCCAAGGTGAAGAAGTTAAGCACCATTGTGATGCTTAGTGCCACACAACTGGAGGTCATCTCAGGGGCAAGCATGTCACATAGGGATCTGCACATACACTGTCACTCCGTCATTTGCAGATATGTAATATGTGTCTTATACACATGATTGGCAGGTTACAGCCTCTGCCTGCGTCTGTGTGCCTACTGAAGCCTGCCCTCAGCAGCCCCTCACTCGCCAGCAGATTGGCCTCCTTCCTCCACATCATGTGGCTCCTGCCTCTTGTCAGTTGGCCTCCACCCTTTTTTCTCCTTCTCCTTCTCCTCTTCTTCCTTTTCCTCCTTTCCTCCTCACTGGAGGAGGTATCTCTTAGAGAATACATCATGCCCGTATGGGGCTCAGCACCAGTCACGAAAGATTACAGTAGCAACAAGTTTGCAGGCACTGTAATAAGATATACCCCTGATAACATTCAGATGTTCATGTACATCAATGATTTCCTAATGAAATGCCTGCCCATAGCTTCTCCTGCTAAAGTCAGGCATAGGCCTACCTCCAGTCTTTAGATCCTCCCTTTCCAGAGACACTGAAGAAAATTGAACTTCCCATCTGTTTGAGAGGATATTGGGGCCAATAATTAGCCAGGTTAGATTTATCTCATTTTTTTGGATAGAACAGATCTGAATACACTTCTGTATTGTTGGGTATATGTCAGAATTGCAGCCCGACTGAAACATCTTGGCTAGTGGAGCGGTGAGTCCTGGTACACAGATCTCTAGCACTATGGCTGGAATATTTCAGGAGCTTGAACTTTTTCTGTGCCTACTGCACTCAGTCCCTTCTTAATGTCACGTGGAGTGAACCAAATTTGTTGCACTTTTGTATTGATAATCGTGGGGATTTTGAGGTTAAACTTTGAATTAGTGCAACTTTGTGTGTATGTGAATTGCCTAACTGTCATTGAATAAACTCACCGAACAATGATTACCTAACATTGTTGACTGAAGATATTTGAAAACATTTCAGTTTTGTATCTTGCATATAATGTGCTTGGGCTTCATGACGGTTCAGGAGGGGGATAACGATGCCATCTCTTCCACCCATTAATAGCTTGGTTGTCCATCACCATTCTCAGCTGGTTGTGCTTTGCTCTGATCTATTTGTTATGGGGCTGCTTAACTCCATCTATATACCCTGCCACTGTTGGTGTTTATTTTGCAAACTGAAAGTGTAGTATCTTCACTTGGCTGGTACCTCATTGGAAGATATATCTGTTGCTGCTTCTGGCGTACCCTTCTGCACTCTGCATTGCATTTATGTGCGTAGCATATATTGACTGTTCCAGCTGCTGTTCACAACAGACAAGGGACAGATGTACCCAGCCAGCCCTTGCTTGCAAAACTCAAAATACAGTGTCCAACATTAGATGTGATTCCGCGATTGGACAATATTTGCTCAATAATCCTCAATGAGCTAATAATTACGCTGACAAACAAGATTGTCAGTTGGGCTTGCAGTGTGGCAATTTTTCAGCAATACATAATGACTTTATTGGAACACTGCAAATAACCTCACAAGCTGAATTACCAGTAGAGTATAGTGTTATTATTACAAACATTGGGCTTTACAAAATGGTTATGTTTTAAAATGTGTCCTTTAACTCAAGGTGTAACAGAATGTTCTGGATAGGAGGATGGTGATTATAGTAAACATCTGCCCGCAGATGCCCATGTGATCTGGTTGTCATGGGAAAGAAACCTAAACCAAAACCACTGAAAATATAGCGACAGTTTTCTTGACACAGAAAATGGGACAGCAGCTTTTTGGAGACAGACAGAGAACGAGGGAGAGACAGGAAGGAATTATGTGGTCTGGAGGTGCAGCAGCAACTGCTGTGAAGAGCAAGAAAAAGACTGTGTTTTGTTAGTAACCAAGCAGGATAACTCACTTTTTTTTATTCATTCACGGGATTTGGGCCTCGCTGGCTGGGTCAGCATTTATTGCCCATCCCTAATTGCCCTTGAGAAGGTGTTGGTGAGCCGCCTTCTTGAACCGCTGCAGTCCATGTGGTATCAGTACACCCACAGTGCTGTTAGGAAGGGAGTTCCAGGATATTGACCCAGCGACAGTGAAGGAACGGCGATATATTTCCAAGTCAGGATAGTGGGTGACCTCACGAGTAACTCACCTCCTGACTCCCTAAAGCCTGTACAGCATCTACGAGGCACAAGTCAGAAGTGTGATGGAATACTCTCCAATGCCTGGATGAGTGCAGCTCCCACAACACTCGACAAGCTCAACTCCATCCAGGACAAAGCAGCACACTTGATTGGCACCCCATCCACGACCTGAAACATTCACTCCCTGTAAGGCATTTTGATATCTCTCATATTTCTGTTATGCTGTAAGGTATTTTTAATATCCCTTATATTTCTCTTTGTAAGTAAAACATAAGCCAGCTGTGGTGTGGGCCAGTGTGTGCATGTCACCAGGTGGTGGGGATATGCAGTGTGGAGGACATCGGGATGAAGGGAGGAGAATTCTGACTGAAGACATCATCGCTGGGCTCATATTGAACTTGTTAAAAATAAAGACAATTTTAACTAAACAGGAACACACATGCACACACGTGTCACAACATGTCATTGAGGTGGTGGCTCACCTCTAGACATTCTGCCAACAACAACTCTCAAACACAATGGCCTCTCGGGATATGTGAGAATGGCTTTCTTCCTGCCTTATCAAGATACAGATACTACATCCATCGCAGGTATGCACCTGGAGAGACCCCACTGCTGACAGCAGGAAATGACCACATGCAGGTCACCTTGCACAGCCACTTTGGGATTGATAAGGCACTGAAACCCAATCGGATGATCCAATTTGAGGTTTTACCTTGCGTGTCAAGGGACCAGAGTCAGAAATGGGTGTGAAGCCAGAGTCCACAAAGACATTGTTGCTGCAACTAGGGAAACATGGCTTCACCAGCTACAGGAAGTCGTGAGGAAGAATTCATTCAGCAGATCGACCACCCGGGAACGAGTTCCTGCATGTGGCCCTTACTAAGTAACCGGTGTTGCAAGTATATACTATTGTTTAGTCGGTTAATAAAGGTTTTCCATATAAAGTGGAAATTGTATCCAAAGCTTGTTTCGTGCCATCAGTATTTAATACGGGGTCCGGACTTTAGAGGGAAATGAAACCCCTTGTTTAAGAACCTTACACTCCCCCCACCACCAACGCACAGTGGCAGCAGTGTGTACCATCTACAAGATGCACTGCAGCAATTCACCGAGGCTCCTTCAACAGCACCTTTGAAACCTGTGGCCTCAACCATCTAGAAGGACAAGGGCAGCAGGCACATGGGAACACCACCACCTGCAAATTCCCCTCCAAGTCACTCACCATCCTGACTTGGAAATATATCACCGTTCCTTCACTGTCACTGGGTCAATATCCTAGAACTCCCTCCCTAACAGCACAGTGGGTGTACCTACACCACATGGACTGCAGGAGTTCAAGAAGGTGGGTCACCACCCCCTTCTCAAGGGCAATTAGGGATGGGCCATAAATGCTGTCCTAACCAGCAACACCCGCATCCCATTAATGAATATGAAAATAAAAGGGATGCTGTTGAGAGCTGGTTGTTTGTTTGAAAAGAAAAGGACAGAACAGACAGGACTTTCAAAGATTTAAGGAACAGGGAGCTCCCGAGGTGAGCCTTGCTGGTGAAAGTCCGTTCTGGAATACTCAGGCTGAGTGGAGCGATTTTTGAAGGACACTGGAAGATTCAACCTGACGTGGTAGGGAGAAGTGAGCCTGCTGTAAAACTGGGAATAACTCAGGACTCAATCTTGTATTGTTACACAAATGCCAGAAGTATGGTGCCCAGATAAAGGAGTTGTAAGATGTATCTTGATTGCATTAATTAGTAATAGGTAGGCACCTTTTATTTAGTTTGGTGTATTAGTTGGCTGTTAAGTAATGCTTGATCTATGCTTATTTTAGTTTGTTTAATAAGTCTTAAAATGTAAAATCATATCCTTTGGTAATTTCTGTCGGTTGCTGGGACTTCCATCTCTTTTTAAAAGTTACTGGCCTCCGCGGGAATTGCAACATTATGTAGGCAAATACAACCATAATTATGAGCCAGCAGTGCGATAGATGAATCTCTGGTTAACCTTCGCTTTTGGTGGTGTTAATTGAGGGGGTGAATGCTGGCAAGTGCCCTGGGATCTTTAACATCCACCTGAGCCAGCAAGCAGGGTCTTTGTTTAATGTCTCATCTGAAATGACCTGACTATCAGATCAATCTTAAGCAGGACAGACTGCGCTAAGAATCAGCGTGCATTAGGAGATTGCCTGAGTATTGATTTTCTGTTTCGAGTTGTAATGTAATAAACAAGTCCACTTTGGATGGCAAAGAAGCAAGACATCAATTAGGGAACTCAGCCACAGCCACGTGGCTTCCGGCAAACTATTTTAAATTATTGATGACAGACAATGGGCGGAAAGAAGTATGTAGAATGTCTGCATTGCTTTACCTCCAAGGACCATAGGAATGAATAGTTAAGTCAAAATAATAGGGCCAAAAATATGTTAGAAGTGCCCAATGCACTGCAGTGTAGCTGACTCTCGTGCGCCACAGAATGCAGGTGGCAAGCTCGTAGGTGGGGCCAGCAAGAAGCCAGTCAACAACCTCATTAAGTCCCTGACTTTCATTTACCTAAAGTACATTTGTTCAATTGTAAAGCGCTCAGCCTTGTCTTCAAATCTCTCAAGGCCTCCTCCCTCCTGATCTCTGTAATCTCCTCCATCCCTGCAACCCCCTGAGATATCTGCAATCCTGTCCTTTTGCACATCCCTCACTCCCCTTGCTCCAGATTTGATGGCCTTGCCTTCAGCAGCCTAAGTACTTGTCATGAAGCTATTAATGTAAATAATGTTACTGGAAATTACTTTCTTAAAAATAGAGGTTTAGTCTGTGGGTGTGTCTGTATGTGTCTTAACTGGATTAAAACCAGCTAGTCTGGGTGCTTTGATGTATAGTAGTTTTGAGATATAAACAGAGGTAGAGGTACATTGCATTTTGTTGAATAGAGCATTCAAGAGTGGGAGTGAAATCTTGCACCTAGCTAGGAGACACCAAGCAATGTTTATATTACTAGTAAAATTGGTACTATGAAAGGACTTCAAAGGGCCTGGTGATACAATGAGAATTTACATTCAAAAGGGAGTGTTGGGTAAGACCTGAGAGGAGTTTGTGTGTGAAAGGCAGAGGCATGTAATATCTAAGCAGCTGTAAGCTTACAACTGTCTGCAAAGGAACCAAATTGAAAGGAAACTCATTTTGAATTTGTACGGTGAAAATACTTTGTCTAGTATCAGGTTAAGTCTATTGGTTATTGTTGCCTTAGTGGAGCTAAATTTGGGAATTTGTTAAAAGTTATGATAGTAGTAATTTGTAGCCATGTGTATATGTTTAATTTGTTGTAAATTAATAAATGCCTCATTTAGTTTGATATAAAAACCTCTCGAGAACTGGTGGTCTTATTCCTGAATTTTGAGCTGCACCTCAAAACATACCAACTAAAAATGTAGGTTATGACAGTTGTTTAAAGTTTCCCTCTGGGATGTTAAATAACTCAACCTTTGAAAGCTGCTGTGTCATAACAGTACTAAAGTCTGGAATCTCCTCCCCAAATCTTTCTGCCTCTCTACCTATCTCTTCTCCTTTGAAATGCTTCCTAAACCTAACTCTTTGATGAAGATTTGATCACCTGTCCTAATGGCCGAGAACTTTTGATCTCCAGGGTGTCATACCCGGGAGGTAGCTCAGAAGATACACTGGAGAACCCCTCGGAATTCCCCATGCAAGGACTGCATGGGAATTGCCTGGGAAGTTCAAACTTCCGATCGGCAATTACCCTGCACCTGGAACCATCTGAACCTCCAATTTACGCTGGAGACTTTGGATGGTTCCGACTCTCTAAGCAGAATAATTACTCAAGAGTTAGAACTAGTTTTAATTCTTCTAACTTTTCCTGGGTAACTATTCTGCTAAGAGAGTCGGAACCATCCAAAGTCTCCAATTTAAACCCCCACAACCCCGCCGGACCCCTCCCCTCCAACTCCCCACCCAACCCCCTCCATCTACTCCCACAACCCCCGAAGGGATCCCCAAACTACTCACACCCTAGACTACCCTCCGGACAACCCCCCACCCCGCAACTACCCTCCCAAACCCAGACTACTCCACTCCCCTGACTACAATCCCAACCCTCCCCTTGACTAGCCCCAACTTCCCCCCCACCCATCTACCCCCTCAACATCCCCCAAAGGACCCCCCAACTGCAACCACCCCCTGGCTACCCTCCTGAATCCCCTGACAAGCCTCCCCCTCCCCCACCTCACAACCATCCTCCTGAAACCTGACTATCCCCAGCTCCCCTGACACCCCATCTAGCGTCACCCCCGGACCAACCTCACAACCCTCCCAACTATTCCCCAACTGCCCTCCCAACCCCCAATTACCTCCACCACTTACTACCTCCCAACCCTTCGACTACCCCCACCCCTTGACTAGCCTCCTGACCCCTCCCCACCGGATTATCCCCACTCCCAACTACCCTCACGACCCCCATGATTACCACCCCGACTGACCATCCAACCATCCCCACTAACCACCCGACCCCCCGACGCATCCTACCCCACCCCATTCACCACCTGAACTCCCTCACTGACCATCTGACGCCTCCCAATCCCCTGATCCCCAACCCATCCTACCCCTTCCAGTCACCATCCAACCCTCCAACCCCAGTGACCACCTGAACCCCCCCAACCCCTGACCCCCCCAACCCATCCTATCCCTCAGTGACCATCCAAGCCCCTCCCACTGACCACTTGACCGCCCCCATCCTACCTTATACACTTACCTTCTTCCCGGCTTCTCAAAGTGGCTGGACCTTTAAACTCAAACTTTAAACAAGGCTTGAGTACAAAATTTGAGGCAGAATTGGAGGTGCCATCTTTTAGTTTACTGCCTTCTCATGACTTTACTCTGAAGAGCAGCAGGGAGTGCCAATATTTATCCCTCGATCAACAACACAAAAACAGGACAGATTAACTGGTGATTATCACATTGCTGTTTCTGGGAGCTTGCTGTGTGCAAATTGGCACTGTGATTTCTTCATCACAACAGCAACTACATTTTAAAGGTTCTTCATTGGTTGTAAAGCACTTTGGAATGTCCTGAGGTCATGAATGGTTTTATATAAATGCGAATGAGTATGAAAGCCAGCAGATTAGTTATAACCTCTGATCCTAAGCAGACAGTTAACTATTTTGCTGTTTGTCTGCATTGGTGGGGGGTGGGAATTCCTGTTACTTTTAGTTTTATTTGACCTTTATTTGGGATTGGTAGACAGATGTGGATGCTGATTATTCAACACACAAGTTAAAAGAAAGAAATCTCATTTACTGGAAATCTGAAATAAAAACTGAAATTCCTGGGAATGTGTAGCGGGTCCGTTATCATTAGAGAGAGATTGGTACTGTCATCAGGTACTGGCCTTTTAACAGGACTGTTTTACACAAGTAGCAGATCTCCTGTGGGTTCCTGATGGAGCACTTCACTACATTAAAGGTCTACATAAATATAAGTTGTTGCTGTTGCTCTCAGTGTGTCAGATGATACGCTGATTTACAACAGGAGCATTATACAACAATAGCATGCATTTGTATAATGTAATCAATTCAGGAAAAATGTCCCAAGGCTTAATTTTTCTCTCTCCACAGCTATAATGCCTATCCTATCACACCTACCCTGAGCTATAGATTAACCAGTTCAGCTCAGAGCAGAAATTATACATTAAATGTCCCATGTCTTAATGCAGTAATTGACTGTTCTGCAGGCCTTGTGATGATAATGTTGTTCTTGGAACTCTGTCCCTCAACTTCTGTTCTCCATGTCGTTCTCCATCTTTAAAACCTTTCCAAAAGGCTTTGACCAAACTCTAGTCAGCTGTTTCCGATCTTTCCTTTCTTGGCTTCATCCCTGTTTCCTTTTGTCCATTTGTGAAGTTCCCTGAGATGTCTCATTGCATTAAAGGCACTTTATAGATGCAAAGTGCTGTTCTCTACATCCAAAGAAACTAAGCTTCACTTAGTGGACCATCAGGGGAAATGTGAGCCTAATGTTCAAAATATGTGCAATGCATTTGACAAAAATTGAATCATTAGTTAGACAAAGGATGCAGGAACAGGATACAATTAATTCACTCAACTATTGAAAAATGAGTTTCCTGGGCGAGCCAAGTACAAGCTTTGTGGAAAGCTGCTTGCAACCTTCTGTGAAATGAATTTTGGACCAATGTGGATCTCTATGTGATCCAATAAATAACTTCTGAAGTAACAAAGACCCTTTCACCATTTTTCAAACGGGTTAGGTACACAACATATTTTGGAGTTGAATTTATGAATTCGAGCTCCTCGGGAAGAGCTACTTGCAAGGCAAGCACAAGTTAGCATTTTGAGTTTGGAGATCAGCTTCCGTTACACATTTGTTCATGGTTTCTGTGCCTGAAATCTTGGCATGATTTCTGGTCAGAACATTGGACTCTGTCCAATAAAGTACAAAGCCTTGTGCTGGTGGGTTTAACCAACTAGTTTAATTCAACACACTTCTGCTTTATTTACACGAAATAAATAGAATGATTCTGGAACCAACAGTTCTTTGCATTTTAACAAGGAAGTGCAATCACCTCCAGGAACTCTTCCACTGACTTGGCTGCACAATGGGTTATCATCACTCCAACAAATGTAGACCAAAGTTTGAAACCATCCAATGCCTAATCACTCATGGGAGCTTTAACTGAATTGATTACATTATGCAAATGCATGCTACTGTTGTATAATGCTCCTGTTGTAAATCAGTGTATTATCTGACACAGTAAGAGCAACAACAACTTGTATTTATGTAGACCTTTAATGTAGTGAAATGCTCCATCAGGAACCCACAGGAGATCTGCTACTTGTGCAAAACAGTCCTGTTGAAAGGCCAGTACCTGATGTCAGTACCAATCTGTCTGTTGTGATGACAGATCCACTGTGAATGGAGCTCTGTGAATTTGTACTTTAATCTGTGCCCTGCTTTCTCTCAGCAGGAGAAAGCAGTATAATGCATTTCTGGCAGCCTTGCACAGTTCTAAGCCTGCAGTGTAATGACTGCATTCTAGAGCCAAGGAATAGTGCACACAGAAGGAGGCCATTTGGCCCATTGAGCCAGCATCAGCTCTTTTGAAAAGCAATCCACACTGCCCCATTCTTTCCCTATTGCTCTGCAAATTTTTGAATCCTTCAAGTGTTTATCAAATTCCCTTTTCAACAGTACGATAATGCATTATAATGTAACGGTTAGTGAGACTGGACTCTGGGATAATGGAGTTGTGGTTTCTCCATCTTGAGGAAAAGGTGGGGGGGCTCTGGTGGATAAGACAAAGTTCACAATTTTCTATGGCAAGGGGGAGATTAAAAAGGGGGAGGAAGGTGGAGTGATCTTGCAGATGTAGATGTGCATCCATTATTATTAGGTAAACTCTATTCTGTATACATAACAAATGGAAATTGGATAAGCACTTGAGGGAAAAACATCGAGAGCTACAGTAATTTTTATTCATTCATGGGATGTCGGTGTCACTGGCCAGACCGGCATTTATTGCCCATGCCTAATTGCCCCTGCACTGTCACCTTCTTGAACCACTGCAGTCCATGACTTTCTAGTGGTTTGATACAACCAAGTGGCTTGCTAGGCCATTTCAGAGGGCATTTAAGGGTCAACCACATTGCTGTGGGTCTGGAGTCACATGTAGGCCAGACCAGGTAATGATGGCAGATTTCCTTCCCTAAGGGACATTGGTGAACCAGATGGGTTTTTATGACAATCAACATTGGTTTCATACCACTACGCAACCACCTCCTTCACAATAAAATGGGAGAGTGGGACTGATTGGTTTGATCTACGGAGAGCCAGCATGGACTCCATGGACAGAAGGGCCTTCTTGTGTGTTGTTGTGACTCTATGATGGCACCCCTTACCTATGAATCAGAAGGTTGTTGGTTCAAGTCCCATTCCAAAGACTTGTACACAAAATCTAGGCTGACACTTTAGTTTATTACTGAGGGAGTGTTGCAATGTTGGAAGTGCTGCCTTCTAGATGAAATGTTAAACTGAAGCCTCATCTCAATTTCTTATAAAAGATCCCTTGGGACTTTTTTGAAGAAAACTAGGGGACTTTTACCAATATCATTTAAACAGATTATCTGGCCATTTGATTGTGGCATCTTGCTGTGCAAATCAGCTTCTGCATTTTCTATATCCCAACAGTGAGTACTCTTCAAAAGTGTATCATTGGTTGTGAGGCGCTTTGAGATGTCTGATAGTCATGAAAAGTGCTATAAACATGCAAATCTTCCTTCTTCCTTTTTACTAGCCGGTGAAATATTGCTCTAAGCACAGCCAGAACTCAGGTTTGTGAATGGAGGTCATGTGATGAGCAAGCTAAGCCTTTGTGCTTAAAGAAACGCCTTTTCCAGGGTCAGAGAAACAAACCAGAAAGACCATGGCCTGAGTTTTACCTTTGGGTCGGGGGGGGGGGAGGTGCGCGAATGGCGGGCCCGGGAGCGGCCGGGAAACGGACCGCCCACTGCAATCAGCTCCCAATCGCGATTTGTCGTTGGCTGGTCAATTAACAGCAATTCAACAACTTCAGACCATGAACTCCCTCTTCTATCTTCACCCCTTTTTTTTATCCCTTTTCTCAAAATTCATTTTTTATTTTTGATCCACATTTTTATTTTTTTAAATTTTTATTCATTTGTTCATTGTTTTATCCCCCTTTTCCCCCCTCCTTTTTTTAATCCCATTTTCGATCCTTTTTTCCCCATTAATGCCCCTCCCCCCACTCCACCCCAACAAGGGCCTTCTCTTGCTTGTTCTATGTTGTCCTTTCTCAGGGTGCTTACCCTTGTTCTGCTATTAACACATTCTGCTTTCTTACCTTTGCCACTATCAGCACCTCCTTTAGCCCTCACCACTACCATTAACACTCCCTTTGTCCTTTTGGTCATGACATCTTTGTCAATCTCTCCTTTGCTCCCACCTATCACTGGCCTTCTATCCAGCATCACCTGCTCCAACCCCATTAAACAGTATAAATTTCATCACATTTCGACTTATCTTTAGCTCTGAAGAAGGGTCATACGGACTCGAAACGTCAATGCTGTTTCTCTCTCCACAGATGCTGACAGACCTGCTGAGTCTTTCCAGCATTTTCTGTTTTTGTTTCCTCCAGCCTTTGGTCCGGTCTGCGAATGGTCTCTGGCATCTCTGCCTGATATCCCCCTGCCTGTCTCTGCATCTCCAACATGTCTCTTAGGGCCATGTCCCCCGGCTCATCATCTGCAGCAGGGGTCTGTCTCCTGTAGTCCTCCGAGTGTCAGAGACCTCGGCTGTCACTGCCTCCGCTGGCTGTGGACCTGTGTCTGTAATGTGCTCACCAGACTGTGACCCCAGGCCTATTCTAGAACGTGGATCCACCGATGTGACTGTAACTGTGCTGGCTGAGGGTGCAGGTGAACACCGTGACAGTGCCTCCTCTGAGGCTTCTGAGGCATCTTCCTCAGAGGTGGGGTTGGACGATGAGGTGTGGCTGGTCTGGGTTGCTGGCCTCCCCCTTTTCTTGCTGGTACCTGGCATAGAGAAAAGAAAGATTTAGTGATTGGCTTACCAGGCTCCTTAATTAAATAAATGTCTCATTACTTGGGCGCAGCTGACAACTGCAGACTGGAGATATCCTCCCTGACCTCCTGGGGGATCCTATCTCACCTTCAGCACTGACACGGTCCTGCTCCTCCCTGGCTATCTTTGCCACCTGCTCCTCATGCAGGGTGAGGACTCAAATATCTGGAATTATGCCTCCAGTCTGGAGGTGCTCCCACTTGTTGGGAGCCTCCTTCTCCTGCAGAAAGACAGGAGGATTGATTGTCATCCCAATGGTTGCATGAGCCATTCAGGTGCACGCATGCCTATGGCAGCTGCTGAGATTTGCCCAGTAAGCGATTAACAAGCAGGATGTCCTACAACTGATAGAAGATTGAGAACGTGAAGAGGCTGGCACACATTCAGTGCACATGTATCATCTGCTGGTGAGTGCTGCGACCCAAACTCCTGTCTGACATCCCTGTGCGCTCACACGCTCACACTGCCTGATGCCCTTATGAGTGTCAGTTAACAGTGAGGAGATGGTGTATTTACCCTGGAGGAGCGCAGCAGATCATTCATCCTCTTGTGACACTGCTGGGCAACCTGTGCTGGGTCCCACGGGCGTTAGCATCCGCTGGGGCCTCCATCCAGGCCATTGTAGTCAGGCGGGAGGGCCTCCTGCTGCCATCCCTGGGAAACAGTCCCTTCCGCCTTTCCTGGAAAGCCTGGTGGAGAGTCTCCGGGGAGGCTTCACTGAGCTGTGGGGCCGCAGGTTGCTTTCTTTTCTGGGACATCCTGGTCTTGGCAGAATCCGGAGTTCCTGGTCTGCAGTGAGTGAACGGCTGTCCGGGTGCCTTTAAAAATGGCGCCTGGCCCTTCAAGCCCATGAGGTAATGGCGAGGACGGCAACTTTCTAGCCGTCCTCGCCACGAGACTCGCTGTACTCCGCATGGACGTGATGTAATGAGCTGACCAGCGCAAGATCGTGCATGGTCAGCCATCCCACCTCCATCCCACTTCTGCACCCGCCACCAAACGTAGGCTTCAGAACGGAAGATTCTGCCCGGTGCCACTTGTTCCATTTTACCCAGCATAGCAACGCTAAAGGGCATTGCTACAACATATCAAAACACATCGTTGGCAGGGGACCAATGTGATTTGTTAACACACAGCAATATCGTCAGCTGTGCTAATGCAACAAGCCTGAGATTCATTAAGGAATCATTAAGGTGAAAAAGTGACACTTTGGATATTCTTGGGAACAAATAGAGGAGGACATGGCATGGACTTGATGGGCTGAATGACCTCGTTCTGTGCCGTAATGACTCTATGGCCTGGATTTTTGTCCTCGAGGCAGAGTTGGGAAAATTCCTGGCTCAGCCTGCCTGCCTCGGGAGATTGCCGGGAGTGGGGTGGTGTAGTGGGCTGGAATCAGGCTAGCCAACCCCGGAAACAGTTTGGAGCCAGCCACAGGGGCTGCCGGTGCAGAGGCAGGCTGTTTAAAAGGTTAGCCTCAGTGCTGTGGTACTGTGTCCTAGTTAAATAAAAACACAATACCCCTCCATCCTTCGCTCTCCAAATATTCCCCATGCCTCAATCATGCCACCTCATGCCCCACCCATCCTTTTTGGCCCATCATGCCTCCTATGCCAATCTCTGCCCTTCCACCCACCCCCATGGCCCCTCATGCCCTGATGCCAAGCTGTGGCACTTCCATGCCAATTGACCTTCATAAGGTCAGAAGTGAGGATGTACACTGATGATTGCACAATGTTCCGCACCATTCACGACTGCTCAGATACTGAAGCGGTCCATGTCCAAATGCAGCAAGACCTGGACAATATCCAGGCTTGGGCTGACAAGTGGCACGTAACATTCACATCACACAAGTGCCAGGCAATGGCATCCCCAACAAGAGAGGATCCAACCATCACCACTTGATATTCGATGGCATTACCATTGCTGAATCCCCCACTATCAACGTCCTGGGGGGTTACCATTGACCAGAAACTGAACTGGACCAGCCATATAAATACTGTGGCTACAAGAGCAGGTCAGAGACTGGGAAACTTGCAGCAAGTAACTCACCCCTTGACTCCCCAAAGCCTGTCCACCATCTACAAGGCACAAGTCAGGAGTGTGATGGAATACTCTCCATTTGCCTGCATGAGTGCAGCTCCAACAACAGTCAAGGAAGCTTGACGTCATCCACAACAAAGCAGCCTGCTTGATTCCCTCCTCCACCAACACACATTGGCAGCAGTGTGTACCACCTACAAGGTGCACTGCAGCAACTCGCCAAGGCTCCTTAGACAGCATCTTCCAAACCCACAGCCGCCACCATCTAGAAGGACAAGGGGAACAGATAGATGTGAACACCACCACCTGGGAGTTCCCATCCAAGCCACACACCATCCTGAGGTGGAAATATGTTGCCATCCCTTCACTGTCGCTAGGTCAAAATCCTGGAACTTCCTCCCTAACAGCTCTGTGGGTGTACCTACACCACATGGACTGCAGCAATTCAAGAAAGCAGCTCACCACCACCTTCTCAAGGGCAATTAGAGGTGGACAATAAATGCTGGCCTAGCCAGTGATGGCCACATCCCATGAATGGATTTTTAAAAAATTGACCCACCATACACTGTATTGAACCAATGAACCCTAAAATGGCAGTTGGATGTGTAAAAATAAGCTTTTAAAAAAGTAATTCATTCATAACTTCCTCCTATGTTGAAAAAGCGTAATTTCACTACAAGCCAATAAAAGTGTCAATATCCAGGCTCTTTAAAGTATCTATAACAAAAACCACAAACCCTTGAAACCACCTAACACTGTGTAAACAAACATTGTGAAATTGACAGCAGAGATCAGAGGCCCTGAGCTGTCAATCAAATAGTGTTTTCTCTGGGGCGCAGGTATTTCAACAAGTATAATGGTCGTCTGTAGGCTTGGCTGAGAGCGCAGACACAGATTATATTCTCACAACCATGGTCTCCAAGCTGTATTCAAATGTTCAACCACTGCAGCCAGACTCAGTCACCACTCAAGTGATTAAAAACTGACTAAAACATTGCAAACATTTGGCACTTGCTCTAAGCCATCAAAAAAAAAAGGCAAATTGTATGCTAAGCTATCCAGCCAGGAAATACTGGTGTGATGTTAGCAGCAGCTGGTCAGTGTGTGATTGTATTGACAAGCACAGTTGGTGCATTGTGCAGTTGTGATTGGATGAGCATCACGTGGGGTGTGCTGGGGGAGTACTTGGTGAGCTGTTTGTGGAAAGGAGGCAAAGTGCATTGGCAGCATCTGATGCAGAGAACGAGACTGAGAAGGAAGTGACTCCCAATTGCAGACCAGGTAAGCTTGTTGAGCTTATTTTGATCCACTGCAGCATTCACATTTTCTGCTACCTTCATATGGGTCATGTTATGGTGTCTGCTTTGGCACACTCCTGTCCCAAAGCTCTGTCCTGCTCCAGCAGTACCTCCATCAATCAATGTAAAAACCTGGGTATGCTTGTCATGTTCTATTGCTCCAATCACACAAGAAAAACACCTCGCTTTAAACCCACCTCTTGATACACTGAACAGTGTGAGGGCAGTGGATTCAAACCATCAAAATGGTTCAAGTCTCTCACTGAATCCAGCAAATGGATAAATCTCCCACTCTCATCCACTGGATTCTCACAAGAGCGTTGAAAATGAAATTCAATCATGAGCATTCTAATTCTATTTTCCTTTTCAGAATGTGCCATTTACAAGTGCCATTGTGTGTTTGAACAAATGCAGTGGGACCTTCAGTCACTCCTTCCACTGGGAAGGACACGTAAAGAGAGTACCTTCAGATGTGCCAAAGTTTGCTTCCTCAATTATTTTTCTATTATTGGCAGCCTTCTTCCATCACTGTAACATCACCCATGTCCACCTAGCTTCAGTTCATCTGCTGCTGAAACCCTCATCCATACCTTTGTTATTCTGGGGCTTGACAACTCCAATGCTGTCCTGGCCAGTCTCCCACCCTGCACCCCACTCCCCCTGCCTCCTGTAAAATTAAGCACATCCAAAAGCACTGCTGGCCTATCCAAATATAACACAAAAGCTTCTTCTCCCTGCACCCCGCTGCTCGCCGACCTATATTGACATCTGGTCCAACAACACCTCAATTTCTAAATTCCCATCCTTGTTTTCAAGTCCCTCTGTGGCCTTGCCTTTCTCTGCCTCTGCAAACTCCTCTGCCCTACAACCTGCCAAAATCTCTGTGCTCCCCTAATCCTGCCCTCTTGTACATGCCCAATTTTTACCATTCCACCACTATGGCCTCACTTCCAGCTGCCTAAGCCCTAAATTCTGGAATTCCCTCCCTCAGTCACTCTTCTTCTGTGTTACTCTCCCCTCTTTTAAGATGCTCCTTAAAACCTAGGCCTGAATCTTCGGCTCGGCGAGCGGGGGCGGGGCCTGCTCGCCGACGTGTAAAATGACGCATGGTGACATCGGGCATGCGTCAGTCAGATCTTTACTTCGGCGGGCGCACACCGGAGTCGGCGGCGCGCCCGCCGAACTGTCAAAGGCCTATTAAGGCCATTTAAATTCCAATTAAAATAATTAACTGAGCTGCCCATCCAACCTTAAGGTTGGCGGGCAGGACGAAGAGCCCAGGCGGCCTTCGCATTTATCATGAAACCTCATCCATGGGTGGGATGAGGTTTCATGAAGTTTTTAAACTTTAATAAACATTTTTAATAAATTCATAGACATGTCCCAGCTCATGAGGGGCCATGTCTTAAAAAGTTTTTTTTTCCTTTACTTAAATTTTTAAAAATCAAACTAATCTCCCTGAGGCAGCCCTAATTGGCCCGCCCATGTAAAATGGCAGCGCGCAGCCAATTGTGGGCAGCGATCAGCTACATGCCCACCCGCGCCTGCTCCCAACGGGGAGAAAATTCTCCCCTTACCTCTTTGCCCAAGCTCTTGACCATCTGTCCCAATATCTCCTTTTGGTGTCAAAATTTATTGATAACGGTTCTTTTGAATCTCCTCGGGATATATAACTATGTGAAAGACGCTATATAAATGAAAATTGTTCCTACCTGGAAGTGTACTCATACTCAATGATCACGGCAGAACACTGAGCAGGAGAGTTGTGCTGCTTTGTATTTACAAGTATTTGCAGATACATAAAACAGGGGGTCCAGCACAGGTTGTTTCATTTAATTTCAACTCAAAACAATGAAGCCTTGCCTTTGGCATTCACTTAACTCTCCAACCAAACATAAAAGGCAACACGCAGACAAAAACTGAGGATTTATTAAGCAGTCGGCATGAAATCATGTGTTATCCAGCTTTCTTGCCAGAGTGAACTAATAAATTGGTACTTTGATCCTTCAAACAAGAAGTATCATGAACAGGGATGACAGAGCTTGAAAATCTGTAAATTCATCAAATTAAAAATTCAGAAGAATCCACCCCTAGCCTTCAATTCAGGCCACTTTTGGATATATTTCAAAATGGACTATTGCTTTGTTGGTCATGTCTCATGATGACTATGGAACCATCGTCAATTGTTGTAAAAACCCATCTGGTTCACTAATGCCCCTTAGGGAAGGAAATCTGCTGTCTTTACCTGGTCTGGCCTACATGTGACTCCAGGCCCACAAAAATGTGATTTACTCTTAAATGTCCTCTGAACAAGGTCAATTAGGGATGCTGGCCTATCCAGTGATTCAAATGAATTTTAAAAAATTAAGAAGGGCTATGTAATATGTTTCAGCTATATGTGTAATGTTGTGCCTTCAGAACTTTACCACACAAAAAATAATAAACATAGATCACATCAAGTTACATTGAACATACCGGGTGGAAGGAGAGAGGGTTTTGGGAGTAATGGAAGACTGGACAAGGGTGGCACAGAGGGAATGGTCCCTTTGGTATCCAGAAAGGGGAGGTGAAGATGTATTTGTTGGTGCATTGTGCTGGAGGTGATAGAAATAGTGAAGAATGGGAAGGCTGGTGGGGCAGCAGGTGAGGACAAGGGGAACCTTTTTGTGTTTCTGGGAGGGAGGGGTGAGAGCAGAAATGCGGGAAAATGGAGCAAACACAATCGTGGGCCCTGTCAACCACAATGGAGGGGAATCCTCGATTCAGGAATAAGGAGTACGCATAGGAAGTACTAGTGCGGAAGCTGACCTTGTCAGAACAGATGCGACGGAGACAGGGAAGCTGAGAGAATGGAATAGAGTCCTTGTGGGGTAGGAGGATGTGTAATCAAGGTAACTATGGAAATTGGGGGACTGGTAGTAGACATTGGTGGACAGCCTAGACCCAGAAATAAAGATGTTGAGGAATTGAAAAGAGTCAAAGATGGAACATGTGAAGGGAGGGCCGGGTAGAAATTTGGAACATATTTGATGAAATTTTCCAGCTTGGGGCAAGGGCATGAAGTGGCACCATGAAGTGTCCTGGGAAAAGAAGTGAGGGAGGGTGCTGAGAGGAACTGAAACAAAGAACGTTTCATATATTCTGCAACAAGGCTGGCATAGCTAGGATCCATGCAGGTTCCCCTAGCAACACCTTTTATTAGGCAAAATGAGTGGAGTCAAAGCAGAAGTTGAACTGATGCCCAACCAGTCCATTTGGCACAGCTGTACTTGTTCTTGCTTTGTCCAGCTATTCCTTTCCTGTTTTTGTTATTGTTCCTTTTCATATTTTTTGATTATTTCCCTTTCTAGTTCCTCTTTGATGTCGTAATTTTTTTTGACTCTTTTACTATTCTCTTCATATTCCGTTTTGTCATCCTCTATTATTTATGTGCATGTTGATGTACTTGATGGTTCTGGGGAAATGCTCTTAGTGACTTTGGAGGCAGAAATACATGGCGGAAAGCACCATTATTACTGTCACTCAGAAGATTACTGTAAGGGTTATCAGAGCACAACTGCTTATTGAACTCTTCTCTTTGGTTTTACACAGTTCCCTTGGGCACCTCTGCTGTAATTCCTTTGAATAAATGATCAGTTCTTCAATCCAATATCCATTCGAGAATATTACATCACATCGGGCTTCTTAGCTCCTGTGTGACTATGCCAATAAGAATCATCTGATTGAATAAGTTAGGACAGAATAAGCGCACCTTTCCTGTATAACTCTAACCTCCAGGAATAAAGAGCAGATTTTATTTTAATAAATCAAAATCTAAAGTAAATACAAGCCAACCCTCTCTTTTCTAACACTGTGATTCTCCCTGGTGCCTTTATTTCCCCAAATTTAGTGCATCTCCTAGGTACAAACCGATGGCCACTACTAGATTCTGAAAGCCCTGAGAGATAGCAGTCTGCGCTCTGTCCCCAGGGTCAGAAGGTAGCATTCAGAATGTTATCTACCATTGTCACCAGGGTAACAGTCTGCGTTTCAATGGAGGCAGGAGAACTGACTGATACCTTGCTGCTTCTTATATGGGAGTCCACTGTAGAAAGTTATGGAGCTGCCTGGAAACCATGAAGAAGCATGGCTATTTTCCTCTACTTGCAGTGGGGAGACTACAGGTACGGTTGCGAACCCTTTGGGAGATGATCATGATTTCAAAAGGAAATTGGATGGGCACTTGCAGGGCTGCAGGGATAGAGCATGGGGTACAGGACTAGTCAGTTTGCTCGAGAGCTGGAATGGCCTCGATGGGCTGAATGGCCCCCATCTGTGTCGTAATGACTCCATGATTTTATGTCATTTATAGCTAATGAAAGCAGTGTTCACAGAAGTCGAAATAACAACTCATAATTGTTATTAATGCCCTTAGGATTTTTCTCCCAGGTTACTCAGGCCAGTTTCCTGGGGACTAACCATTAATTCCTGAAGAATCCATGACAACCTTGGAAGATTGTCAACTCTACCAGTTAAAAGACATGTTGAGTTATATTTAGCAGAGTCAGAGAAACTAATTTCTTCATCTAAATGAACAGAAAGATTCTTGAACTAGCTAGTCAGCACTGCTGGGTTCTGTTAGGTCCCCAAGATGTGGGGGGAGGGAGGTCACAGCTTTTCTCATATTTCTGAATGAGACTATATTTATACTAAACTTCAGTTGTTTACAGTGATTACAGAGCAATATGTTTCTGATGATATCTATGATAATCATTTATAAGGGGAGACTAAGTTCACTTCATGACAAAGCTGATTCCCTAGAATGTGATGTTACTAAGCCCAAGTGCACAGACATACCAACTTCCACCAACTGCCAGCAAATTTGTGGTTAAACAGTTAGTTCCCTAATGTGGTTTCAAAGGCAGACCCTTGTGGCTTTCATCATTTTCATGACAGCAGCTATTTGTTTCTCTGTGGGGATGAACAGCTGGAACATGTCACCAACAAACATGTAATTTGGCCAACATCAATGCAAGGATTGCATTCAGGTGTTGGAGTTAAATTCCGGCCTGTTTTTCCTGGTGGAGAGGGAGGGCAAACAAGCTGGTGCCAGAGGTCCACCTACCCATATGGAAGTATTGACCATTTCACCTCTGGCTGCAAACCTAGCTGTTTAATGTTGAACACACGCCACACCCAAACCAGCAATACCTACCTAGTAGGAAAAGCAGTAAAAATTGGAAATGACTGGTCTGAACTGGTCTTGTATACCTTAAAATGGAACTCCAGTTCAGACCAGTGCCAGTGGCAATGGGCCCCTCAGATGGGGGCTAGGCCAGGGACCCTAAAGATAGACCTGGGTTTTTTTTTTAAAAAGTGTACAGATAGCCCCCTGACACAGGGTGCCATGGAGGATTCCAGAAAGAAAAAAACAGTAAAAATTGGAAATGACTGGTACTGGTCTGAACTGGTCTTGTACACCTTAAAATGGAACTCCAGTTCGGACCAGTGCCATTCATTTTCAAGCTTTGCTGGCTTTTTCTTCTGGGGAGTTAGCCACCCAGCACAGCCAGTGGCGAAACCAAGTAAGATTACTGGATTTGCTAGCAGGACCAGCCACTGCTAAACCCTGTTAAGCACTTAATATAAGAACAGCAAAAGTTAGCTCACTTTGTTGGCCCTCAGTTCTATAAATTGAATGATTTCGGCTAGTCTCAAGCCAGCCCTGATGTATGTGGGGCATCTATGCAACTACACAACACTGACACAAAATGGATGATCTCATTCAGAGACCACAGGGTGGCCAAAGTAATAAATGTGTCATGTTGCTTCAGTGGGAACATTCTTCTAAGGTTCGTGCTGAGTTGGAGTAGGGTAAAAAGAAATGACGGAGAGAAAATGCTCCATTTGTCACAAATCTTCGCTAGACAGGAGCTTGGGTCACAGAATGAACCCTGTGTTGTTACAGCTCTATCTCTGATTCACAGTCCTGTCTAGCAAGGCTGCAGACAAGGAGAATTACTCCGGTACTCTGAAGGAAAGCAGATCAAACTTAAACACTAGAAATGTGGAGTTGAATTAGATTTGCTTTGCAACATTTGAAATTAGGGAGTTTTTAAGCAGATCTTTCCTTCTGGAGATTAAATCAGTGGGGTATTGTCAATGATCGGGCTGATAGGTGAAATGTTCCTTTTTCATTGCATGTTTTCAAATACCCTTTGTCTTCCAGCACTTTTGTCACTGGACTGAGAACACACATCTTCTGAAAGTTTGGATGATTGTTGCTGCTGAGGTGAATTCAGCTCATGTTTGTGTGTCAGGAGGCAATTCAAGTTTGGATGGTGTCTGCTACCAGGCATTTCATTATTTTATTCTTTACTTTGAATGTGCGTCGATGATCACTAGAAACATGGTACCTAAAAATGGACCTACATTGTCTATATGTAGTCTAACCCAAGGTTGACCAGGCCTCTCCCACAGATGCAGTTGAGCTGAAATGGGCAACTTCTGCTGTTAGTGGCACTGGAGACAGTGTTTAACCACTTTTTCTATTTCACTGTTTATACCTGGCCACCAGATATAACTTCATGGGCCTCTTCATTCTCGAAATATCAGGATGCGCACTGTCAGTAGAGGTTCTCTTCCTGGAAAAGGGATGATGATTCTTGCTCCCCATAACAAGATACCATCTTAACAACTCAATTCAGGTTTACAGGCATAGAATGGTTTTAATTCTTCAGAGACTTGTGCATTTGACCATCCTTGCAATACCTGTTCACGGACTCTTGATAAAATTGGATCCTGATTTGTTCAATTCTTTACCTGTCTCGCAAAATTCAACACAAGTTGCCTGAGGTACTGAAACATGTGTACCTCAAGAAATCTTTCAGGTCAGAACAGGAAGAAGTCCTGAGTTGACAAGGGAATATGATGGTGTCTTTTGGAATGAGATAGAAGAACCAAAGGACATTCACAAGATGCAAGAATCCCACAGGCCCTTGTACATCAAGGTAAGAGTAAGTCTATTAACCACTAAAGGAAAGAAAGGATAAAACACATGCATATACAGTCATACAGGTTAAAAGTAAGAATTTAGCTTGAAAAAAGATATACAGAACAGATCTTGACTCGTGGGGAGTGGGTGATTGAGCATTGTGGCTGTTGCAATTTGAGATTCCAACAGAATTGAATTCAGTCAGTGAATAGTCAGTTTTGAGGTTCCAGTGGTGTTGACTATGGTAGATGAATAGTTGGTTTCGAGATTCTAGTAAAGTGACTTTGGTAGACAGATAGTCGGTTTTGAGGTTCCAGTAGTGTTGACTTCGGTAGAGAGAGAGAGATCGGGATACCTGCAAAATGGCGATTTGCAGGGATACTGGACAGTTTTACTCCTTTTCTCTCTCCTGAAATTCTAATTTACACTTCTCCAATTTTAATCTCTCTACTGCTATGCTGTAGGGGCACTCCTGAGAGTGTGGATCGGGTGAAACGTCCTCAATTTCCACCTGTTGACCATTGGCCACTATTTTTAAACTTACAGGTTTTCAGCCGAAATTCTAATCCTAAACGCTTCGCTAATTCTTTTAACTGTTCAAGGGACAGAAATTTTAGATCCACAACAGTAACTGCTTCTGGTTCTGCTAGAAAGGTACTGGCATCAAAAGTGGACGTTTTAACACTTTAGTATAGACTCAAGAAATTCATTTTGCAGTTTGGAAGAAATTGATTTCAAAAGGACAATTTACTTTCCACCCTCTAATTCATTCACTTCGTTTGTGGGAAAAATGTTCCAGACTCTGAGACCCCCAATTTGTTCAAATCATGGACGAGCGCTCCAATTTGTTATGACCCACCCCCAGGTGGGGTTCCCCAAAGTTGCTGATCCAGGCAAGACACTGTGTGGCTGTTACTTTTGTGTCAAACTTCCAGCACTTGCTTTCTCAGAACACCCACCAACAGACGGACGCCAGGGCAGCTTTTCAACTCACTTTTAACCCCCTCTTGGTATATTCCAAGTGGAAACAAATTTACAAATCTGTCTGGGCATTGCTCACAGGATTTCTTGATGAGGTGATACTCGTCTCCCATTATGTCCCAGTTGTCTCTACCAGAGGGAGCAATTAGTTTCTGGATGTCTTTAGAAGTACCTTGTCTGGTAACAGGGTGGGGTTCCATTACATCTTAGAGAGTCAACCTGCAGCATTCCAGCCCGTGGCTTGTGTGCACTTTTTAAAACTCAGATTTTATTTTTAAAATCCAATATTTCCGGATGCAATTCAGTGTTTTGTCCTTCATTATCATGACAGTTTTACTCCTGCAGACACTTAGGAGAATTGCTTCCTGTTTCTCCTCAGCTGTTATTTTGTTTATCACAAAGTAGAAACCTAGGCGCTCTATTTACTGACTCCAGTCCTCAATGGATGAGTTGTATGGGTCAATTCTGCCAAAGAGGGGAATTGCTGATAAGTATACTTTTTTTTCTTCCGTTAAAATTCGAAATACTCACAGTGAAGAGGCAAGATGCAGCTTTGAAGCTATTTATCCTTGTTGCCAATTGTAATAAACTTGGAGTGCAGGACAGGTTTCTTGTAAGAAACAGTGCAATTTATTTACAGAGCTCCTGATGAAGCTACATGCTTTTTCCAAGATCAAGGCTATAATGCTCCGCCCTAAGATTACACGCTCTTAGGGCTGATTCGTCTATATGATCACATGATCCCCATAACAGTATGAAAGGTTTAACATTTATTTATATACAATTACTATAGATAGTAACACAAGATACTTATGGCACCACTATGCTAAACTATGATATAAATAATTTTCTTAGGTCGTGGGTTTTTTTCACCCAATGACAGAAGTTATTTGGTTCTCTGGAGACACTCCAGACAGACTCATTTGCTTGACAAAGACTGGCTGTTATATACTTTTGAAAATAGTGACCAGGCCCAAGCAAAATCACACAATTAACTAAATCACACAGAATATTTGTACTTGAATTGAGTGAAACTGGTTTTCATTACAACGAAGCATACCTATACCACACCAAAGAAAAATGCTTCCCTTTTCTCATACCACAATCAACACAGCCAGTTGGGAACAAAGGGTGACAGTTTCTCTCTCCTACCTCTAGAGTTATCCCTCTCTGCCATTCCAGAAAGGATAACATGAATAAATAAAGGTACCCTGAAAACTGGATGATTGAAAGCTCAGTAAACCTCAATAGAGACAAAGGCCTAGAAAGCAAGGTAAGTGAGGTCTGGAACAAGAGGCCTTCCAGGTCTCCATTCCTTCCATTGGGGGAGCTTAGGGCCATTTACACTGTTTTTTTTGGGGGTTTACTAACATTTGCCCATACTGGCCCCAGGAAATGCTGTTCCTGACAGAGGCAGGAGAAGGGAATGCAGGTCAGGTGTTGAAACAGCAGCAGCAGATCCCCAAGTAAATGGTGTCAGCTGTGGTTCAATATCTGCCCTCCCGTCCCTGAGTTAGAACGTCGTTGGTTCAAGTCCCACTCGAGAGACTTGCCCACAAGATGCAGGCTTCAGTGTCCCACTAAAGGACAGCTGTGCTTTTGGATAAGTTATCATTTGGATAAGACATTAAACTGAGGCACTGTCAGTTCTCTTGCATGAATATAAACAATCCAATAGCATCATTCAAAGAGTAGCATAAAACTCTTCCTTATGTCTTTGGACATATTTATCCCTCAATCAACATCATTAAAAACAGACAATCTGGCCATTATGCCATTGCAGTTTGAGGAAGCTTGCTGTGAGCAAATTGATTTCCAAGTTTCCTATGTTACAGCAGTGACTACACTTCCAAAGTACTTGATTGGCTGTGAAGAGCTTTGGGGTGTCCTGATGTATAAATCCTTTCTTTCTTTTAGCACACATCAAATGTATTTTACTCCATCCTCCACCACAATCCAGTCTGATTTCAGCCCAGGTCTTCACTGTAACCTGTATAAGTAGGGTTGTGAGATAGCAACAGGTAGCATTTATACAGTAACTTTAAAATAGAAAACAGCCCAGTACTTGTCATAGAGGAGTAAGTAATTGGACACTGAGCTAAAAATGAAGAGAATAGCAAAGATTATCTCAAAAGTGGAGAAGGAGGTGGAGCAGCAGGGAACTTAAAAGGGAGGGAATACTGGACAACAAGACAGAGGGAGCTACAGGCAGGGCTACAAGTCGTGGGGTAAAGAGGCTGTACTCAGAGCAATAGAATGACAGGGATGGAGCAGGGGTTGTAGCACTAGATGGGGTAACATAAATAGGGAGGGGAAAGGCCATGAGTAGAATTATAAGTATTTGACACTGGAGGACTGGAAGCCCAACGTCAGTCAGCAAGGATGGTTGCATTGGATAAACAGAACTTGCTGCAGAGTTTAGGGTGAACTGAAGTTCATGGAGATTGGTGAATGGGAGAGGTCTGCTTGGAGAGCATTAGGGGAATTATGTTGGGAGGTGACAAAAGCGATGGATAGGTTAAGGTAACAGGAGGGGCAGACAATGTAGGACATCACTATGATGGAGAGAATACGAGGTTGGAAGCTCAGCTCAGGGCTGAACAGGATGCGGAGGTTGCAATCTCTCTGGTTCAGCCTGAGACAGCGGTCAGGGTCGAGGTGAAGTGAGTGACAAAAATATCGAAGTTTGTAGTGGAAATAGAAAGAAGTTGAGGCTCATTTAAGACTGGATATCAAATGAGCACTTTGGCAACACAGAGGCAGTGGAGAAGTCAAGAGATGTGGTTGAAATACAGCGCTGTGTAGCATCAGTATCATCAGCCTAATGTTGGTGGTAGGGACACTTTTGGAGGCAATAATCTGAGGCAAAATTAATTGCCACTTGGAAAAATACAGGTTGATAAATGATAGCCAGCAGGGATTTGTCAAAGTCAAATCAGTTTGGCTAATTTGGTGGAGTTATTTGATGACACAATAGAGAGGATTATTAAAGGTAGTGCAGCTGATATTGTGCACCTTCTTAATTTCTCTTCTCGAAGGGAGGCCTGACCCACAGCACTATGATTTGTACCACCAGTAGGGCAAGCTGGCAGGTCCCGAATCCACACCAGCCGAAATGGGGATCAAACTGCTTGCTGTTGGCACCAATCTGATCCACGCTAACCGTCCAGCCAACCAGCCCCCCATTGCTGTGGTAACATACACTTTCACACACATGTTGTAACCTGAAGCTGTGGATAGTGATGGTAGATTGTTCTTTCCAACACATGGCTGACCAGAATCTCTCCTGCTCTTACCACCTGACATTGGTGTATGTTGGAAGGATTTACAAGTTGATACTCAACCTGTTTGGCCACATTATGAACGCACATTCCTTGGACATCAAGTCCTGGAATTGGACTTGAATGAGGAGCTTTTGGATCAGAGGCAGGGACACTTACCCATTGCACCACAGGACCTCCTGATATTGTGTATATGGACTTTCAAAAGGTGTTGATTAAGTACCACATAATAGAGTTACTGGTAAAATTGAAGACCATAGGATTCAAGGAGCATGGATACAATATTGGCTAAGGGGCATAAAGCAGAGAGCGATGAATGGGTGTTTTTCAGCTTTCAGGGTAAGTATACAGCTCTTTTTGATATATATTAATGATCTGGATTCCTACATATAGCACATAACTACAAATTTTGCAGATGACACAAATCTTGGAAATGAAGTAATCAATGAGGACAGTAACAGACTCCAGAAGGACATAGTCAAGCTGGCGAAGTGGCCGGACTCATCTACAAATTAGATGATATTTAACATAAGGGAGTGTGAAGTGATGCATAGGAAGAATGAGGAGAGGCAATATATACTAAATGGTGCAATTTTAAAGGGGGTGCATGAACAAAGAGACCTTGGGGTGTAAATATTTGAGGGTGGCAAGATAAGTTGAGAAAGCTGCTACAAAATAGCATACAGGATCTGAAGCAGTAAAAACAGAGGAGTTGGATACAAAAGCTAGGAATCTTTGCTAAACCTTCGTAAATCTCTGTTTAGCCCCCAACAGGAGTACTGTGTTCAATTGTGAGCACCACACTTTTGCATGGATGCAGGACTTCAGTAGGTGGCCTTTAATTGACCAGCCAGTGTGAAATGGCGGTCATGGCCTGATTGTGGGTGGCGGTTGGATCGGCGGCCGCTCCCACTCCCGCTCACCCCCGCCGAGCCCGCCTGATGACCAGAAAATCCTGGCCATAATGTTATAGGAATTTATTGGAAAATAGTGGTATCTGTGTCTGTATGTCTCTGTGTGTGTGAGACTTAATTGGATTAAAGGCAGCTGGTCTGAAGGCTTTGAAGTGGTAGAAGATGAGATAGGTTTGAAATGTTAAGTAGGTAATCATAGGGGTCACGGGAACATTTGCATTTTTAAATAAACCAGGCTAGATTGTTTTCAAAAGAGGGAGTGAAATGTGTCACCAAGCCAGGTGAAGTTCAGAAACAGTAGGCAGAATTTTGCGATTGGCGAGCAGGGGGCGGGGCCCGCTCGCCGACACATAAAATGACGCGGGGTGACGTCGGGCAGAATCCCCGACGTCATCCCGCCCCATTTAAATATTCAGGAAGGCGGAGGCACAGCAAAATCAGCTGTCCACCCGCCGACCTGTCAATGGCCAATTGAGGCCATTGACAGGATCATTTAAACAATTAAGGACCTGCCCATCCAACCTTTAGGTTGGTGGTCAGGCCAGGAGCCCCAGCGGGCTTCTGAAAAAACATGAAACCTCATCCACCGGTGGGATGAGGTTTCATGCAGGGTTCTAAAAAGTTTAATAAAGTTTTACTCTAATTTATGAACATGTCCCATCTCATGAGACATTGTCACATGAGGGGTACATGTTAGGGAATACTTTTTCTTCTATTTTTAATCTTTTTAAAAGTGTAAGTGATCTCCCTGAGGCAGCATTTAGCCTCAGAAAGATGTGTGCTCGTTCGTGCGCATGTGTGGAAGAGCGTACTCTCGCTTTTGGGGAATCCCCCCCCGCCCGCACAGGAAGCACTATGCATTTCCCGCCGGACGTCATGCTGGGTGGGCCTTAATTGGCCAACCCATGAAAAATGGCGGCAGGGCCCGCTTCTCCGGCAGGGATTGGCTCCCCGCCCGCCGGAGATTGGGTTGGGTCCACCCGGCAGGCAGAAAATTCTGCCCAGTGTGTTTATTTTTCCCAAAGGTTACTGGTAAAGTTTAGTACCAAGAGAGATTTTTATTATCAGATTTGTAAAGTCCAAAGACATAGTGAAGCAATGGGAATCTGTATTCAAAGGGGAAAATATGTATAAAGGAGCAAAGCTGGGGTATAAGGTTAGGCATTTTAGGATCTAACAAGTGTGAGAAGCCTTCAGCACCTATGCCTCAAGCTGCTGTCTACAAAGACCTGAAGTTAAGCAAACTCACTTTGAATTGGATTTTCAGGGTATTGTGTTCTTTGCCTGGGTCTTTTAAAATCTATGTGTCTTAATGTTGCTTTAATGGAGGTATAACTGGGAGTCAGATTATTAGGGGATCTAGAAGTTATTATAGTAGTAATTTGTAGATCTATGTATGTATTTAAAATCATTTCTTCTATTAATAAAGGTTTAATTTAGTTTGGTAAGAAACCTATAAGACTTGGTGGCCTTGTTACAACTGAATTCATGACACGCATCTCGAAATCTATCCAAATTGCAAAACAAGTTGTGGCAGTTGTTTCAAGTTTCCCTCTGGGATTTGAACAACTCAGCATTTACCATCGCCTTTGCCATAACTGTGACTAAGTGTTTCCTTGCCCTTCACTAAGTTACGTACATATTTACCTAAGCAGTTACCCATTTTACAACATCCTTTCTCTAACTTTTGTGATTGCATATAATCATACAAATATCTGGCTTTCTTATCTCCACGCCTTCTCAAATTACACAGTAAATGTAATACAATAATGAATTGCACAATAACAAAAAATGAGTAGATAAATAAAGAGGAACAATACGGATCCAGGGATGGAGCTGGATATCAGTGCCAAAATCCATCCCTAGTCTGGGGTGAAACAGCTTATCCATTGTAATTTAAATGTGATCTCTGAATAATTTCAGCTTAGATTGATATTCCTTTCAGTATGACACTCTCAACCTGCAGGTCACCTCATTCAATATCATTAAAATACCATCGTGCATGGACTTAAAAAAGATTTTCCAGCTCCCCCTTCATCTGCATCCATCTTGTGATTTCTCATCCAGGGGTCTTGAACAAAATTGTCCTACATCCAAAGAAAGGTGTTGTTGGGCTCACAGATTTCTTGTAATATTTAATTCACTTCTCCTTCAAAAGAAACTTATTTTTTATATCTGTAGAAATCACCTAGACAGTCTGTGTATGCTGTTTTGTTTCTCTTTGAATTTCAGATAATTTTCCCTCAAAATGTTCAGGGTGCCAACCCGCAAGAGTTAAAATTAATTAATCAATCCCAAGGGGAGAATTTTCTCCCTGTCGGGTGGGCCGGTTGGGAGTGGGCTCGGGCAAGCGCAGAGCCGATCGCCGCCTGTGATCGGCTGCGTACCGCCATTTTACATGGGTGGGCCAATTAAGGCCTGCCCAGCGTGACATGCGCCCGGCGCTACCTGTGTGGGCAATGGGTGGAGGGAGAGTTGCAGAAATCTCCCTGAGGCACGGAGCTGCCTCAGGGAGATTAATTTCATAATGAAACATTGAAAAAAGTAAAAAATAAAATTATTGAGACATGTCCTCTCACAGTGTCACATGAGCTGGGACATGTTTATGAATTTTGATAACATTTTTTATTTCATTAATAAACCCTTCATGAAACCTCATTCTGCCCATGGATGAGGCTTCATGAAAAATGTGAAGGCCGCCTGGGCTCTTCGCCTGCCCGCCAACCTTAAGGTTGGACGGGCAGCCCTGACAGTTACTTTAGTTAGTTTATTGATGGCCTTAACAGGCCTTTGACAGTTTGGCGGGCACACAGCCGACTCCGGTACGTGCTGGCCGAACTAAAGATTGGAATGACACGTGGTGACGTCGGGACCCTCCCCCACACACCGAACAGAAGATTCTGCCCCAACTTCTTATGCCCAGACTTACTGGTTTTGAAAAGTCTGATACTCATTGGTCAGTGTGTTTACATCAGATTTCCCATACTAAAGCAATTTTTTGGGGGGCAAAAACCAATGGCCTGAAAAGGTTAAGGCCAAATTCCTCTTAGTTTTCTGTTTTTTAAAAAAACAAAGGCTTTAGTCCATGACTATTTTAGTCCGAAGCTGCTTCAGATCTTGTTATTTGTGGTTTACCTATAAGTAAAACACAAAAGATCCATTTTGCTCGGGACAAAATGAGTTAATTTGTCCAAACAAATCTGACAATTGAGGAACTTAAAAATTTTGTAATGCTCAATACAAATAAATTTTAAAAAACAGAAGCTGTTTCTACGTTTTGAATTCTCATGGTATCTTATTCACACTTCCACAGATTTCTTAATGCTCTCCTCAGGCAGTATTTTAAATCACATTTCCAACTGTTTAAAATTACAAGCTCTCTTTTTTTATTTCCCCTACTTTTGGCAGTCTGAACTCAAGTTCCAATTAGCAGTGTCCAATCTCAAAATTTTCCCTTTTCTAGGGACAAAATTCCCAAATCTTTAAGCTTTGTAACAAGTTTATAACCCAAAACCAATCCAATTAGGATTAGCCATGATCACTCCAAATATCCCAGATTCCAATCAACCCTACCAAACATTAATACTACTTCGCTCTCACATGTGTGAATTCGTATCCAGATTAAAATTCGCACATGTTGATCAAAATACCCTGGGATCATGATTCTGGCCAGTAATCATGACTCCAGGTTCAAACCTTGAAGATTTTACTCCACTAATTTTCCCTCCGTTTTAAGATAGATATCACAGTTTCAGGAGAAATTTTAAAACATACTCATCCACACAAAATCTTTATCATGCGCATATTCTCTCCTTTTTGGAAGCTTCCAATTCAATCGCCACAATATTCCTTTAACTTTATCAACTCAAACCAATAAATGGAGTGCACAGTTTACAAAGAAACTGAGAAAATAACTTAAATCCTGGATTCTCAAAGTCTTCATTCTTCAAAGTACCTTTTAGAACAGCTGTAAGTAAGAACTCAAGAAGAGGTGAGTTTTCACAGTACAGTACAACATCCTAAGTTCAGACAAAATTTAAACCTAACATCAGCCTCACACCGCATGGGAGAACACCCCCTATATCTCTTTCCCTCTCAGAACAAAGAACACAACTGTTTTTTCACAGTCCAATATTCATGTTATCATAACTTCTTTCTCACTTGCACCAATTGACAAAAAGAATACAGCTTTTGAAACACATTAAACAACCAAATGATTTAAAGCCACATACAGAAACAGACCACAAGTGGTTAAACAACTTTTAAGTGATACAGACACTGGCTTGGAAACGCACAGAGAAATCAAAGAGACAAAAGGTCCAGGCTGGCATTTTTCATGCCAGTTGGCGTCCACACCCTGGCTGTTTCATCTGCCCACATCAGCAGGAAAACACACCAACATGTTTCACAACAGCACATAAACGACGCACACCTGGCGGGCTGCACTTCACTCAGGACTTCAAGGTTTGTTTACCTACCTTGCTTCGGTGCCAGGCTTCACAGACAGCACCATATCACTTTTAGGGGGGCTCACGGGCAGGTCTCTACCTACCAGATCAGCCACATGTGGGTGGCTTTTCAATGGCTGCAGGGCTAGGGCTTGCTTGCGGAAAGTGGAGAAGTGGCCTCAGGCAAGGGAAGCAGCTGCAGCATGAGGGCTGTACTGGAGAAGGAGGGTATCCCAGGGTGTGTGTGGGGGGCACATGTTGATCTGTGCAAGTGGCCTCAGGATGGTGAGGGCTAAGGAGGCAGTCTTCAGAGGAGATGGATGAGGCCAGATGGGCATGTGAGGGCGTGTGTGAGAATGAATAGTGATGTCCCTTGAGCTGGCAGTGAGTGAGATGCCAGTGAATGTGCGACGGGCTTGAGTGTGTGAGTTTAGAGTGATGAGATGGTTGCCATACACTGGCTGCGCAGATGAGATAATTCAACCTATGTCTGCATTGGATGGCCAACCCCTTCTGTGCAGCATTGGCACTGATTGCCACTGCCTCCCAAGCCAGGTTAGTCAGGCCGCTGCCCATCATGCAGCCAAAGCGGCAGGCCTCCATGGCATCCAAAAGGCATTCCAATGATGCGTCACTCACTAAACCTGGGGGCTGCAGTCTTTTTGCCTTTTGTGAACATCTTCCGTGCAGCAGTCGTGGGCTGGAAGCACTGAGATGTTTGTGCGTGGCTGGACTTTAAATGTGGCGCGTGGTGTGATGAAGCAGCGAGGTGATGGCATGGCGGGCGAATAAGAGCCCACCCGCTATCAAAACGGCCTGTTTCCCATAACTAATTTGGCGGATTTGGGGCGATACGGCATGAAAAGCCGCCATCGTGGCCGGCAGGTAAAACATCATTTTACCTGCCCGCTATCGCACTTAGTGCAAATCTGGGACGATTCCACCCCCCAGTCTCTCTCTCTCTCTCTCTCTCGCACGCACATACGCACGCACACTCAGCACAAAAGAACAACACAATTGGATTTAAAGCTTCCAATATTCACCCAGTGACAGGCACTGAACACTGGAGCATAGACACACAAAATCAAACAGTTCTCATTGTATGAGCAATTCTCTTGCTGTTTGAGGTGGCACAGTAAAAGCACTTGGCTCCAAAGTTAATGAGGGTTTGAATGACCTTATTTCCAGTACTATTGTCTGTGATGCAGACCTCACTTGCTTAATTCCTTGAGTGGACTATATTGATGATATGCCTTTTGTGCCATTGTATTGGGTAATCAGACGTCTTGATTGCATTAGTCAATGTCCAAATCTGTTTGATTAGTTTTTACTAAATGTCCAAATGAATCCCTTGCTGCGAGGCCCTGTACTGCTGAATGCAGTTTATCTTTTATAAGTCATAGTTCCAATCATGAGATCAAAACATGCCCATGGGTTTGAAATTTCATTTCCCATAAATTTCCCAGGTGGAGGTGATTCCGATTCTACAATCTGCGTTTTTGTATGGGCCATTTTCATTAGCTATCAATCTCCATAATTCCCTCCCTGGCCCCAACGCTAGCTGAAATTGCAAATTTTACATCAGATAATGTCTCTCTTCATTGTCAACACTTATCCTTAAACAAAATGTGTCTACAACTCCCCTTTTTTACCACTGCCTCATCCCCTGCCTTTCGTTTCCAAAGCCCTTGAACATATTGAAGGCAAATAGAATGTTAACATTTATTGCAAGGGGTATGAAATATAAAAATAGGAAAGTTTTACTGCAGCTGTACAGGGCCTCGGTGAGACCACATCTGGAGTACTGTGTACAGTGTCGGTCTCCTTATTTAAAAAAAGATATAATTGCATTAAAAGCAGTTCAGAGGAGGTTCACTTGACACATCTATAGGATGAAGGGCTTATCTTATGAAGAAAGGTTGGGCATATACCCACTGGCGTTTAGAAGAGTGAGAGGTGGTCTTATTGAAACATATAAGATCCAAAGAGGATTTGATAGGATAGATTCCAGGGGGATGTTTCCATTTGTGGAAGAGACAAGAATGAGGGGATACAGTTTAAGAATAAGGGATCCACCACTTAAGACAGAGATGAGGGGAATTTCTTTTTTCTCAGAGCATCGTTAGTCTGTGGAATTCTTTCCCCAGAAAACAGTGGAGGCTGGGCCACTGAATTTATTCAAGGTTGAGTTAGGCAGAGTTTTGATATACATTGAGTAAAGAGTTTTGGGGACAGACAGGTGAAGTGGAGTTGAGACACAACCAGATCAGCCGTGATCTTGCTGAATGGCAGAGCAGGCTTGAAAATCTGAATGGCCTACTCCTGCTCCTAAGTCCTATGTTTGTTCCTCCACAAATTGGGACAATTTGAGATTCAAACATGGAGTTTCAGGAAAGTTGAGTCCTAAATTGCTTCACAGCCAATGAAATACTTTGACATGTAATCACTGATACAATGTAGGGAAATTCTGCTGTCAGCACTGACTCACAATTAGCAAATAGACAAATGGCCATACAAGCCTTTTTTGTTGGTTTTAGTTGATGGATAAATCCCAGCCAGGAAACAGGAGAACTCCTTTTCTCTTTTTCAAACAGTGCTAAGGGATCTTTACCATCTGCCTCAGGGGGCAAATAGTAGTTAACATCTCATCCAAAGGATGATACCTTTGACAAGTGCAGCGCTCTCTCAGTGCTGCACTGGAGCGTCGGCTGAGAATATGTGCTAAACTCTTCAAAGTGGGGCTTGAACTCATGACCCTCTGACTTAAGGAAGATAACAATAAAACCTAACTGGATCTCATTGTCTTAATCACATTTACTCCTTTAATCTATTTAAAATCACATTGAATTAACATTAGACAAAACTTTGTTTGGTTGAGATTGTAAACTGCTTTATTCCACAGTATCTAAACACAGGAAGCATATTTTGAGTCTGATAAATGTTACATAGCACAATCGGTTCAACTGCTGTCGTGTATCATTACAAAAATAAACGTGCGTTTGCCAAGTTTGAATGGGCTTCCACTTAGCTTTAAAAGATGAACTTTCATTAAAAAGCCTGGAGAATTCATACCCTCTTCCTGAATATTGCTGACAGATTAATTATTGTTTGGTATCAGTGCAAAAACAACAGCCCATTCTGCATTTATATCACTTCTTTGTCTTTCTATGGATAGCAGTTGTAGTATAAGGTTGTTTGGCATAGCAAGGGTTAATGTGGGATTGGAGAATAGTACCGGCTACAGTATGGAAAGAGTCACATGATAATGCAGTAGGAGTACAGAAGGAGTCTAGCAGAAGTCAGCATGAAGATATTACCTAGTTAGGGCTATGACCTGTATATGTATATAGTTACATGTTACCAGTAAACACTTAGGGCAGAATTTTGCCCTTGATGGGCGGGCGGGCGGGTGGGCCCGACCCACTCGACGGCGGGTGGGCAGTCGATCGCCGCCGCCAAAACAGGCCCCGCCGCCATTTTACGTGTGCGGGCCAATTAAGGCCATCCCAGTGGAAGCGCTGTGCGTTGCCTGAAGGGTGGGAAGGGGGGGGGGTGGGGGGAGGAATTCCCCAACTGCATGCGCATGAAAAAGCGTACATCTCCCTGAGGCTAAGTGCTGCCTCAGGGAGATCGCTGAAACTCTGTGAGACATTAAAAATAGAAAGATAAAAAAATCATTAACATGTCCTCCTCATATGAAAATGTCACACGAGATGGGACATGTCCATGAAGTCCACAAACACTTTAGTAAACTTTTTTAAAACCAAAATCAAACCTCATCCCGCCACTGGATGAGGTTTGTGAACAAATCACTTACCCGCCTGCCCGTTGGGCCCATGCGCCAACTCGAACTTTGTACGGGCTCCTCAAAATCATCGCCAATTGGTGACTTAATGGCCTTAACGAGGCCTTTAATTAATGGCGGGCGCATGTCGCGCTGCATAGCGTGCCCGCCGACCGAAACATCGCGATGCCGCGCGCTGACGTCAGGACGCTCGCACGACATTTTAAGCGCTGACGTGCGGGCTCTGCCACCCGCACGTCAGCCAGAAGATTCAGCCCCCAATGTTCAACCACACAAGCCTCCAGACCTCTTTGTGAGACATGGAACAAACCCTTACAACACGGTGGCAGCTGATGCACAAACCCGGAACCAAAGAAGCTGGAGTAGGACCCTGGAATCTCAAGGCATGCAAGACTAAAGAAACTGAGGTCCTGACCTGACTGAGGTGCAACTGAACCGAACACACAGCTGGAGATTACCTAAAAAAGCTCCATTGTCAGACCTGGCCGAACGCAGAGTCAAGGACCTAACCATATCACAAAAGGCTGAGCAAAATTCTAAAAAGACAAAAAGGCTGAAGAGCAGGAGAAGAATCCACTGTGCAGATGAAAAGCCAAACCTGATCCAACGCAGAGTCAAAGGACCTAAACAGATCACAAAATGGGTGAGCAAAATTCACTCAAAGGCTGAACAAACCTTTTTCAAATCATCAGGGCATTAACCAGGCACAGCATACTCATTGTTTCACTATTGCAGCTGAAGGAACACTGCAGCTGAGTCTGAAGTTCGCGTTATACCACATTGCAGCTGAGTCTGAAGTTGGCGCTATACCACATGGTGGCTGAGCTTGGATAATTGCAAAAAAAAATTTTTAAACGGCAACCAGAGCCTAAAATTGCCTTCCTATTTAGTTTTTAAGCTTAAAAAAAAAACAAGAATCTGTCCCAAATGGCTTGTTTGAACATTTCCTGAAGAATTGATTACTTCAAGGAATCGGGCCCAGGATCACTGTGGGAGTGCACTAAGGACCAATAGGCACAGGAAGAAGCATTGAACGGGTGGTTATGGCAGCACCATCTTGGAAGAGAGAAAAAATTACAGCTATGCTCCCCTCTTATGGAAAATGGCCCTGGATGGTAAATTCAAACTACCAGACCAATTTGAGCTCATGGAAGGGCCAAACCAGACACAAAATTAGGCATCATGGAGAAGAAAACTTTAAGATTACAGGAGTACATCAGGATTAAGTAGGAAATCAGAGGAAGTCCAAGTTGATACTTTTTATACTTATTTGGTGAAATTGCTGATGAAGTAATCCTAATGCAAGCCATTGATGAATCCTCAGCCAGCTTTGATGACATAATAAAAGTGTTTGACAAGTATTTTAATCTTCAAGTTGTGGAGCACACAGAGCTTAAAAAGAGAGATAGAACAACACCAAGAAAGCAACGAAAGCGTAAAGCAAAGCAGGAGATTGTCGCAGGTCATGCCAGCAATGAAGTGCACGAGCACAAGAGTTTAATGCAGGGGAAAGATGAGGCTGAGAAGCACCCAGAAGGATTAAACATAGACCTTTTTGAAAAGGTTGACTCATTACCAAAACAACGGGTGACAGTGCTAAGCCATCTGGTTCTGACTGAAGATAAAGTAGTAGAGTGTTCCAAGCAATGAGCAGATAATGAAGCCACAACTATCACAACTACAGAACTGAAATAAGCTAAGAATTGGCCCGAGACAGACCTGGCTAACAGCGAAAAACATGAAGGATAAGAACAAAGGGAAAGAAAAGACAGAAATAAGATTGGAAAATATGCATATCATTGCTAAATTGGAAGGCTTGAAACACAAGATTCAGGCAGAGTATGTACCTTTAATACACATGATAAACTGAAATCTTCAACGAAGAAAACTATTCAAAATCTGAACTAATAAATTTCTGAGGTGTCACCATGGTAAAGGAAAGCTTTGAAAGAAACAAAAAGGTTGAATGTTGAGAAGAATGCAATAGGCGAAAATCTGAATCATGTGCAGACTCAGTACGTATTTCCAAAAAAGTACAAGGAAGAAATAACAACTCTGAATTCCATTGTTGACAAATTGAAGAGGGAGTTGGAAGAACTCAACCAGAAATATAGCCAGGTACAACAGAAGGCAGAAAAGGAGGTCAAAGAAAGTCGCTGCCTTGAAAGAATCGATAACATGACGAGTTAAAAAATATGTTGAAGACTACTTCAGAAAAAGCTGCATTAGAACTATCAGTAGCAACAAAACAATGCGCTGAAGCACAAAGTGAGAAGGCAAGAGCTGAAGAAAATAAACAGTTGAAAGAACAGCTGATTGTTCTTCAAGATCTAATGCAAAAGGAGTACATAACTCTTCAGAAGCATGAAGAAATGAAAACTGCCTTGAACAACAGAATGGAGGAATAGCAGAACAAAGCCAAGCAGACCCTGTTGAATTACAAGAAAACTCAAGATGATGCAACTGAGTTTCACAAAGAAAAGGAGAACATGTTGTCTGAGATTCACACACTGCAAGGATCCTTCAGGTCGCAGTTTTTTCCTCTGGAAAATTATGAAGAGAAGCAAAATGAATTTACTGTCACTCTGAAAGAACTAAAGAGCCAGTTGGCAATGTTCTATATTCCAGGAGGAAAATGCTAGGCTGCAATCAGACATCCAGGCACTGAAAGAGGGAATACAGATACAATACATTCCTGTTGAAGAGTTTGAGACAATAAAAACATCACTGACCAACAGAGCTTTGAAACTGCAGGAGGAAAAGGGGACGATGAAGAATTCTTGTACAAAGGAGCAATAGAAAGTAGAAAACTTGCAGCTCGAATTTGACTGTCAGGAAAAGAGATCTCTACCACGTCTGCTGCAAACCCAAGTGAAAGTAGAAATTCTCACAAAGGAGCGTGAAGAGTCTCAGGGACAACTAGCAGAAGAGAATTACAGAATGTGAGCTTGAAGGATAGCACAGAGGAATTAGGCTTTGATAAGGGAAACAGTACAGAGAACCAGTGTCCACGTATGAAAGATGAGTTTGCTAATGAAAAATGATATCTGATGAGAACACTAGAGTGTTGCTCACAGGAAGTGAAAGAGAACTTGAAAAGCCTAAATGATAAACTTGTAGAAGCAAATTCAGTGAAGATAGGTCTTCAATTAGAACTTGATGAACTTCGAATACTGAAAGTCTTTATTAAGTGTCATGAAAAATGCCTAGAACAGGAGAAGGAATTGCTGATGAATCAGAACAGTTGGTTGAATACAGGCTGAACAACCAAGACTGATGAAATTCTTTAACTTTGATCCAATCTGAAGAAAAGATGAGATGCACAGTATGGAACAGCAAATCCAGACTTTAAAAGCAGAAAAGGAAGATTCTAAGAAACAGATTGAGGATCTAATGAGTGAATTGAATGAGTCTAAGGAGCAGTCAGTGACCATGGAAGAAGGATTCTGAGAAGTCAGAGTGGTAAGGTTTTATTAGCTACAAAGTTTAATTATTTTGTAAATGTAGTGATTTCTTTGTAGCCATTTTCCTAGCATCAGTCAATTGCTCTATGATTAATTATTCTTAGAGGCTCAGCATTAGGCCTCCAATTTCACAATTGCTACAACCACTCTGCCTACTGCATGCGGATGTAATGAAAGAAAAACAAAATCTACATTTATACAACAGTTTTCATGGATGTCCCAAATTGCTTTACAGGCAGTTAAGTACTTTTGAGTTGTAGTTTATTACTAGTACCAACTACATACAGCTCTGCACAGGCCTTGATCTAGCCTGGGTCTTAACAATTACACAGGCTGATTACTTGACTATATGCCTGACTCATAAGGTATACATAAAGTTTTACTGATACAGAGTCACAGACAGTAGTGAATATCTGTAGTAGAGATCACAGGCAATAGTGAACATTGAACGTGGAGGCATTACCTTTTTATTCTCCAACCTTACACAAGGGGGAGGATTTTCCCCTCGTTGGGCGGGATCAGCGGGGATGGGCTGGGTCACTTGGGAAGCCAACTGCCATCCGTGATCGGGGCCGGACAGCAATTTCACACTGGTGGGCCAATAAAGGCCTGCCCAGTGGGAAACGCGCTGCCTGTGTGGGGTGAGAGGTGGGCGAGCGCAAACTCCGTGCATGCGTGAGGGTGTGTGCTGGGAAAGCTCCCTGAGGCACAAAGCTGTCTCAGAGAGATGAACATTTTTCAAAATAAAAAATAAAGATTTCTGAAATACTATAAAACACGTCTCCCTCATGGGACTCTGTCACATGAGCAGGGACATGTTATAAATGGAATTTTAACATTTTTATTTTATTTTTATTTGCTGTTGGAAACCTCATCCCGCCCGTGGATGAGGATTCCTAAAAATGCCTTTTCACCTGCCCGCCAACCATAAGGTTGGATGGGGAGTGAAAAAATTCTTTCAATTACCTTTTTAACGGTTTTAATAGGCCTTTTAATTGTCAGCGGGTGCACTGCCAACTCCAACGTGTGCCGACCGACCGAAATATTGCGAGAGTGCACTTTGGTGTCAGGACATTCGCCTGACATCACCGCCCGTCATTTTACGCTCGGTCGGGCCTGACGAGCTAAAACTTCTCCCCATGGTGATGTCAAAGTGATGTCACTATGCAGCTCCTTAACGGTATAAGTCATTGTCTGCATTGGCATGCAAACAATATCACAACACTAACCATCGACATATTGAACTGTTTAAAGAAGACCTGTTTCTTCTAAAAAAAAATGCAAGAACAGACACTGATGAAAAATGGCTGCCATGAATTGCCTGATGGCTGATATTGTAAAGTTGGCCTCTTCTCTGGAAAGTCAATAAAAATTGCACTTCAGGCCTGTTACATGGGATTTCACCCCTTAGGGGTTGGAGGCGGGTGTTTGCCGGTGGGGGTGTCAAGGTCCGCTTCAAACAGAGATTCTTGAAAGGAAGGCATTAAAAATGCAAAGTGCTGGACTTTTAATCCTCTATAACTCTGTGAAGATAATGGGAACTGCGATCCAGCCAGTACACCCCGCCAGACACTCAAAACCCCCTGTGGAGGATGAAACAACCCCATCCCCTGTTGATATATATTTCAAAAATATGTTAAAAGGTTTCTGAGATGAAGGATAAAAAAACTGGGCTTACTACAACAATGGATGCAAGACATGCTGATTGAATTCTCTTCCAGCAATATTCAGAAATGAATTTTAAAAGCAGCTCTGCCAAGCAGAGAAAGGCACAACCATGAAGAAAAAAAAAACATGATAGTTATCTGAAGCCCTGCTGGAAAATAGCAGGAAAGATCTCTTGCTCTCTCTCTCTCAAGTCAACCCCAGGCTCATACTAGAAACCACCTAACTTCAAATGGCTACATCATTCCACCATAGGCCATGAAGACGGTACACCCTCCAATCCAGCAACTACCACATAGGCCAGTTGAAGAGGAGAAATTACAATCCCCGATCACACAGTGACCACAGAGACTCAGGCTTCCTTTAACCGGTTTTATTCAAGCATATGCAAGGAAGCCACAATCATTCCTAAGAACTGGGATTACCATAATACATTTGAGTACATTTGAATACATCCTTGGTAACCGACACACTGGTCTTATGCATTGAGTACATAAACATGTGATTTTGCTAACCAATTATTCTAAAGGATGTATACGTAATTATATTATCCGATCAAAATTAAAACCTGTACGCAAAGATCTTGGTTCTCACAACTCAGGACTGTTTGTGTTTCATCAAAGCCCCCTCTTTGTCCATTGTATGTCTTCCCATATCTAAGCTAAAACCATCTGCCCCTTCCCTATGTGAGAGGGGAGTACACCTCATCTAATTTGTGTCTTCCAGTCTGACTCTCAAGGCTGTGCAATGTTCATCTGGTAATCTTCAACTCTTAATATGTTTAGCAGCCATGTCTGCCTGGGGATTTTAGGGTTTTTCAGTAAATTCTTAGAGTGTTCTCTTTTAGCATTTTTAATTTTCCCCTAACAGTCCCCCCTTTTGGCCCTTGGCAAAGCTCAAGCTGGCCACACCTGAAGCTGAGAATTCCTCTTCTGGTCCTTCGGGTGGCCAGCTGTCCAGACTGCCAGAGGAATCCTAAACCACCTGGCGGTACAAAATAACTTTCCCTTTTCCTGTCCTCCCCCTTGGAGAATGTATAGGTCGGGGAACTGATGTGCACCTTTGGTTTGTTACTGTCTGTGCCTGGAGAGTCCCTTTCCAGGTTTTACGTTGGTAGCAGCAGAGTCCGATAGCCCATAAGAGCATAATTCCTGTGTCTATCGTCATAACCATTCTAACAATCTCCCACCAATTCATCAATCTTCCGGCCGTAGCATGAGAAGTAGCTGATTGGGCTAACCTCCTGGCCGATTGTGTGGCTAAATCCACTTGCACGCGCACCCTCGTGATTTGCTCTCTAGAAGCTTCGGCATACGATTGAGCTATTCTTGTGGCTTCCTGCATGGCTAGGCGTGCTATTCTGACAGGAGTTTGGTCAGTGAACAATGTGTCATCCCACCAAGGGCTAAAGTATCCTGTGGTTCTGCATGGCAAATGGAAGTCTCCTATAGTAAATGGATCGGTCACCTGTAGGCAGAAACTGGAGTTGTTAGCACAAAGTAAGTCCCCATAAAGGAACTCAGCCTCGCTGGTCATGAAGCACCATTGAGTTGAGGATATCTGAATTGCCTTAAATGCTTCCCGAATCGGTAAAGCGGTGAATGTAACTTTGCTTGTGTTTGTAAATACCTCCAGCATTTGGCATGGGCACACAATGTCATTTCTTGATTCTGAACAACAGTCTCTAGTACTAATCAGCAACATGTCTTTTACCTGGTATATATATCCACGTAGCCCTACGCAGAATACCATCCCCCTTTATCTACACCTAGGGACTCGAACCTACAGCTGTTCAGGAAAGCCCCATTTGGATGATGTTCTTGGGGAATGGCCATGATAAATTTTATAACTCCATCCTCTCCTCCACCTTGAGGTTGCGTAATTACCAATTCCTGCCGCTCCTTGTGTAAATTTATGAGGTTTAATGGGTAAACTGACTCAAAGGTTTGTTTAGGAATTGTTCCAAACCTGATATCTTCAATGTCGGATTTTACCCCATCAATTAAATCTCGTGCTAGCATATCGCATGCCCGCCCTGTGGTTTGTGATTCAGCTGTGTCTATAATCCTATCTGCAGTCTGCCTAAGGGTCATGAGCAGACCCTCTCCTTGTAGCTCCACGGATGTCAGGGCGTATCCTGTCCCGTGCGCACTGTAGTGCAACCCTCGGGCAGTCTCAGTGGCCACCCAGGAGGCATAATTATTTAAGTCATAGATCTGACCGGAATTAATTATGGAATTGGCACTCCCAAATAGCCTTCCGAGGTCTCCTAATATACTTCTTTTTAACCTAAACTGTGCTTTTGTCCTAATTCCTGGGACGATTTGAAAGTCTTTAACTATCCTCTTCAGTTGGCTTCTAGCCCATTTTATGGAATTGTGGTGGCTGTGACAAGTAGTATGTAATATTGACAGGGGCACTGAGACATTGTATGTCACTTCCAGAGAGACTATAGTTACATCATGTAATAGTGGTTTTGACTTTCCTATCCTGACTATCCCATCTGGGGGGGACTTACTACTTCTGGACATTGAGTGGGTCTTTGATAGCTACACATAATCAAAGTAAAACATTGTGTATCATAACAATCATGCCTATCTATTACATATTTACGTGGTTCTTGACAATATTGTCCCTCAAGACCCGGTTCCCAAACAAAGGGAGGTAGGTCTGTCCATCCAGCAGTCACATTAATCTCTTGATACATCCAAATGCTTGTCAATGAAAAACTGGTACATTCCCCATTCCACCAACCCAGTCCAGTTCTATTGTAAGGGGCGTGTATGTTCATCATTGTCTTTACCCTTGGGTAAGTACCACCATCCCGTGAAGTTCCCATTGTTACACTCGAGTGGTGTCAATCGAACTGGCTGCCCTGGTGCTGTTAACAGGAGGAAGGGCATCCAACAGAGGGCGCTGGTGAGAAGTGACTGAAGCATTCTGGGAGAAGTCATCGCAGCCACTGCGACTCAGGAGAGAACCGAGGAGAAGGACTCTTGCACTCAACAGGAGGAAGGGCATCCAACAGAGGGCGCTGGTGAGAAGTGGCTGAAGCATTCTGGGAGAAGTCATCGCAGCCACCGCGGCTCAGGAGGGAATCGAGGAGGACCCACTGTCAAAGAACGGAATAGCCCCAAACATTACATTGCTGTATCGTTTCCATCCCTCCCTCCTCCTCAAACCTAAAAAAAAATGAGAGAGAGGAAGAGGCAGTGCCTTCAGGAGTGCACCAGACCTTTTTTTAAAGAACAAGCAGCTGATTGGTGAGTAATCCTGGGAGCAGACTCGGAGGGATGAGCACCGGAGCGGTGAGTATAAATCTAGCTTACCTCAGGGATTCGCGGCCTTGTCTCTAGGGAGCAGAGTTGGAGGGAGGAGCACCGGAGCGGTGACCTCGGGGCACAGAGTAACTGAAGCCAAAACTGAAAAAGTGACGTTGCAGGAAAGCTGTGACCTGATTGGTTGGTAGGAAATCTGCACCAAATTTGAAAAAAAAACACTGCAAAGCTAATTAATAAATTAATTATCTAGGTAGAGATGGCTGGGCAGGTGATGTGCTGTAGCTGTATGATGTGGGAGCTGGCAGATCCCATTGCGAGCTGCAGTGACCACATCTGCAGCAAGTGTTGATTGCTGGAGGAACTCCAGCTCAGAATTGATGAGCTGGAGTCCGAGATCCGGACGCTGCGGCACATCCGGGAGGGGGAGAGTTACCTGGACGCTTTGTATCAGGAGGCAGTCACACCCGGTAGATTAAGTACCTCAAGTCCGGTCAGTGGTCAGGGTCAGCAGGGTGTGACTGCAAGTGAGGCAGGTAAAGGGATCCTATGTTCAGGAACAGAGGAGCCTCAGCTCTTGACCTTGTCCAACAGGTACGAGGCACTTAAAAACAAAAACAAAAAACTGCGGATGCTGGAAATCCAAAACAAAAATAGAAATACCTGGAAAAACTCAGCAAGTCTGGCAGCATCGGCGGAGAAGAGCTCTTCTCCGCCGATGCTGCCAGACCTGCTGAGTTTTTCCAGGTATTTCTATTTTTGGTACGAGGTACTTGCTCCCTGTGTGGATGAGGAAGAGGGCTGTAGGGAGGATGAGCCAGCTGACCACAGCACAGTGGCACAGGAGGCCATTCAAGAGGGGGGGAGCAAAAAGACAAGTGGTAGTTGTAGGGGATTCTATAATTAGGGGAATTGATAGCTTCCTTTGTAAGCAGGATCGAGAGTCCCGCATGGTATGTTGCTTGCCCGGTGCCAGGGTGAGCGACATCTCAGGCTGGCTTGAAAGGATATTGGAGAGGGAGGGGGAGGATCCAGTTGTTGTGGTCCACGTCGGGACAAGTAACATAGGTAAGACTAGGAAAGAGGACCTGTTTGGGGATTATCAGGAACTAGGAACTAAATTAAAGAACAGGTCCTCAAGGGTTATAATCTCCGGATTACTACTCAAACCACGTGCAAATTGGCATAGGGACGTGAGAATAAGGTAAGTAAACACATGGCTAAAGGAGTGGTGCGGGAAAGAGGGGTTCCATTTCATGGGGCACTGGCATCAGTATTGGAACAGGAGGGATCTGTGATCTGTACCGTTGGGACGGTCTCCACCTGAACCGATCTGGGACCAATGTTCTAGCGAAAAGGGTAAATAGGGTGGTCAACAGGACTTTAAACTAGAGAGTTGAGGGGCGGGGGGGGGGTTGGTGGGGAGGGAAGGGTAAAACTCCAAGAAGTATGACTAATGGGAAACAAAGCAGCAGGTTAGCATGTGGGGGTGGGGGGTGGGGGGGTGGGGACGGGGGGGGGCGGGGAGCGGTGGGGTGAATTCATCTTCATGGAAAATTATGAAAAAACTGAAAAGAAAGGAGAGCCCAGGAGAGACTATTAAAGTCTCCAGAACACAAAATAGGACAGAGTGTTTGGAAAGGGCTAGGAAATAACTTCAAGCACATCAGATAAAGGGATGACAATGAGAAAGGGGATGGGAAATACAGGACTGAAGGTGTTGTATCTGAATGCACGCAGTATACGAAATATACTGGCGCTGATTGAAATTGGCAGGTATGATGTGGTGGGCATTACGGAGACATGGCTGCAAGGGGATCAGGACTGGGAGATAAATATCCAAGGATATACATCCTATCGAAAAGATAGGCAGGTTGGCAGAGGGGGTGGGGTTGCTTTGTTAGTAAGAAATGAAATTAAATCAATATCAAGAAATGATGTAGGGTCAGATGATGTAGAATCTGTGCGGGTAGAGTTGAGTAACCGCAAAGGTTAAAAAACCATAATGGGAGTTATGTACAGGCCTCCGAACAGTAGTCAGGATGTGGGGCACAAGATACACCAGGAGATAGAAAAGTTGTGTAAGAAAGGCAAGGTTACAGTGATCATGGGGGATTTCAATATGCAAGTAGACTGGGAAAATCAGGTTGGCAGTGAATCCCAAGAAAAGGAATTTGTGGAATGTCTACGAGATGGCTTTTTGGAGCAGCTTGTGGTGGAGCCCACTAGGGAACAGGCAATTCTAGATTTAGTGATGTGTAATGAGGCAGATTTGATAAGGGAGCTTAAGGTGAAGGAACCCTTTGGAGGAAGTGACCATAATATGATAGAATTTACCCTGCAATTTGAGAGGAAAAAGCTGGAATCGGATGTAATGGTATTACAATTGAATAAAGGCAACTACAGAGGCATGAGGGAGGAGCTGGCCAGAATTGACTGGGAGATGAGCCTAGCAGGAAAGACAGTGGAACAGCAATGGCAGGAGTTTCTGGGAGTAATTTGGGAAACACAGCAAAAATTCATCCCTAGGAAGAAGAAGCATACTAAAGGGAGGACGAGGCAACCATGGCTGACAAGGGAAGTCAGGGACAGCATAAAAGCTAAAGAGAAAGCATACAGTGCGGCGAAGAGCAGTGGGAAACCAGGGGATTGGGAAGCCTACAAAGACCATCAGAGGACAACTAAAAAAGAAATAAGGAGGGAGAAGATTAAATATGAGGGTAAACTAGCCAGTAACATAAAAGAAGATTGCAAGAGTTTTTTTAGATATACAAAGGGTAAGAGAGAGGCAAAAGTGGACATTGGGCCGCTGGAAAATGACGCTGGAGAAGTAGTAGTGGGGAACAAAGAAATGGCGGAGGAACTGAATAGGTACTTTGCATCAGTCTTCACAGTGAAAGACATGAGTGACATCCCCAAAGTTCAAGAGAGTCGGGGGGGCAGAGCTGAGTATGGTGGCCATTACCAAGGAGAAGGTGCTCGGAAAACTGAAAGGTCTGAAGGTGGATAAATCACCTGGACCAGATGGATTACACCCCAGAGTTCTGAAGGAGATAGCTGAAGAGATAGTGGAGGCGTTAGTGGCGATCTTTCAGGAATCACTGGAGTCAGGGAGGGTCCCAGAGGACTAGAAAATCGCTAATGTAACCCCCCTGTTTAAGAAGGGAGTGAGGCAAAAGACGGGAAATTACCGGCCGATTAGCAGGACCTCGGACGTTGGTAAGATTTTGGAGTCCATTATTAAGGTTGAGATTTCAGAATACTTGGAAGTGCATGGTAAAATAGGGCAAAGTCAGCATGGTTTCATCAAGGGGAGGTCATGCCTAACAAATCTGTTAGAATTCTTTGAGGAGGTAACGAGTAGGTTAGACAGAGGAGAGCCAATGGATGTTATCTACTTGGACTTCCAGAAGGCCTTTGACAAGATGCCGCACTTGAGGCTGCTCAGTAAGATAAGAGCCCATGGTGTTCGAGGCAAGGTATTAGCATGGATAGAAGATTGGCTGTCTGGCAGGAGGCAGAGAGTGAGGATAAGGGGGTCCTTCTCAGGATGGCGGCCGGTGACCAGTGGAGTTCCACAGGGGTCAGTGTTGGGACCACAACTTTTCACTTTATACATTAATGATCTAGATGAAGGAACTGAGGGCATCCTGGCTAAGTTTGCAGATGATACAAAGATAGGTGGAGGGACAGGTAGTATTGAGGAGGCGGGGAGGCTGCAGAAGGATTTGGACAGGTTAGGAGAATGGGCAAAGAAGTGGCAGATGGAATACTACATGGGGAAGTGTGAGGTCATCCCTTTGGTAGGAAGAATAGAGGCATGGACTATTTTCTAAATGGGGAGAGAATTCAGAAATCTGGAGTGCAAAGGGACTTGGGAGTCCTAGTCCAGGATTCTCTTAAGGTTAACTTGCAGGTTGACGCGGTAGTTAGGAAGGCAAATGCAATGTTGGCATTTATTTCGACAGGACTAGAATATAAAAGCAGGGATGTGCTGCTGAGGCTTTATAAGGCTCTGGTCAGACCACATTTAGAATATTGTGAGCAATTTTGGGCCCCATATCTCAGGAAGGATATGCTGGCCCTGGAGAGGGTCCAGAGGAGGTTCACGAGAATGGTCCCAGGAATGAAAGGCTTAACATATGAGGAATGTTTAAAGGCTCTGGGTCTATACTCGATGGAGTTTAGAAGGATGAGGGGGGATCTGATTGAAACTTACAGAATACTGAAAGGCCTGGATAGAGTGGACGTGGGGAAGATGTTTCCATTCGTAGGAGAGACTAGGACCTGAGGACCACAGCCTCAGAGTAAAGGGAAGACCTTTTAGAACAGAGATGAGGAGAAACTTCTTTAGCCAGAGAGTGGTGAATGTATGGAATTCATTGCCACAGAAGGCTGTGGAGGCCAGGTCATTGAGTGTATTTAAGACCAAGATAGATAGGTTCTTGATTGGTAAGGGGATCAAAGGTTACGGGGAGAAGGCGGGAGAATGGGGTTGAGAAACTTATCAGCCATGATTGAATGGCGGAGCAGACTCGATGGGCCGATTGGCCTAATTTCTGCTCCTATGTCTTATGGTCTTATGTTAAATGTAAAGTATTCTTACAGCTCTTTGTGTGATCACACGTGGGGGTCCTGTTCCCAATTGTTCATTTGATGTGTCCGTGTAGTGACTTGATCCGTAATCCAGGTGTTGGGCTTTCTTATCCATTCCCCACTTCCTCCTTGGGGAAGTAATACGTACTGCTCAGGGTGAAGGCAGGTGTCATTATTGACTTTGACCATTGGTACTTCCCATGCCAGCGTGGACACGCCTATAGCCAGGATCAAGGACCTGTGGAAACATTAACATTGGCTCCCATTGTCTGGGTTACCGCTTGGTGATTCATTATATGTCTTTAACTGTGTGTAATGCCTCCATTTATTTCCAATTTTCGTATCTACAAGTGCGCACGTATCTCCTGTCATAATTACCTCATATGGTCCATGCCACCTGGGCCAAACCCTGTTCGCTCAGGGCTCACCTTGACCATCACCTTATTCCCCACTTGGGGGATCATTTGTTGCTCTTTGGATTTGCCTGTTTCCATATCCTTAAGTCATCTGTCAGACCCTAACTTCCTCTCTCAACTCATGTAATTGCTTACTTAATTCCCTTAAGTAGTCCCGAATTCTTCCTTTCAGCGGCCCTACACCTCCTCCTCCTACTATAATCCCTTCGGGTAATTGCATAGCCCTGCCTGTCATCAATTCAACTGGGGTTAACCCAGTTGTCCTATTTGGTGTAGCCCTAAGGCGCATCAGAATGCTGGGCAATACTGTGGTCCAGCTGTTCCCTGTCTCCTGAATTGCTTTGGCTATAGATGTTTTTAAAGTTCGATTCATCCTTTCCACCATCCCTGAACTCTGGGGGTGGTAAGGAATATGGAATTTCTGTTTAATCTCCATAAGATTACACATTTCTTTAATGACTCTCCCTGTGAAATGAGTTCCCTGATCTGAATCCATCTGGTAGGCACCCCACTTCTTCCAATTTACTATCTCCTGCTGCTGTCTCATGTCGGACCTCAATTCCTTAAGCTGTCTATACAACTCTACAATGCACTTTCTTATCCTGTCTTTCAATGGGTCACTATCTTCACTTCCAGTGGCAGTTCTCTCTGGAAGCCACTTAACTCTGCCAGTCATCAGGGGGTTAATCCTGTGGTCTTACTCTTTGTAGCTCACATGCACATTAATATAGTCAGTAATACATCTATTTAGCTTTTTCCCAGCTTTCCCTTTACATGTATCTATCTTATGGTAAATTGTTAAGTATTATTTCTCCTTACCCTTCAATTGCCTCAACTATAGACACTGAATAATTTTACCTCTAAGGTTTTTTTTTCCTGACCACGATCATCCTAAGATTCTCTTGAGGTCAGTTTCTCTATTGTCTTGATCGTTTAAAATGTTTCCTTACTCTTTAGACTATATTAACTATTCCATGTCAATGGGGATATATGTCTCTAAATCTTTGCTTATCTTCCCCTGTGCAGCTCCAATGTCTCAGTTGATGGCCAGATTATCAAATTCAGTTCCCTTAAAACAGTTTGCACATTATGGTGTCCTCTTTCCCTATCTTTTTCTTCTACCCTTAATCCTTTCCTCATACCATTTTACACATGCGATAGCTACCATCTTATCTTGTTCAGGTTGTTTGGAGAGACTTTACAGTCCAATAAAGTATTCTCGTAACAGTTTTAAAACAAAAACCAATCACTGACATGTTTTGCTTCCTTATCTTCTTCTCAAACAACATCTTATTGTCTCAAAAGTAACACATTAAATTATGTCTGACTTTTTTTTAGCATTATCCCAGATTCATTAGCTCGGCCAAAAATTGGATTTCTGTCAAACTTTGTCAAGGTCATGAGCTTAACTTCACATATTGGGAACAGACTTACAAATACAAAATCTTGGAGCATTTGAATTAGTGCCAATTGTTGTCAAAACCTGTTTAAAACATGTTGTCATGTTTTCAGATGAAAATTCCCTTTTGAGAACTTTATCAAGAACCAAACCTCAAATTTTTAAACTTTGTAAGAACTGTAATTTACACTCTCAAAATTAAAACAACCTCTTTTTCATGTGTAATGATTTGTATCCAGGTTAGAAGTCCCATATGTTTATCGACACATTCTTTATCTTTGGATAGCATCCTCGTTATTCAAAAGTAACCTGTTAAATTACACTGCATTTTACATTTCAAGATTGTCCCAAATTCAAATTACAGTGCTTTTGGAATGCAGATTTCCTTTAATATTTAATTCATCTCTTCAAAAGAAACCCCTTTTTATCCATTGGAACCACCTAGGCTGTGTGTTTATGTCTTTTGGTTTTCCTAGAATCCTTTTGAATTTCAGGTAATTTTTTTTCCTCAGAATTTTAGAATACCAACTTGTATGTGTCAATCCCAATCAGCTTGGAAGCTGGTGATGAGGGTTATCCCCTACTAGTCTGCAAGGGGGGTGGTACAAAGGTTGGTTCGTCTCAAACAAAGGCAAGCCCTGTTTTATCTTTACAATACCTTCAAATTGCGATTTTCGCCAGAAATCTCAACTCAAACCTTATACTCAAAACTTTGGAATGTTTGAGTACACTTTTCCTTTAATCTAATATGGGGCTTTTGACTCTAAAGTGCTGAACTACACACAAATGACAATTTAGAGGCGAAAACACATTAAAGCTCACATACAAATGCTTCCTTGCACACAAACAAACACAAATATAAAAGTATGTATTTATATTCCTATAATATTGAACTTAACTCTAAACAAAGCTTCAAGTAGCAGTGGGGGGCTTAAAGGGATCTTGGATAGGGACAGTCAAACTGACTGAAGCTCACATTTTTTCTGCTGCTGCCTGGCACTGCTCACTAACCCCCTAGGGGTACCTCCTTTCTCTCTCTCTCTCCTCAGCACAAACAGCTCTTGAAACTTAGATCAATTCCTTTCTTTTAGTTTAAGTTACAAAATTTAGTAGGGGACATTTCATGTCCCCTGCCGCTGCGACCGGCGCAACTTCCCCAAGATGTTCCTGTATTAGTTTAGTTTGTTGCAGACACAGACTCAAAATGAGTACTGTAGCTTTTTCAGTTTTATTGTTAGTCGGAGCTTCCACCACTCCTTGGAGCGTAACGGTGGGTCGCTCAGCTGCCAACCTTGTTGTTTCATTTTGCTGATCATATGCTTCCTGGCGAGGTGAAGGGACATGGTTCCTTCACCTCCCCCATTCTGTAATGAACTCGAGTTTGGTCTTCTCGGCCTTATCCACACACACACACACACACACACAAACTAAAACAGGGACCCACACTTCCCCCGAGCTCCTGGGACTCAACCGGCCCACAACAAACAGGACTCAACCACCCCACAACAAACAGGACTTAATCGCCCCACAACAAACAGGACTTAACCGCCCCACAACAAACAGGACTTAACCGCCCCACAATAAACAGCACTTACCCACCCCACAATAAACAGCACTTAACCGCCCCACAACAAACAGGACTCAACCGCCCCACAACTGTCCACCTGAGTCTCCCTGGTCGAAACGTTCGGGTTCTTCCTATTAGACCTCCGTTCTAGTCTGAAGTGAGCAACCGGAGTGTTTCTTTCAAAAAGAAAATACTCACCAGGTCATTGTTCCACCTTCACAGAGATCCGGGCAAATCCTGCTGACTACGCCACTGAAGACGGTACTCCCTCCAATGCAGCAACTACCACACAGGCCAGTTGAAGAGCAGAAATTCCAATCCTCGATCACACAGTGACCACAGAAACTCAGGCTCCCTTTAACCGGTTTTATTCGAGCATATGCAAGGGAGCCGCAATCATTCCTCAGAATGAAGATCCAGCTCCCAGACTGATTACATTTCATTACTTCTGTACCTTTTCTTACCATAATACATTTGAGTACATTTGAATACATCCTTGGTAACCGACACACCGGTCTTATGCATTGAGTACATAAACATGTGATTTTGCTAACCAATTATTCTAAAGGATGTATACTTAATTATATTATCCGATCAAAATTAAAACATGTACACAAAGATCTTGATTCTCACAACTCAGGACTGTTTGTGTTTCATCAAAGCCCCCTCTTTGTCCATTGTATGTCTTCCCATATCTAAGCTAAAACCATCTGCCCCTTCCCTATGTGAGAGGGGAGTACACCTAATCTAATTTGTGTCTTCCAGTCTGACTCTCAAGGCTGTGCAATGTTCATCTGGTAATCTTCAACTCTTAATATGTTTAGCAGCCATGTCTGCCTGGGGATTTTAGGGTTTTTCAGTAAATTCTTAGTGTTCTCTTTTAGCATTTTTAATTTTCCCCTAACAGCCTGCATTTATTGCCCATCCCTAGTTGCCCTTGAGAAGATGGTGGTGAGCTGCCTTCTTGAAGCACTGGAGTTCATATGGTGTAGGTACACCCACAGTGCTGTTAGGAAGGGAGTTCCAGGATTTTGACCCAGCGGCAGTGAAGGAGCAAAGATATATTTCAAAGTGAGGATGGTGAGTGACTTGGAGGGGAACTTCCAGGTGGTGGTGTTCCCATGTGTCTGCTGCCCTTGTCCTTCTAGATGGTGGTGGTTGTGGGTTTGGAAGGTGCGGTTGAGGGGCCTTGGTGAGTTGCTGCATCTTGTACTGCTGCTACGGTGCGTCGGTGGTGGAGGGAATGAATGTTTGTGGATATGGTGCCAATCAAGCGGGCTGCTTTGTCCTGGATGGCATCAAGCTTCTTGAGTATTGTGGCAGTTGCACTCATCCAGGCAAGTGGGGAGTATTGCATCACACTCATGACTTGTAGATGATGGACAGGCTTCAGGGAGTCAGGAGGTGAATTACTCACTGCAGGATTTCTAGCCTCTGACCTGCTCTTGTAGCCACAGTATTCATATGGCTGGTCCAGTTAGGTTTCTGGTCAACGGTAACCCCTGGGATTTGATAGTCGGGGATTCAGTAATAGTAATACCATTGAACATCAAGGGGCGATGGTTGGATTCTCTCTTGTTGGAGAATGTCATTGCCTGACACCTGTGTGACGCGAATGTTACTTGTCACTTGTCAGCCCAAGCCTGGACATTGTCCAGGTCTTGCTGCATTTGGACATGGACTGCTTCAGTATCTGAGGAGTCACAAATGGTGCTGAACATTGTGCAATCGTCAGCGAACATCCCCACTTCTGACCTTATGATGGAAGGAAGGTCATTGCTGAAACAGCTGAAGATGGTTGGGCCGAGGACATTACCCTGAGCAAGTCCTGCAGTGATGTCCTAGAGTTTAGATGACTGACCTCCAACAACCGCAACCATCTTCCTTTGTGCTAGACATGACTCCAGCTAGCAGAGAGTTTTCCCCCTGTTTCCCATTGACTCCAGTTTTGCTAGGGCTCTTTGATGCCATACTCAGTCAAATGCTGCCTTGGTGTCAAGGGCAGTCACTCTCACCTCACCTCGAGAGTTCAGCTCTTTTGTCCATTTTTGAACTAAGATTGTAATGAGGTCAGGAGCTGAGTGGCCCTGGCGGAGCCCAAACTGGGCATTAGTGAGCAGGTTATTGCTAAGCAAGTGCCGCTGTTGATTGCCCCTTTCATTACTTTACTGATGATGGAGAGTAGACTGATGGGGCGGTAATTGGCTGTGTTGGATTTGTCCTGCTTTTTGTATACAGGACATACCTGGGCAATTTTCCACATACGGGTAGATGCCAGTGTTGTAGCTGTACTGGAACAGCTTGGTTAGGGGTGTGGCAAGTTCTGCAGCACAAGTCTTCATTATTATTGCCGTAATATTGTCAGGGCCTTTGCAGTATCCAGTGCCTTCAGCCATTTCTTAATATCACGTGGAGTGAATCGAATTGGCTGAAGACTGGCATCTGCGATGCTGGGGACCTCCGGAGGAGGCTGAGATGGATCATCCACTCGGCACTTCTGGCTGAAGATTGTAGCAAATGCTTCAGTCTTACCTTTTACACCAATGTGCTGGGCTCCTCCATCATTGAGGATGGGGATATTTGTGGAGCCTCCTCCTCCAGTTTAATTGTCCACAACCATTCATGACTGAATGTGGCAGGACTGCAGAGCTTAGATCTGATCCATTGGTTGTGGGATCGCTTAGCCCTGTCTATCCCTTGCTGCTTATGCTGTTTGGCATGCAAATAGTCCTGTGTAATATCTTCACCAGGTTGACACCTCATTTTTAGGTATGCCTGGTGCTGCTCCTGGAATGCCCTCCTGCACTCTTCATTGACCCAGGGTTGGCAGCAACAGCCAAGTTCACGGCACCGTGGGTGGCTCTGCTGCTCAGAGGGGCGGGAGGAAAACAAGTGGCAGGGCTATAGTGATAGGGGATTCAATAGTTAGGGGCATAGACAGACGCTTCTGTGGCCACAAACGTGAATCAAGGATGGTATGTTGCCTCCCTGGTGCCAGGGTCCAGGATGTCATGGAGCGGCTGCAGGACATTCTGGGGAGGGAAGGTAAGCAGCCAGTGGTCGTGGTACACATTGGTACCAACGACATAGGTAAACTAAGGGATGAGGACCTGCAAGCTCAGTACAGGGAGTTAGGAGATAAATTAAAATGCAGGACCACAAATGTAGTAATCTCAGGATTACTCCCAGTTCCACATGCTAGCGAGAGCAGGAACAAGAGGATAGACCAAATGAACACGTGGCTGGAGAGGTGGTGTAGCCGGGAGGGATTCAGATTCTTGAGGCACTGGGACCGGTTCTGGGGAAGGTGGGACCTTTACAAACCGGATGGGCTGCACCCAGGCAGAGCTGGGACCAGTGTCCTTGCGGGGGCTTTTGCTAGTTCTGTTGGGGAGTATTTAAACTAGTGTGGCAGGGGGATGGGATCCCAGGAGTAGGATCAGATAGGTTAGATTCAGATCAGAAAAATAGAGGTGAAGCATTAGCTAGGGACGTTGTGATAGACATGGAGTTACAGGAGAAGCAAAGTTTACAAAGTGTCCAGCAAGGGAAATTGACAGGGTTAAACTGTTTATACTTCAATACAAGGAGTATTACAAACAAGGTAGATGAGTTAAGGGCACAGGTAGACACATGGCAGCAGGGTGTCATTGCTATAAAGGAGACCTGGCTAAAGGAGGGGCAAAACTGGCAGCTTAATATCCCTGGTTATAGAGTCTTCAGACACGATAGAGTAGGAGATAAAGAAGGAGGGGGGTAGCACTAATGGTTACAGAATCAATTCCAGTTGAGAGAAGGGATGATATACTAAATGGTCAACAAATGAGGCTTTATGGATTGAGCTTAGAAATAAAAAAGGGGCAGTCACACTACTGGGAATATACTACAGACCCCCAAATAGTGAAAGGGAGATAGAAGAACAAATATGTAGGCAAACTTCTGCTTGTAAGAACAAGAGGGCAATAATAGTAGGAGACTTCAACTATCCTAATATCAACTGGGATTCAAACAATATAAGGGGCAGTGAGGGAGAAAAATTCATGCAGTGTGTCCAGGAAAACTTTTTCAACCAATTAGTGACAAACCCAACGAGAGGAGATGCAATTCTAGACCTAATCTTGGGGAATGAAGAAGGGCAAGTGGGTGAAGTGACAGTTGGCGACTATACAGTGATCACAATTCTGTTAGATTTAGCATTACCATGGAAAAGGACAGAGATAAGGCAGGAGTAAAAGTCTTGAACTGGGGGAAGGCAAATTTTGCAGAAATGAGAAGGGACTTGGCTGAGGTGGACTGGGCAGCACTGCTGGAGGATAAAACAGTGGAAAACCAGTGGGAAGCACTAAAAAGCGAGATCCTAATTGTACAAAGTAGACATGTCCCCTACGAAAATAAGAGTGGTACTGCCAAATCTAGACCCCCCTGGTTGTCCAGAGGAATACAGGGGAAGATCAAACAGAAAAAGAAAGCGTACATAGGCACAAAGAACTAAGCACTGCAGATAGCCTAGACAAATATAGGAAGTGCAGGGACGAAGTAAATAAGGAAATCAAAGAGTGGGCATGAAAAAAGATTAGCAAGTAAAGTTATAGATAACCCAAAGGTGTTTTATCAATACATTAATGCTAAAAAGTTAGTTAAGGAGCAAGTGGAAACTATCAGAGATGAAGATGGAAACTTGTGTGTAGATGCAGAGGCTGTGGGAAGGGTTTTGAATGAATATTTTGTCTCCATGTTTACAAAGGAAAGGGAGGATGTAGATATAGTAGACCAGGAGGAACACTGCGAGATATTGGATGGGATAGTCATAAAGAGAGAGGAAGTACTCGAAGGGTTGAAATCCTTGAAAGTTGATAAGTCACCAGGGCCAGACGGATTGTTTCTGAGGCTGCTGAAGGAAGTCAGGGTGGAGATAGCAGATGCTCTGAGGATGATTTTACAATCTTCACTAGATACAGGGGAGGTACCGGAGGACTGGAGAAATGCAAATGTAGTTCCATTGTTTAAAAAGGGATCAAAGGAAATGCCAAACAATTATAGGCTAGTTAGTCTTACATCGGTGATGAGCAAATTAGTAGAATCAATCCTGAGAGATAGGATTAACTGTCATGTGGAAAGGCATGGACTAGTCAGGGATGGTCAGCATGGATTTGTTAAAGGAAGGTCTTGCCTCACAAATTTGATTGAATTCTTTGAGGAAGTGACAAGAAGGATTGATGAAGGTAGTGCAGTGGATGTTGTGTACATGGATTTTAGCAAGGCATTTGACAAGGTCCCACATGACAGATAGGTAAGGAAAGTAAAAGCCCATGGGATTCAGGGTAATGTGGCAAACTGGATAAAAGGTTGGATTTGTAACAGGAAACAAAGGGTAATGGTCGATGGATGCCCTTGCGAATGGAAAGTTGTCTCAAGTGGTGTTCCACAGGGCTCGGTGTTGGGACCCTTGCTGTTTGTGTTATATATTAACAATTTGCATGTGAACGTGGGGGGCATGATTGGGAAATTTGCAGATGACACAAAGATTGGCCGAGTAGTGGATAGTGTAGAGGATAGCCATAATCTCCAAAATGATATAGATGGGTTGGTGGAGTGGGCGGTAAAGTGGCAGATAGATTTTAACATAGAGAAGTGCGAGGTCATACATTTAGGGAGGTCAAACAGTTACAGGGATTACACAATAAATGGGAACGTACTAAGAGGGGTAGATGAAGTGAGAGATCTTGGCGTACAAGTACACAGGTCCCTGAAGGCAGCAGTTCAAGTAGACAAGGTTGTAAAGAAGGCATATGGAATGCTCTCTTTCATTGGCAGAGGTATAGAATATAAAAGTAAGGATATAATGTTGGAATTGTATAAAACACTAGTGAGGCCACAACTGGAGTATTGTGTGCAGTTCTGGTCACCACATTACAGGAAGGACATAATAGCTCTGGAGAGAGTGCAGAGGAGGTTTACAAGAATGTTGCCAGGGTTAGAAAAGTGTAGCTACGAGGAGAGATTGGATAGGGTGGGGTTATTTTCCTTAGAACAAAGAAGGCTGAGAGGTGACTTGATTGAGGTGTACAAAATTATGAGGGGAATAGATAGAGTGGACAGGATAAAATTATTTCCCTTGGTGGAGAATTCTAGAACCAGGGGATATAGATTCAAGATAAGTGGCTGACGGTGTAGGGGGAATATGAGGAAGAACTTTTTTACGCAGAGGGTAGTGAGTGTCTGGAATTCGCTGCCCAAGTTGGTGGTGGAGGCAGAAACTCTAAACTCTTTTAAAATGTACCTGGATCTGCACCTTAAGTGCTGTAAGCTGCAGGGCTATGGGCCGGGTGCAGGAAGGTGCGATTAGAAAGGGCACCTGGATGTCCTCGGGCTGGCATGGACAAGATGGGCCGAATGGCCTTCTTCTGTGTTGTAACTTTCCTATGGTTCCATGGTTGATCCTCTGGCTTGATGGTAATGGTAGAGTGGGAGAAATGCCGGACCAGTAACATTCACGCCACACAACTGCCAGGCAATGATTATCTCTAACACGAGAGAATCTAACCATCACCCCTTGCCATTCAATGGCATTGCCACCATTGAATTTCCCACTATCAATATCCTGGGAGCTTACAGGAACATAACTGGAGTAGCCATATAAATGCTGTGGCTATAACAGCAAGTCAGAGGAGGGAATCCTGAGGTGAGTAACTCACTTCCTGACTCCCCAAATCCTGTCCACCATCTATAAGGCACAAGTCAGTAGTGTGATGGATTACTCTCCACTTGCCTGGATGAGTGCAGCTCCAAAAACACTCAAGAAGCTTGATGCCATCTAGGACAAAGCAGCCCACTGGATTGGCACCACATCCACAAACATTCACTCCCTCCACCACCAATGCACAGTAGCAGCAGTGTGTACCATCTACAAGATGCACTGCAGCAACTCACCAAGGCTTCTTAGACAGCACCTTACAAACCCATGACCACTACCTTCTAGAAGGACAAAGGCAGCAGATGCATGGCAAGACCACCACCTGGAAGATCCCCTGCAAGCCACTCACCATCCTGACTAGGAAATATATCGCCGTTCCTTCGCTGTCGCCGGGTCAAAATCCTGGAACTCCCTTCCTAATAGCACTGTGGGTGTACCTACACCACATGGTGTAGTGGTTCAAGAAGGAAGCTCACCACCACCTTCTCAAGGGCAATTAGGGATGGGCAATAAATACTGGCTTTGCCAGCGATGCCCACACACCATGAACGAATAAAGAAAAAAGATTGGCTCCTTAAAAAGTAAATACGTTTGGCCTGGAAAAGGCATCTATGGGGAGAAGAAATTTTAAAAACTTTTGTTGCGACCAACTGAAGGGACTGAATAAAAGTCGAACCAGCGCACTCTTCTGCCCAGCCGTAACACTATCTCCACACCTTCTGTTAGAAATCCACTCTCCCTTACACCCCTGTTTCTTTCCCACCTGACCAGGTATCATGTTGCTGTAATGATATCGGCACCAGTCACTCATAAGGGATTATGGAAACACGCTGTGGGTTCATTTTTTTTTAGACAAGGCACATGGGAACATTTATACGGAGGCACAAAGCTTGAAGACAGCAGCAGTGCTGTGATCCGCTCACAGGTAAAAGTGAAACTGAGACTGGATAACTTGACAAACTTCCCTTCTAGTGATGGCATGCTTCTATCCCTTAAAGTGTAATGAAAGTATAATAATTTTCATAATATTTTTCTGCTTTTTTGTAAAATAGGTTTATGGGTGTGAGTATAGTTGGGTCAGTATGTGTGATTTAATTACATTTGGACTCAGGTAGACTGCAAGCTGGAAATTATCATAAGAAGCTAGGTGTAGAAAGATGCTTGAAATGCTAATGAGTAAACATGAATTCTGGCTTAGCATGTAAGGTGTGAAGGGAATTTGCATTTTTTTGATAAATGAAGGGATTGTTTGGATTTCAAAGGGATGTTAGTCTGTTTGCAACTAGCCAGATAAGCAAGGCTAAGGAGAGTGTTTATTTTTTCCAAAGGTTACTGAAAATATTGGCAACATGAAAGTTTTTATATGATGAGGAAGATACAGTTTCAAAGACATATGGAACAATAGAATTTACATGTTAAAAAGAGAGAGCAACATACATAAAGGAGAATGAAAAGCTTTGTGAGGAGGGGGCCATGTAAGATCTAACAAGAGTGTGTGAAACAGCTTTCAAGAAGCCTCCAGCCATTTGTGCTGCTATGTAAAGTGACTGAAGTTGGGGGAAACCATTTGGAATTCTACTGTCATGTGGGTATTGTGTTAACTTGCTGGTTTTGTTTTAAATCTAAAATCTATTTTGGACTGTTGGCTTAAAGGGGGCATGTAACTGGGAGTCAGGTTAATTAGGAATTTTAGGAGTTGTTATGATAGTAAGTAATTGTAGCTTTACGTATATGCTTGAAATCTTTTATTTTGTTAATAAATATCTTAATTTAATTTTTGAAATCTCTAAAGGTCTTGGTGACTCATTACTTCCGAACTCAGTACACACGTCTTGTAATAAATGCAAATTGCAAAATCATTGTGATAGCGCGACCAAGTTTTCCTTGTGGATTTGGTCCACTTTGTACATATCACGTGCCACGTCATAACAAAAGGCATATTACAACAATCGGTTCAATCATTCTTTTCTCTTAGTCTGCTGTGCCCCTCTGCACACATGCTTTTCGCACCTCCCTTATCTTGATGGCACATTTGAGCAAAGGCATCTGTTTTTCTACCATGCTTCACCTTGTGGTTTTTTAACGTGCAGCGTGGCTTTGAAGCTCAAAGACCTGCGTAATTGATCAATCATAAGCGTCTCTTTAAAAATCTTCCATTCCTCTACAAAATAAGCTGTAAACTCTCTGCCTAAGTGTGCAGTTTATCCTCAAGTTAAAAAGTCCCTCAAGCAACTGCATTTCTGGAATGGCATAGGTTATCATACCAATGCACTCAATAAGACAAATACTACTTAAATGAGTAAAATGATTATTTATAACTAAATCAATCTATAATAATCTTACAGAATGAGGAGAGACAAAAAAAACAAGCTGAATGGTACAATTTTAAATGGAGTGCAAGAGCAGAAAGCCCTGAGCGAATTTCTGCACGAATCTGTGAAGGTGGCAGAACAGATTTGCAAAGCAGTAATAAAACATAAGGAATCCTGGGCTTTATAAATGGGGCCACTGGATACAAAAGCCAGGAAGTTCTGCTAAACCTATATAAAACACAAGCAAGGACATGAAGGCTTTGGAGAGGGTACAGGAAAGATTTACAAGTAGAGGTCTAGAGATCTGTTGATTGAGAAATTGCAGCTATTAGAACAGAAAAGGCTAGAAAGTGATTTGATAGAGGTGTTTAAAATCACAAAGGCTTTAGATAGAGTGAATAAAGGTAAATTGTTTCCAAATATGGAAGCAATGATAACTGTAGTATAAGGGTGTGCGGCACAGCAAGGGTTAATGTGGGGCTGGAGAACAATACTGTGCACAGTATGATGTAGAGAGTCACATGACAGTAGACAGGAGACAATGTGTGTAGAGAGAGTCTGAGAGGACTTGGCATGAAAATAGTACCTATTTAGGGCTGTACCTTGGAGATATGTATATAGTTGCCTGTTACTGATAAACAATTTATGTTCAACCTTACAAGCCTCTAGGCCTCTTGGTGAGATACCAGACAACTTTACAACAATAGCCAGAGGGCACAAGTTTAAGTTGATTGGCAATAGGACCAGAGATGGCATGAGGAAAAAACTTTTTAATGCAATATGTGGTTAGGATTTGGAATGTACTGTCCGATACAGGGTGCTGGTGAGTGGTTGATTCATTAGTAGCCCTCAAAAGAGATTTGGGCAAATACCTGAAGGAGAAAAAATTGCAGTGCTAAGGGATGGGGGATTGGACTAACTGTATTGCTGTTCAAAAGAGCAGGCACAGACTCAATTGTATGGCTGCTTTCGTGCTGCAGTATTCTCTGATTTAATATCAATTAGAAAACAAATATAACTTTGGGCTAACTTACCCACTCCTTGACCTTGACAGAAATCCAGTCCATTTGAAACTCTAACTTACACAGCAGCTTTGTCTTAAAACTCAATGACACTGTTTGCATGATCTCCAATCTAAAACATGACGAGAGCCACAGCTAGCCCTCAGTACTGCCACTGGGATATTGTTGGGGCCCATAGCCTTTGCTGAGCCATTTCTTGATATTACATAGGGTGCATTGAATTGACTGAATCCTGGCTTCCGTGATGGTGAGAACCTCCGGAGGAGGCTGAGAAGAGTCAGCCATTTGGCATTTCTGGCTGAAAGTGATTGCAAATATTTCAGTCTTGGCTTTTGAACTCATGTGTTGGCTGCACCAGTGAGAATGAGAATGTTCACATAGTCTCCTCCTCCTGTCAGTTGTCCACGATTGATGATTGGACGTGGCATGATGGCAGAGCTTTGATCTGATCCAATATTTGTGGAATCATTTATGTCTGTCAATTGCATGCTGCTCCTGCTGTTTTGCCTGCAAGTAATCCTGAGTTGTTGCTTCACTAAGTTGCCACTTAATTTTTAGGTATATCTGGTGCTGTTTCTGGATGTTCTTCTGCACTTCTTATTGAACCAGGGTTATTTTCCTGGCTGGTTATAATGGTAGAGTGAGGGATATGTCAAGTTAGGGGCTTTTAGATAGTGATTGAATACAATTCTGGTACTGATGGTCCACAGTGCCTCTCGCATGTTCAGTTTCAAGCTGATAGATCTGTTCTGGATCCATTCAGTTCTGATGCTTTATCAACTTTAAGTACAGACAACCTATTCAATACCTCCTCCTTATCAGTTTTAAACCCTTCTGGTGTCTGAGTTACCTCCTTTTTCATCATGACCTGGGTAGCATATTCCTCTTTGCTAAAGACAGATGCAAAGCATTGATGTAATGCCTCAGCTATCCCCTCTGCCTCCATGTATAAGTCCTCTTTTTGGTCCCTCATCAGCCCTACTCCTCCCTTTATCACCCTTTTACTATTTATATGCCCAAAGAAAACCACTCCCTCCCAACTGTGCCACCAACTCAAGACATGGTGATGGAGAAATCTGGGACATTGGGTGAGAGGTGTGATACTGTGAATATTATTGCAGACTGTTGAATGATTAGTCTGTGGAACAGCGCTCCCAATTTTGGAACAAGCCCCCACATTGTTGTAAGGTGAACTTTGTGAGACCCATTGGACTGGGTGTGCCTTTATACTGTCCAATTTACAATGTTAAGCAATCTGTCTAATTTTATCCTTATACGTTCTCATGGTGGTTTAGTACAACAGGGTAACTCACCAGGTCATTCCTGAAGGCAGTCATCTGGACTCATATATATAGAGCAGGTCAAGTAAAGACAGAAATAAAAGCAGAAAATTCCGGAAAATCTCAGCAGTCTGGCAGCATTTGTGGAGAAAGAAACAGAGTTAATGTTTCAAGTTCAATACAAGACCCTTCTTTGGAATGTAAAGGCATGACAAGGTGGGTGTTTACAGCAATCTGGTAGCTTCATGGTGACCATTACTGATTCTAGTTTTTCCATAAGCTGGTGTATTTAATTAAATTTAAATTTCCCAGCTACTGTGGTGGGATTAGAATTTATGCCTCATTAGTCAAAACCTCTCGATTACGAATCCAGTAACATAACCACTACTACAGTACTGGTAGAAACAGTAATCCACAGCTATTTTTGTCAGAAAGTATAAACACACAGACTGAGCCTCCAAAACACTGCTGTCAGAAGGAAACACTGATGGTTGACATGCAGAGCTCCTCACATTTAGGAAACAGAGGGCATTTCTGAAGTGCGTCTCAAGAATAGATAAACAAATAAAAACAAAAACAACTTTCTGGCTCAGAGGCAAGAACTGGCAGAACTGGCATCCAAGAGAGTGATGAAGCCTATAGTTCCAGTGAAACCCAAAGTATGTCCATGAACTGGGAAATAACTGTGTGAAACTATAGCTCTGTTGTGTGCATATGCGTGTTATTGTTTTTATGAAACAGGTTATGAAAGAAATATAATACTGGCGATTCAACATCATCATTGAATCATTGCAAAGTTCAGCCTCAACCCTGTTGACCTGACCCAGAAATGCAGCTAAAATGCTAAATAGTATGTTTCTGAGAATATGGGGGTTGGAGGAAGTAAATTCCAAACTGTAAGAATCTAATAGAGTGTGAGAACACTGTGAGGTCTAGAGGTGCAGATAGATAGAACTTTTAGGGGTGTGATTAGTAAACCAGTGGCCTAGGATAATAATCCAGAGAAATGAGTTCAAAACCTACCAGGGCAGCTGCAGAATTTAAGTTTAATCAATTAAATAAAATCTCTAATAAAATGCAAGTATCTGTAATGGTGGCCTTGAAACTGCTGGATTGTTATAAAAGCCCATGTGGTCCACCCTTTATGGTAAGAAATCTGGTCTGGCCTGTCTGTGACTCCATTGTGGTATGTTGACTCTTAACTCCCCTCTGAAATGGCCAGCAAGCCACTCGGTTATATTCAAGAAGGCAACTCACCACTACCTGCTCAAGGGCAATTGGGGATGGATAACAAATGCTGGCCTTGCCAGCAATGGCCACGTCCCCAATGAATGAATAAAAAAATCTTCAAAGATGGGAGTGCAGGTAGATAAAGACCCTGGATTTTACAAAAAGGGGAGCTGTATCTAAAAGTTACCCAAGTGATGTTGAATTTGTACAAAATCTTGAATAGGCCACAGTTGGAGTATTGCAGTTCTGGGCATCCGATTATAGGGTGGAAATTAAGAGCCATGAAAAAGATGCAGGAGTGATGCACTATAGTAATACCAGAAATGACAGCCTACAATTACAAAGAAAGGCTCAAATGCTTTGGTTAAGACAAGACCTCACAGATTTTCTTTTTAAATCCTGAAAGCTTTTCAAGAGGGCAGAAGGAGAAATAATGAAAGAGTGTTTCTGTTTGTTGATACATCTGGTGAGAGGAAATTAGGATAATTGTTCAGAAGTGATTAAAATCCATGGTCAGAACTGAAGCATTTTAGTTGTTCCATGTGTAGATTAGTATATACCTCTTTCCTTTCTCTGAGCTATTCCCTTTTATCTTCATTCATTCAAGCAGTCTTTCCTTTTATGAAATATTAAGTATAAAATATTCTCTAAAACTGGGCCCTTACAGTGGTAAATCATTCCTGTTGATATCTATATAAATTACATTTTACTTGAGCTTTGCCTGTCATTTCTTGGTGACTCATCTCACTACCACCTCCTCAAGGGCAATGAGGTACAGACAATAAATGCTGGCACTTGCCAGCAATGTTCAAATCCCATGAACGGATAAATAAAAGTCAGAATATGACTCAGCTGGGTCGACCTACCCCTCGTGGTTAAATAATCTCTAAGCACTCACTATATAAAGTTAAACATGAAGAAAGACCCATTCGGCAGAGGAACCGGGTAAATGGTACCCGCAGAAATACACCACAATATGAGTTATAGGAGAGGGGGGAGAAGTTTGGATGGGGATGGAGGTGGAGGTGCATGAAAATAAAATAGAAAAAGATGTACCTACCTTGTCATGACAGCTGAGTGACATGATGGTGCATTTTCAGCCAATGAAAACCATTGCCCTTGTGACAAAAGGCATCTCTAACTATCGCAGTTCTTGCCAGCATTCCCTCAGATATTTTACTATGGCTATTATTTCCTGTAATTCCTGTAAACATTGTGGAAACAGGGACTAAGGGCGAAGGAATCACAGCTGATTCTTATTTTCTTAATGACATAATTCTATTCCACTTGCTTTAAATTCTTTTGAGGGTGGTGAGTGATTCCCTCGTACCACATTCTACATGTGCAGAACATATTGCAATTTTCAAAGGCCCAAGCTCTGGTAAAGTATGTTAAATTAACAATTTCTGTGGGAATTCCAATATAAAAATATGCACACATCTTTTACATTTCCATGTGCAGTCTGGGCATGCACAGTGAGCCAGTCTTCTAGGATGTATCTGTTTAGTCAGATGATATGCAAAAATACTCTACTTTATGCTTCCAGTATTTTAGTCTTTCATTTGAATAAAAGCTGAAAGAGAAATATAAAAAAAACTAACTAAGGCAACATGGAGAATGAAAAATCAAAGTTCATTGAACATACCTATTGAAGCTTTTGCCTTTTTGTTCTTTAAACTTCAAGAAACAGGTGTCAATCTCCTGTGGCATTGCGAATGGGAAGTCACAACCAAGTGTAGTCTTCAGATGAAGTGGAGTTAGAGAGTGAAAGATAATTGTGCTAAAGCATAAGAATAGTCTACTCCCGATTTGAAAGTCATACTTTCTGTCCTTAATTTATATGTTTCTATTATAATTCCTACATTATAATAGAAATAACCTCAGCAAACTCATCAAACCAAGCAAACTCAATATCAGTTGGACAGAAGAGGTCGGTAAAGGGGATAAGGGTATTCAGTTCCTACGATATGTACAGGACTCCTTTCTAACCCAATGTTAAAAAAAAGCCCCATAATAGACGAATGAATAAGGTCACAGAATGTGGAGTGATGGGCAAAGGGAAGAACGAATTGCTAGCTGCCTTCAAGTGTTACTCCCTGGCAGAGGATGTGTGCCAGGTGGATCAAATCCATGAGGGAAACTTGATCACACTAACACAACGGTTTTGCAATTTGTATTTATTTCGAGATGCATGCCCTCAATTCAGAAGTAATAAGTCCACCAAGACTCTAGAGACTAAATTACAATATTTATTAACAAAGAAAAGATTTCAAGCACATACATAGGTCTACAAATTACTACTATAATAACTCCTAAAATCCCTAATTAACCTGGCTTCCAGTTACACCCCCATTAATGCAACAGTTAAAAAGAATAGATTTTAAACAGATCCAACAAGTTAACACAACACCCTGGACAGTAGAATTCAAAGTGGCTTTTCCCAGCTTTGGTTTCTGTAGACAGCAGGTTTAATGCACAAACACTGGCGGCTTCTCCCATTTCTTTTAGATCTTACCATGCCTTCCCTGACACATAGCCTCATTCTCCTTTATACATGTTCTCCCTTTTAATGTATAAATTCCATTGTCCATATGTCTTTGGAACTTTACCTTTCTCATAACATAAATATTTTCATGTTGCCACAATATTGTCAATAACCCTTGAGAAAAATAAACACATTCCTCAGCTTGCTTGGAAAAACTCAGCAGGTCTGGCGGTGAGACCTGCTGCCAGACCTGCTGAGTTTTTCCAGGTATTTCTGTTTTTGTTTTGGATTTCCAGCATCTGCAGTTTTTTTGTTTTTACCTCAGCTTGCTTGTCTGGCTGTATGTAAATAGACAAGAGATCCCTTTGAAAACTAAATCCCCCTTCATCTATCTACAAATGCAAATTCCCTTTATACCTTATATGCACCCCAACCATGTTTACTCATTAACATATTAAAGACACTTCTACACATTACTTCTTTTGATACTTCAGCTTGCAGTCTGCTTGGCTACAAGATGTAATTAAATCACACACACATACACAGAACAACACAACCTCCCATAAGCTCCCATACACTAAACCAGAAAAATAATGTGAAAATTATTATACCTCAAGACACAAGACAGAAAGCAGAGAATGGGAGTAAAGGGAAGTTATTCAGAATGGCAGAAGATGGGAAGTGGTGTTCCACAAGGTTCAGCGCTGGGACCACTGCTGTTCACAACTTACATTAACAATTTGAACTTTGGAAGCAAACACGCAATTCTTTATTGATGAAGGTTCTGAAGGAGGGTCTGAGGAAGAGTCGTCGACCTGAAACATTAACACTGTTTCTCTCACCACAGATGCTGCCAGACCTGTTGAGTATTTCCAGCACTTTCTATTTTTACTATACAATTTCTAAATTTGCGGTTGACACCAAATTTGAGGCGGACTGGAAAAATTACAGGAGGACATTAATAAACTTGCACAATGGTCAAAGAATTGGCAAATAAAATTCAACACAGGTTAATGTGAGGTCGTATATTTTGGTAGGAAGAATAGGGAGGTCACTTTTTACTTGGAAGGTCTGGGTCCTGGTGGGGGAGAGGAACAAAGGCATCTCAGAATACAAACACAACAATCATTCAAATATCTATATATGCGCCACAGATTAGCAAGGCCATTAAAAAGGATAAACCAATTACAAGAGATTATTTCTAGAAGGGTAAAATTGAAAAGTAGGAACGTTATGCTAAACCTGTATGATACCTTGATTAGGTTACACTTATAGTGCTGCATGCAGTTCTGGTCATCATATTATCAGAAGGATATAGAGGCACTGAAGAGGGTGCAGAGATGATTTAAAATATACCAGAAATGCAAGGATATACATATCAGGAAAGGATGAACAGGCTGGGTCTTTTTTCTCTTGAAAAACAAAGGATGAGAGGTAACTTAATAAAGGTCTTTAAAATTCTAAAAGGTTTTGTAGAGTGGATGCAGAGAGAATGTTTCTATATGTGGGGAAGAGCAACTGGAGGCTATTGATATAAGAAATCCAATAGGGAATTCAGAAGAAATTTCTGTATCCAAAGAGTGGTGAGAATATGGAACTCACAACCACTGGGAATCGTTGAAGTGAATAGTATAGATACATTTAAGGGGAAGATAGACAAACATATGAAAGAGAAAGGAATAGGGGGTTAAGTTGATAGATTTAGATGAGCAAAGATAAGAGAAGGCTCAAGTGGAGCATAAATGCCAGTATGGACTGGTAAGGCTGAATGGCCTGTTTCTGAGCCACAAGTCCGACATAATCCTATGTAGAATTACAGTATCTCACCAGTACTAGTGCTGCAGCTCCTCCAGAGGCAGGAGGTTATAATGAGAACATGACAATGTGAGTTTATGGGCAGCATTTTCCGGTTGGCGTGTGGGGTTGGGGCCCACTCACCGAAGTGTAACATGCAGGATGACATCAGGCGTGCGTGCTGATGTCACCCCGTGTCACTTTGATTCTCAGCTCGGTGGGTCGACCTGTCAATGGCCTATTAAGGCCATTAAAAAGGTAATTAAAATTATTAATGGACCTGCCTGTCCAACCTTAAGGTTGGCAGGCAGGCAGGCAAAGAGCCCAGGCGGCCTTCAGAAAAAACATGAAACCTCATCCGCGGGTGGGACGAGGTTTCATGTGGGATTTTAAATTTGTGTTACATTTTTAATAAAAAGTAATTGACATGTCCCAGCACATGTGGCAGTGTCACATGAGGGGACATGTCAATAAAGTTTTTCTCATCGCTTATTATCTTTTTAAAAGTAACACTGATCTCACTGAGGCAGCACTTTGCTTCAAGGAGATCTGTACGCTCTTCTGAGCGCATGCGCGAAAGAGGGCACTCCCGGCTCAGGGAATTCCGGAATTCCATCCCCTCTCCCGCCCCCACCCCACCCCCCCCTCCCCCGCCCCCCGCCTGCACAGGGGGGCGCATTGCACTTCCTGACGCACGTCACACTGGGCAGGCCTTAATTGGTCCGCCCACGTAAAACGGCCGATTGGGAACCCGCCTGCTCACGCCCTCTCCCACACAACTCCCCCAACGGCGGGAAAATGCTGCCCAATGAATTTATAACAGTGGAAGTTGTCAAGAAGTATGTATGTGCATATATTACAGATATTATGCCAAAGGAGACATCAGTACCTTTCCTCATCCAAATTTGAGGTAATTTTTCATAAAAACACTAAACTTTAAGCAAACACAAAACTCTAATGATCACATCCATGGCCAGGATCATAGGTCGGGGAGCGGGGGCAGGCTCCGCTTACCGATGTTTCAAATGGCATGCGATGACATCAGGCATGCATCCCGATGTCACCGCGTGTCATGCTTAAAATTTTTTTTTTCTCTTTATTAAAATTTTTAAAAATCAAACTAATCTCCCTGAGGCAACTCTGTGCCTCAGGGAGATTCCTGCGCTCTTTCGCACGCATGGACGAAAGACCACAGGCCCTGAATCAGCCTCCTCCCCCCTCCTGCACAGGAAGTACTCAGTGCTTCCGGGTGTGCATCACGCTGGGCGGGCCCAGCCGATTGCGGGCAGCGATCGGCTGCACGCCCGCCCGCGGCTGCTCCCACCCAACCCCCCTCGATGGGGAGAAAATGCTCCCCCATGTTTTGTTGACAGAAAATATAGACATTTTAATTCATGACAATTCTGACATAGAAAGGATGAGACTAACAGATAGAAGGAAAGAGGCAGAGTACCTGTCCTCAATTTAATTTGATTTTAAAAAATGTTTGTTCAATTCTGAAAACAAATGAAGCCTCTGAGGGACATTGATAGGAGGGAAAATGAGGGGTGGTCAGGTGGATAACAAGTTGAGGGTAAGAGTGATAGGGCCTTTCGAATGAGAAATTAAGGGAGAGATCAGTGGCGGAAGAATGTATGGGGAAGATACAATGGCTGGGAATAATGTCCACGGGGGAAAGCATAGGGTAGTGCTGGAAGTAAGTAGAGCTAATGATGAGAGTAAGTAGGGTTAACAATGGGCATGGGAAGGAGGCATTAGGGAGTTTAAGAAGGAGGAGAGATGATGGGAGTGATGGGTAAGGGAAGGTTGAGTGATGAGAAAAGAGATGGTTGTGGTTACATTTTCCTCATAACTCCTTACAGTGGAAGATGTAGCCTGCAGCCATTGGTAGCTCTTTTTCCCCACCACACCACACAAGGCAATACCACTGTGAGGATAGACAAAGGCTACTGGCCTTATATGTACGAGGAACTGGAGTTCTAGATTCAGAAGTCAGACACTTACAAGTTCATTAAGGATTATCTGAGCCTACTCACAGATAATGCCCCACATTACATGGTGATACATTCCTGCAGAAGATAACACATTTCACTTGTTGAGTTCAACTTTCTAGATATCTCCCTTCTGTTTCATCTTCTAATTTTAGGTTATAATCTCAGCCTTTTTATATCTTTCTAACTAAATTACTTCACATATATTCTGGGAAATTTATGCACTCTGCACTATCTCGTGCCAGTCTTTATCAAGAAGTTTCAGGACCTAGCTGGAAATGTTTGTATTTAGGTTTTAAACAAAGCATAGAGATTGTACCCAATTATGACCATACTACAGATATAATACAAAATAGATTCTTCCCTTACAAAATTATTTTCGGTCTCAATCCCAAGTTACACACACTCCAACCTTAAAATTAAGGAGAAAAAAGCTAAGAGAGAATAAAAACAGTTGTGGAGAAAGAAGAAATGAGGAAAAAGTGGAAAGACAGATGTAAGAGATAGGAGACTGTGGGAAAAAATATTAATTGCCTTACTGTGTGAAATGCCCTGGAATTTTCAAGGTAATTGGACATGCATTTGAAGAAAACTAATTTTCAGGGTTTTGGGGAAAAGGTGGGGTATGGGACTAAATCGGAAGATCTATCAACAGGCAAAAACACAATGAGCCAAATGGTTTCCTTCTGGGCCATTAGGTTCAATGGGCTGAATTATAGGCGGTGTCGTGGTCCCAGTACCCCCAGATAAAAAGTTTGCGTGAGGTGGGGAGACTGCTGAGGGGAACACCAGCTGCCCCGCAGCCATTTAACAACCAATTGGCGATTAATAGGCTGGAGGCTGGATTTCCGGCCCTCAGCGACAGGCGGTCCCGCCTCATAGAGCTGCCGGCCTATCAGAGGTCGGGGTAGGTGAGCGGGGTGGAGGCCGGGATTTGAGAGATCATGGGGGAGGGCAAACTAGGGGGGAACACCTTGGGCTGGGGGGGGGCCCTCTGATGGGACCAGGGGACCAGTTAAAAAGGGAACCCCCAGCCCACCACCAGTGTGCGCAGGGAAACCTGTCAGGAGGGCTGCTTGGCATGGGCCTCTCCCACCACCGTTTCAATCACAGTGACGAAGGGATGAGGCCCTTAACTGGACATTAATTGCCCACTTAAAGGCTTCAACTGGCGCACTGGCAGGCAGGCCACCTGACACCACCCTACCACTGGTAAAATTGTGGTGGGGGCAGGGGCTGGTGGGTAGGCAGCGGGCAGGCCAACCTCTTGATTTAACGTGCCCGACCAACACCACCCCCAACCCCACCCTCCCCCCAACCAGCCTTCCAACCCACTGGGCAGGGAGCATAAAATCAAGCCCATAATATAATTCTATTAAATATGAGACCTTCAGGGCCTGATTGTCCTGGTTTCATACTGAGTAAAGTACTTACCTACTAAGTGGGGGAATCCCTTTTTTTTAAACCTTCTAAAGACAGCTCAAAGTATTGACAAATCCATGAAAGTAGCTTCTGTGCCCACCACACCAGATCAAAATGTTCCTAAATGTTCCATCACTACTGATGGAAGTTATTCGGAGTTCATTAATACTGAGTTCTTTCCTAAAGGGCATTACTATTAATGTGAATTTTGTTAAGTGTGTAAGACTGATGTGAATTCCATTGACTTCATCATTATTAATGTTGGCTGTGATGCAAATTGCTGATATATTAAAAGTGGCCACACGTCCAGTTTAATTGGTCCAGCCTCAACTTCGACTAAAATCTTGCTGCCCTGTCAAACGTGGCTGGAAGAGTTTCACCATTTCCTTCTTGTTCTGTGTACTCAAATCTTTTGATATGTCATCAGATTAGAGATGCTTTATAAAATTTTAAAGACATACCTCTAATAGATAATAGGCTGTTTAAAATTTAAAGGGTTCTGGTGTCTTTCCCAAATCTACTGGGCCTAACGACAGACATCAGTCTGACTGGAAGCATAGTGATTGCACTGTAATAGTCCAGAGACTGAAGAGTTAAACACTCATTATTTCAAATCTTTGGTAAAGAACTAATTGGTCTATACACTGACGGACTGATTCCTGTAAGTTTTCTCTGCCAGTAGATCAGATGGTGAGTTAACTGCCCTGTGTGCAACTTAGGCTTATTGACTACTCGTTCCAGGATCAATATCCAGTTTGTGCTGATTAACTGATCTCAACTGGGATAATGGTGAAGAAAAAGAAAAAGCAAATGTTCCTCGATTGTAAATCACGTATCACAGTTGGAGAGTACATGTGAGGAGGGTCAAGGCTGGCTGTAGTGTCTTCCTTTGATGAATAACTTGCTGATAATTAATGAGGAAGAGCCACTTCAGGGATATACCAGACAGTGCTCACACCTGTATAATGGAGGCACCACAAAGGACATTTCAGGACATAGGAAAGGGATGGTAGAAAAACAATTCTAGGGTAGCAATCTCATCATGTGCAGAACTTATTGTGCAAGACAGATTCGACAAGTCAATGTGTGATTCAACACATTGTGTTGAGCAATTGATTCAAATTCTTCGGGACCCCATCAGGAGAAGATGGTATTTTTGAAATAGCGGTACAATTCGGGCAGCCTTCAGCTAAAGAGAGGAGGCACTCATTGTGGCTAACACTTGGGAAGGTGGAGTTGGGGAAGTGGGAGGTGATAACACTGCACTTCAGCTATTGACGAGGACTCAGGTTGGTACAGCAAGAAGAAAAAGAATGATTTAAGATACATATATGAATGCCAGTATAAGAAATAGTATTGTATGTGGAAAATGTTAGTAAATGGGTCGCAAATAGGTATGGAAGACACAGAAACCCAGATAAAGTAAGAAATCGTGGGAGAGACCTCACATCAGTCGCCTGGTGACGTGAAACCTCCCCCGATTAAGTGGTGTGGGGGAGTGGCTGACGCGGGATTTCTGGCTGCCATTGGCAGGATGTCAGTTAGGCTCATTAATCAGCCAATTATCACTGAGTGCACTGCAACTCGGTGGTGACTCAGGGATTAAATGGGGGTCGCATGGCTTTCCCATGCCCTTGGAAGGCCACCCAGCCTCCCCAGGACCCGACATCAGGCAAGGAGGAGGCCGCTGAAAGCCCCCCCAGCCCTTGCCTCCGACCCCTCCCTCCCCCTTCTCCCATGACCCCCATACCGTGTCTTCATCCCACCATCACTCACCTTTGGCCATGATGATCCTAGGCCTCCATGGGGTGCATTATTGCCAGCGGCCACCGCTACCTCTAGTGGCAATGACAAGTTGCCGGCCTATGATTGGCGGGTGGGACTTCTGCCGCCAGGAGCCTCAATCACAGGGAAAGCCCACCAATGGCCACTTAAACGCCTGAAGGGCACAGTTCCATCTGGCCTCCCACAGAGAACTGCTGGGAGCTTCCTGCTGGTTCTCTGGTCCAGTTGGCCCAACAAAATCCTGACTATAGAGACTAAAAGGGCGGGATGGCACAGTCTGAAGGCTTGAATCCCAGGACAAACACAGCCTACTTCCTCCACCATAACATCACCTTTCTGGATTCCTACCTGAGCTCATCTTCTCTTGAAACTCTCATCCATACTTTTGTTATCTCCAGACTGGACTTTTCCAATACTCCCCTGGTTGGTTTCCCATCTTTCCCACTCCATAAACTTGAGCTTATCCAAAACTCTGCTGCCTGTATCCTAAACTGCACCAAGACCCATTGACCATCGCCCCTGTGCTCAAATGACCTACACTGACTTGAAGTCAAAAGCTTTGTTTGATAATGCACCAGCAATTGTGTTCTTCTGGAACATTTCCCTCTGTTAAGTGCATTGTGGAAGCAGGAGTTATTATTGCAATTGTGAAAGTAAAGATTATTGAATGAGTAACCAAAGCAAATATTGCCAGTACTGTTCAACTAACTATTCCTCTCACTTATTGAATGCATTATCAGGGTTACCGCTCATTTCATTCGAACCAGAAAACTGGTTTCTGCAAATGGATCTGTCAAATTGTGAGATGTTTTTTGACTATTATATTACATGTGAATGAATCCATTGTGCACCTGCATGACTACATCCATTCTGGAATCCACTTTTCATTAAATCAATGATCTAGTAACAATATTAGTTTCTAATATCTGTCTATTCAGTTGAATGACACCTTTCAGAGGAATCAGAGTGGTTGAATTTGCCATCTCAAACAGTCACGTTTCTTTAAGCGAAGTGAACTTCCTTTCTGATATTTTAAGAATTCTCACCTGATTCTGAAAGTGTCAAGTGTTCATAGATCTTGAGAAATTGTACCGAGCTTGTTAAGCTTAACACTTACCTCTTTGACCTAGCTTTTGATCACCTCTTCTGAAATCTCCTTAAGTGGTTCGGTGTCAAATTTTGTTAGATAACTCTCCTGTGAAGTGCGTCGGGATACATTACTATGTTAAAGGGGCTATATAACTGAACCAGCCACATAAGTACTGTGTCTACAAAGACAGATAAGAGGCTGGGAATTCTGCAGTGACTGACTTCCCAATGCCTTTTTATCGCCTGCAAGTCACAAGTCAGGAACGTGATGGAATACCAGCCGCTTGCATGGATGAGTGGACCTCCAATAGCACTCAAAAAGCTTAACACCAATCAGGACAAAACAGCCTGCTTGTTCAGCACCCCATCCACCACCTTAAACATTCATTTCCTCCACCACTGGCACACAGCGGCAGCAGTGTGTACCATCTACAAGATGCACTGCAACAACTCACCAAAGCTTCTTCCACAGCACCTTCTAAACCCAAGTCCTCTGCCACCTAGAAGGTCAAGGGCAGCAGGCACATGGAAACACCGCCACCAGCGAGCTCGCCTCCAAATCATCCTGACTTGGAAATATATCGCTGTTCCTTCAATGTTGCTGGGTCAAAATGCTGGAGCTCCCTCCCTAACAGCACACAGGCTTCATCACTTGGACTGTAGAGGTTCAAGAAGGTGGCTTGCCCCCTTCTTCTCAATGATGGTAATAAATGCAGGCCCTGGCAGCAATGCACATATTCTGTGAATAAATAATTTTTCTTAAAATATAGAAACTAGAATTGATGTTAATGAAGGAGGTTTTTAAAAACTGCATCAACCGGCCAGTCACAGGCATGGAGAAACTTCATTTAACAGCATTAATTAAATATCAGGAGCTGACTCTTGTTACAGAGACCATCTGTGTAGGGAGTGCAAGTTGTCTTCCTTTCACCTTTCTTTCTATTACTCCTCCAGATCACCTGAATTCAATAGAAGCCACTCCAACACAAATGCAGAAATTCACACAATCATTCAGATCAGGAAGAGGGTGACAAATTAGCCCACAGCCATTAATCTGAAGCTGAAGCACAGAGTAACATCATCCCGCTTAAACTATACCAGGAGATCTTTCCTGAAAATTCAAAAGCAAATAAGTACCGAAGGAAAGGCTCTGAAATAAAGCAACACCATGCTAACAGCATACGGAGGAACTGAGGCTCGACAGCTAGGAACAACCCAAATCAGAGGGACACACAGAGGAAAAGATGTTCTACATCACTAAAACAGATGGTCCTTCTATCTTGGAGTTGAACAGTTGTGAAGAGCTGCAATTTAGCTCAGTAATCCATGGGCAGAATATTACGGTCAGCGTGCCGGTGTGCGCCAGACACGCCCGAGTGTAAAATGATGCGCAATGACGCCGGGCAAGTGTCCTGACGTCATCGTGCAGTCTCGCGACATTTCGTTTAGTAGGCGCGCGCCGGAGTCGGCTGCACGCCCACCGACAATTAAAAGTCCTATTAAGGCCATTAAGAAGCTCATTAAATTCAAATTTACGGTGCCCGTCCAATCTAACAGTTGGCGGGCAGGCGAAAAGGCCAAGCAGCCTTTACGCTTTTTAGGAAACCTCATTCACAGGCGGGATGAGGTTTCCCAAGGCAAATAAACATCAAATAAAAATTTTATTTTTGAATTAAAAACATGTCCCAGCTCATATGACAGAGTCAAATGAGGGGACATGCTTTATGACAATTTTATTTCCTGTATTTTCTTTTTAACAGTGCTTCATCTCCCTGAGGCAGCTCCGTGCCTCAGGGAGGTTGAAGCACTCTTTCACGCGTATGCGTGAAGTTTGCGCTAGGCCCACTGGCCCTCCTCACCCCACTTGCACAGGCAGCGCTGAGTGCTGCCACTCGCATTCCACGCTGGGCAGGCCTTAATTGGCCCGCCAGCATGAAATCGCAGTGCGGAGTCAATCACGGGCAGCGGTCAGCTTCCCCCACCGAGCACCCCGGCCAAGGGAAAAAGCCTGCTGCATGAGATGAAAAAGGCGATATTGAGGGTTGAAGGAAGTACACGCATTGAAAAACGCCTTCCAGTCAGCCGCAAGGAAGATCTGATACAGATGTACCCAGAATGTTGGATACTTTGAAGAATTTGAGTAACATATTGCTGTTCATTCAATGATGAAACCAATGATTCATCCCCCATGTAAAGCATCAATAGAACTTAAAGGAAAGCTTGAGAGAGAGCCCCAAGAGATAGAAGAAAAGAAGTTAATCGCCAGAGTCACAGAGCTTACAGATTGGGTGAATTGCACTGTGATGACAGAGAAGCCAAATGTGTGGCTAAGAATTTGCCTGGATCCCAAAGATCTTAACCAAACCAAAAAGTGGGATTGCTACCCCATTCCAACACTGGAAGAGATCACACCAGCACTGGTAGGAGCAACGGTTTTCAGCAAGCTTGATTACTGGAACGTAAAGCTTGACAAGGAATCATCACTGTTGACAATATTCAAGACACCTGTTGGCCGGTACAGATACCTGCATCTACCTTTTGACCTTAAAGTGAGGCAGGATGTTCCAGCAGAAAGGAGATGAGACATACCAAGGATGTAAAGGAGCAGCTGGCATATCTGATGATAACCAGATCAGTGATGCAGGTGAAAAAGATCATGAATGTCATGTACATGAAGTCATGGAGAGAACCAGGAAAGCTGGGATCAAACTAAACGCAGACAAATGCATTGTGAGTGTGACAGAATGCCAGTTCTTCGGAATGGTGTGTACACCTGGCAGTGTCAAACCAAGTCCTGAAAAAGTCACAGCCATTTCTGAGATGGAAGCTCCAAGAGACAAAACAGAGTTGAGGAGTTTCCTTGGCTTGACCCAGTGCACGAGTTCTTTCAAACCTCACATCAGAACACACAGCAAACCTACAAGAGCTGATGAAAAATGTTGAGTACTGGTGGCCGGAATCACAAGTGACAAGTTTCAACAAACTCAAAGAAGTAGAATGCAACGGGACAAATCTGTCACACTAAAACAGAAAGAAACTTGTCACTCTACAGGTAGATGCTTCTACAAAAGGCTGGGAACAGTCCTGGCACAAGAGGGATAACCAATCACATTCACATCCAAAGCTCTAACATCGGCCGAAGCCAGATATGCCAACATAGAAAGAGAGCTTTTGGCAGCCTTGTACAGATAGAAATTCCATACATATCTCTATGGGAGAAAGTTCATAGTGGAGAATGATCATCGTCCAATAGGGAGCAGATCTACAAGGCAAATCTGTGTAGAGCTCCAGCAAGTCTGCAGAGGTTACTCTTCAGGCTTCAGAGTTATGATTTCACTTTGAAATGCAAGCCATGAAGAGAAATCTAGCAGATTCCCTATCTCAGGCATCACCACATGAGCTAAAAAGGTCTAGGTGTAAAGATCCACCAGCTAGTGAACGTGGCACCACCAAACTGAGTCAAGTTAGACATGAGACCAGCAAAGACAAAGAGTTACAATTGCCCTCTCAATAAATGATCCAGGAATAGCCTGCTAGGATACCACAAACATAGCCAACAATACGGTAGTACTGGTCTATCAGAGATGACATCTCACTGGAAGATAAAGTTTTGCTAATTGGATCTAGAATAATCATACCTGAAACATCATCAGCTCATCACCACATTACCCAGGAGGCATAGGCTTATGGAAAGACACATGCAGACAGTCAAGAGAACCCTCATAAAATGCCGAGAGACAAAGGAAGACCCAAACTTTGCCTTATTGTCACCCCAATGTACACCTCTCAAGGTTGACATGAAATCACCTGCAGTGTTATTGAATGGAAGAATGTATAGGGCAACTCTGCCAAGCAAGATACTTACCCCAAGTGATCAGGAAGAAGTGAGAGTAAACTCAATGACACACAGGCTTTAACAAGCATGCTAAATCCCTGCCTGGCTGGTTGAAAGGACAAACTGTACATGTACACGATCCAACCATTAAAACTTGGAATCCAACAAAAGTTGTTGGTGAATCTGAGATTCCAAGGTCCACCATCGAGACCGAAACCAGCAAACAAATAAAAATGGAACAGAGCCAATATTCGACCTACACCTGAGCTGGTGTACCTCTTTTGTTACAAACCAAATAAACTAAATTAACAAAATCAGGGTCAAAGTAAAAGGCAGCCCCTTAAAGGGACACTGCTAACAAAAAACAAATCACAAAGGAAACTTACATCAAATCAAAATGGGGTTAAAGGGGTCAATAAAGCACCCCAGTCCCCGCAGTGCCCACCGAGCACAGGAGGCCCCGACAATGCTGGCAGACACCGCGTGCTCCATCTCCAGGGAAACTCCATCACGAATGTAGCCGCAGAAGAGGGGCAGACAGTCAGGCTGGATGACCCCCCTTGGTCGCCTGCTGCCTGGACCTGTTAACGGCCAACTTGGTCAGGCCCAGGGGCAGGTTCACGAGGAGGTCCTCACCCTCCCTGCCCCCATCCGCACCAGGTGTGCGTATATCTGAGGCGTGGGACTGAAGTGCAAACAAAACAAAAGCAAGACAACTTACATAAGCGTGGTCAGCGTGGTCCATGGACTCCACAAGGCCGCAAAAGACACAGGCATCTTGGGAGTCCGTGAACCAACATTGTATGGGACTGCCGGGTGCAACACCCTCCGCCCAGGTCCCCGATGGAAAGTGAGAGGGCACCTCCATACAGGGGCCCCCAATGGGGACCTCTGCCACCGGACGGCAACAAGGCATGCCAGGAAGTATTCAGGTGGTGAGTGAGGGTAAGCAGCTCATACAGGAAACCCCACCATGCCGTGTTAAAGGGCACGGAGGGCATTTCCAAGAGGTCACTCAGGTTGTGGGGCTCCGGAACCCAAGAGAGTGTTTGGGGCCAATGTGGAACTCCATCCAAGCAGGGGTTCTCTTGGGCGGGAGCCCACCGCACACTGAGCATTCTTGAGACCACATATGACATTGGGTCTGAGCTCAACTGTCCTAAAGTCATGGATGGCGTTGGCCATGAGCCGGACGTCCACCGACGCACTACACGCCAACTCTTGTGGAATCATCCAGCCCACTCCTCTGCCACTCAGCACGTCCCTGATCCTGGTCACCCTGGCAACCACAGCCCTCCTCTCCGCCAGTCACCCAAAGTGGCGGAGGTGTGGATTCCTGAGCAGCAGCTGACGATATCCACCGCTCTTGACAGTGGAGAGCTGCAGCGCGAGGCAACCATGTTCCAGACATTGATCAGGTTCCTGGAGACAGGCAATGCCTGCAAAGAGCCACAAAAGCCCCTCAGGTCTACAAACAGGAGCTGCACTCCATATTTCAGGCTGTGCACCTGGCAAAAAAAATACCAGGGCACACCATTTATGAAGAGGCTCTATGTAAATGTATCACTGCAGGGCCTGAGGGTGCAAAGTCGCCACCTGGGTGCGTAGGCACACCAGCGCCTGACCGCCCTCCCTAAGCGGGAGACTCAGAACCTCAGCAATGACCCAGTGCAGCCTTTTGTCCCAGAAGAAATCGATGAGCATCCTCTGGATTTTTATGACAAACTCCGTGGGAGGGGTCAAAGTGACCAGCCGGTACCACAACATGGCGACAATCAGCTGGTTTACGACCAGAGCTCGACCCCGGTAAGACAGCACTCGGAGCAGTCCTGTCCTGTCTAGCGCCGCAGGCGAGTGGTGACTTTGGCCTCCAGCTCCTGCCAGTTCACTGGCCGGGGTTCCTCAGCAGGACAGAGGTGGAGCCCCAAGCAGAGGTGGCTGGTCCTGCTCCAGGTGAAAGGCCTGAGCTCTTCGGGTAGGGGATCCATCTGCCACGGACTGACCAGGAGTCTAGAACACTTGTCCCAGTTGATCCTGGCAGGGGATGCGGCAGAGTGGACCTCCTGGTGCTTGTGCATCCTCTGCAAGTCAGCTGGGGGAGGGGGGGTGGTGGTCGGTGAACATGAGGAGCACATCGTCAGCGTAAGCCAAGAGGACCACCCCAATGCCCGGCCCACACAGAACCATTCTTGCCAACCTCCTCTGCAAGAGACCCTGAGCTCATGTAAGTACACCTGATGACTGAAAAGTCTCAGGCAATGGCCTTTCCTCATTGTGTCTCTGCAGCATCTGCCCCAAGCTTTAGTGCATCCCTCAGTACGTAGTCCTGGACCTTGAATTGCCAGTCTGCATTCCACAACTGAGTTGTGCGCAACTCTTTGAACTTGGAAGACCTTTGTGCACAAGGACAGCTAGTTAAATGTTTCTTCATGGATGGATCACGGGGTACTGTAACTGATATGTTCAACCCTGAAGGAAAGTTTAACCTCCCGCCTTTGAGTCAGACAGAGATGTATTGCCACATTGAAACAGTTGGGTATCGATAAAACTTGAAACAAGTGAACATTTCACGTCATTTTAATCAAAAACAGAAAACATTTCCGTTAATTCGTCTTTCTCTCCAACGATGCTGTCAGACTTGCTGAGTTCTTCCAGCATGTTTAGTTTTAGTCGTTTTAATGTTTGTTAAGTGGATTGGGTTGTTGAGTGGGGTGAGTTTACAAACCTGTTATCTTAATTGCGAGGACTAAAAAAAAACTTCACTGCGTGACAATGCCTTAAAAGGTCATTTCTTTGCAACAAGCAATAGAGGTTCGCTCCTGCAGTTTCCTATGTGCCTCCCTCTGATTGTGAAGCTTCGCATCGAAAATATCAGTGGCTGGGTAGGCTGGACAACTCTGTCCCGCAGGTCAGTGCGGGTTTTTTTTGCCTCTGGAAAGCTGAGCTGAGATACCTAATAGGCGGCAACAGGTCAGAAAAGTACAGCGACGAGGGAGATTCCCGCCCCCCTCCAATTTCAAGGAGGGGATTTCATCCTTACGTTTTATTTTACAATCTCCCTTAAAAATGGCACTAAGGTGCCTCTCCTGTGCGAAGTGAGTAGTCTTTCTTCTTTACTGACATCTTTTCCTGAGTTTTGATTGTGGCGACGTTTGAATGGGGCCATCAAGTTTCTCCCATGCTTTTTATTTTGCCATTTCTATCAGTTTTTTAAAGATTATTCTGAAATGTGATTTTTATTTTAAAATTGAGAGGTGAAGGGACGCGGCACTCTTTTTTTAATTGTAGGGGAAATTATTTTAAGCGTTTCCTATGAATTTTTTGCAGGGTTTAAATTATATACATATATATATTTTCAAACGCGTTGCGTAACTTGTTTCGATATCCGGAGCAGGCGGTGGACAATACTCATGAAGAAAATTGTTGGCGTGGTTCAAAGATTCGATTAGCTCCGGTGAGCTATTCGGTTGACGAATGGGATTTATTTAAGTGTTGATTTCTTTACTTTTTTAAAAAAAAAAGCACTAGCAAGTTAAGCAGCGGTGGGAATGTGGTAGAAATGTATCTAATCGTATTTCTGATCGTATTTCGTGTGGGAGGTCTGCCTCTCCACTGCGTAATTTTTTTTTGTTGCTTTAAACAGCACAGTTAAATACAACGCCGTTTGTGACTCCTGTAAATGGCGTCATCATCCGAATATATCAATTTTTTTTTTTTGCTTGCAAAAGAAAAGCTCCTTCGGAAAACTTTTTTTTTGTTAATTTGGGAACCAGTTCAAAATTGTCAAATCCCAGTAAAATTCAGTAATCCTGGCACCAGTAATACTGAGAAGTTCCGTTTTTTAAGGTATATGGCACACCCAGTTTCATTTCCCCTCCCAGGGCATTGCTTGTGTCTCTTCTCTAGTGAACTTAGTATGGGTCTTCCTGATATTTATGACTTTGTGCATGAACATTGCATTTACCTGCCTGCACTCTTTTAAGGTTTTTTTTTTGAGTGGTTGCAATTAATCTAGATTCAATTTAGCATTGGCAATTGTGATCACTGTCATATATGAGCCTGAACTCCATGAGTCTTTTACCATAGCTGGATAACTTCTATGCAGAAAACATTTGCAGTTGAATACTTTTAGCTACTATGCAGAAAACATTTGCAGTTGAATACTTTTAGCTACTGGAGCTATCCTACACATTCATAGGATTTGTTTATGGTGAGCAAAGTAAGCATTTAAAAATCATGAATCAAACTTGGCAAATAAGTCACAATAGTAGAAGTCTTTCATCCAACTCAGGAAGAAAATGTGCTTAATAAACTAAGTAACTGTTATATTATGCACTGTTTCTCTTTATATTGTCACTGCAGAAGCCTGCACTAATTATCTAGGACAAATTATATGTGCTGTCTTACTGCCTGTGATCAGTGTAATTTGTATGGAAGTAGGTGTGTGTTTCTTACCCTTGGAGTGTGTGTTCCAATTAAATCATTAAGCAGCAAGCTTTTGTGAGTTTAAAAATAGAATTATTTACACTCTCTCACTTACCCAGAATTAAACATATCAGACACACATTCTCACACAAACACTATCACACAGGTTAGATATAAAGATCATGTGGTTTTATAGATTACAGTTGTTTTCAGTCTCTGGTTTATGATCTGTGATCTCCTGTGGCAGACCTGTAGTTTCCTGGATGGTTCTGATGTTTTAAAGCTGAAGGGATGGTCTTGTAAAGCGAAGGGTTCACAGCAGCTTGTGAGGTTTCTTGTTGAATTTGTAGGAGGTTGGTTCTTGGGTCACCTTTAACTGGAACAGTATGTACTCTGGCTGCCTGATATCTCGCAGCTTGCTTTGAGTCTGGTTTATTGATTGGCTTTTTGTGCAACTAGCTGCAAACAGTTCCTAGCTGATCTTTTAAACAAAGACAACATCACTGCCTCCATGCTTTTCCCAAGTTCAAAGCCTTTCCAAATAATGTGGGGTGTTTTATATCATCCTGTGTTGCGGCTTAACACCCCTGAGGCTTTGAGATAGTTAATGTCTTTGTTTTAGAATAACCCATTCCAACCAGATAATGTCCTTTTGACTGGTCCCTTTCTCTGTTCCGAGTTTCAATCTGACTGATTCTTTCTCTCAGCTATCTGTTCAATTTGATTCTAAGAAACGCCTCTTTTATTTTAAAATAAATCATCCTTGTTTTTAATTTTCACCATGTCCTTGACCCTCCTTATCTCTAATCTCTTCTGGCCCTATAACCCTCAGATATCTGCGCTCCTCCAATCCTGAGCTCTTAAGCATTTCTGCTTTCGAATTGCACCCTTGGCTGGGCCTTTGGCTGCCAAGGCCCCAAGTTCTGGAATTCCCTCCCTAAGCTTCTCTGACTCTCTACTCCTCTCTTTCCTTCTTCAAGATTGAAGATTGGCTGGCTAAACAGGAAACAGAGTAGCCATAAATAGGTTTTGTTCTGGGTGGCGGGATGCAACGAGTGGTGTGCCACAAGGATCAGCACTGGGGCTTCAACTTTTTATAATGTATGACATGGATGAAGGGACAGATGCTACGGTTGCTAAATTTGCAGACGACGCAAATGTAGGTAGGAAAGTAAGTTGTGTAAGAAGGCTACAAAGTGACATAAAAGAGAGGTGGTGGTATAGTGGTATTGTCAGGGTAAAACTCTGGGGAACTGGGTTTGAATCCCACCATGGCAGATGGTGAAATTTGAATTCAGTAAAATATCTTGACTTAAGTCTGAAGTTGATCATGAAACCATTTCTGGCTGTTGTAAAAACCCATCTGGTTCACTATTGTCCTTTAGGGGAGGTAATTTGCCATCCTTACCTGGTCTGGCCACATGTGACTCCAGACCCACAGCAATGTGGTTGACTCTTAAATGTCCTCTGAAATGGCCTGGTATTCAGTTCTCAAGGGCAATAATGGATGGGCAATAAATGCTGCCCCAGTCAGCGATGCCCACATCCTGTGACCAAATTTTTTAAAAAAGGTCAAATGAGTGGGCAAAAACCTGGCAAATGGAGTATGATGTGGGCAAATGTGAAATTCTCCATTTTTGGCAGGAAGAATAAAAAATGTAGATATTGCAGAGCTTTTAAGATTCAGAGGGATCTCGGTGTCCTTGTGCATGAACCACAAAAGGCTAATATGCAGGTACACCAAGTAATTAGGAAAGCTAATAGAATGTTATATTTTATTGTGAGGGGAATTGGATACAAAATTAGGGAGGTTATGCTTCAATTGTACAGGGCACTAGTGAGACCACATCTTGAGTACTGTGTACAGTATTGGTCTCCTTATTTAAGGAAAAATGTAAATGCTTTAAATGCAGTTCAGAGAAGGCTTATTAGACTAATACCAGAATGGGTGGGTTGTCTTATGAGGAAAGGTTGGACAGGTTAGGCATGTATTCACTGGAGTTTAGAAGAGTAAAAGGCAACTTGATTGAAACCTTTAAGATCCTGAGAGTTATTGATGGGGTGAATGTGGAGAGGATGTTTCTTATTGTGGGAGAATCTGGAACTAGGGGTCACTGCTTAAAAATAAGGGATTGCTCATTTAAGATAGATAAGAAATTCTTTCTCTCAGGGTCGTGAGTCTTTGGAACTCTTCCTCAAAAGGTAGTGGAAGAAGGCTCTTTGAATAGTTTTAAGGCAGAGCTAGATAGATTCTTGATTTAACAATGGAGTGAAAGGTTATCGGGGGTAGGCAGGAGGTTACAATCAGATCAGCCATGATCTTATTGAATGGCGGAGCAGGCTTGAAGGGCCAAGTGGCCTACTCCTGCTCTTAGTTTGTATGTATGTCCGTATGGAAAGACTCTTCCAGCTCTGAAGAAGGGTCATACGGACTCGAAACGTTAACTCTGTTTTTCTCTCCACAGATGCAGTCAGACCTGCTGAGTTTTTGCACCACAAATACTAAACAGTCTGACAGGATTTCCTAGGTGTCAGTTCTGTGACAGGAGAGACTTGGAAAATTGGGAGCACACCCTTGGCACTTGATTGTAGCTTTTGATTGAAGAGTCGAATCTTATTTTTAAAATAGAGGCCAAATTTCTCATAGCTGCTTTATGTAAAGCAGCTAATCATTTTGTGGCCGATAGCTTCTGGAAAATTGGTATTCGAATCCCCACCTCTGCCATTTTTTGTGCAGAGAATATGCTCTCCGCCGCAGTGGAATTTCAAAACTTTTTTTTTTTAAAAAGAGTGTGGTATGTTCTTGAGGATTAGGGTGGGGAGCAAAGAACCAGGTCTGGCCCTGAATTTCCCCCTTTTCCACCCGACTAGAGTTTGTCATGATAATAGCTGATTGAGGTTGTGGACTCCAATATTAGATACTATACAGTACTCTGTCCTACATACGGGATCACCTAATCTGAGGATTGAAAGTCAGATAGCACATGTTGGCGCTTGTGTTGATAGAGTTCAGATACTGCAGGTATGTGTTCATGTTAGGAAAATGTGTTATCAATAAAGTTAGCTCAGCTACAATGTTGACAGCCTGTATGCATAATTAAAAAAAGAAACAGAACAGGATCCAGCTCCAACTGTTTGCTGTTTTGATTTCGGCGAACCTTTAAAAACCAGGATTGTTCTTGATGTTTGTGTGAAAATGGCGATGGTGCATTTTTATCATCAGTTGTCCTTGAGGAATTTGATTTGCTTTTTTTTTTGTCACCATGGCAGATTGGGGTGTTTGTGGGGTGGTGGGATCCTGCATGCAGAATTCAATGGAATTCTACACAAGTAGTGCACCATGTAGTGTGTCCGGGGCATTCATTAACTTTTACATCTTTCACGTCTGCACAGAAAATGCAATGTCCTGGACTTGATGAATTTGTTATAAATCTGGTCATTTACCGTGACAGTAAACAACAGTACACTAATACTAAATTACAAAGGAAAGCTTTCTTGCAGTAACTCTATGTAACTGAATTGTTGTATGCCTGCATCCACTCATGGGTCTGCAGTGTATTACTCTCCATGTGATTGGCCACTCTTTCAGTAGAGGTGGTCATGTGCTTAAATGTCTCACATATCATGGCAGGGATGGATACCTCCATCTTCAGCGTAAGGGGTGTCCACCACCTCTAGAAATTCTGATAGATGTTCGCATGTTTCCCTTGCTGCACCACAGTATGACCCCTGTGCATCTGTGTTGAGCTGAGCATTGCTGGAGGGTCTCAAGTGGAGACTCTCCACAGCTGTCGCTGCCTCCAGCTCTTGCCTGGTGCCACTTTTTCTACTTTGAACACGTGGCTCACTGAGGTGCGTGTACCTGCGCTGGCAGAGGGCATTTATGAACCACCTGTGCGTCCTCAGAATGATGCTGCTCTGAGGACTGCACTGCCTCCTCTCTCATCTGCTGCCTCTGCAATGCCTCTGAGGGAAGTGAAAGACATTTCTTGGTGCTGCACAGAGGTATCATTCCCCAGCATTTTGCATACCTAATACATTAAGTAATATAAATTGGTGATGATGCAATATGAGTGATCAAGCTAGTGCCAGTGCAATATATAATGCTTTCACCCAGTCTCTGTGCCACTCCATCTCTCCATAGGCAATGACCTGCTCTGCTACCGGCCTGCTGATTTCCAGGATCACCACCTCTAAGAAATGTCATGATGTCCAAGGATGCTACTCCACCCCGGCTTCTCTGTCTCTCCCGGGTGTTGTGGTCTGTCTTCTCCTGTAATGTGGAAATCCAGAGAGTTAGGACTAGAAGGAGTACAGCCCTTACTTAAGAAGGAGCCATAAGATTTGAGGGGAAACCTGTAGATGAGGAGTGGTAAACCAACGCATTGAGGTTGAGTCAGTGCTGTGTGTAGAAATGAAGAGTTAAAGTGGAGCCTATGGTGGCATTCTCCTATGTAGCTGCACATTGTGTGCCTCAGAGGATACAGCTGTGCTGAAAATGGCTAAGGAGGTGAAGAATGGTGGCTGCATTGTATGACACTCACCAAGCACTAGATTAATGTCTTTTCCACCACACTCTGGCTGCTCGTGACCTCCAGCCAAGCCTGTTTAATGAGGCTGGCAGGCCTCCTCCTGCCATTCCCTGGAAAAGGCACTTGTCTCCGTGCCATGACTGCTTCCAATGTCACAACTGGTGATGCGTCTGTAAAGTGGGGTCAGTCCTTCCAATCTCCCACACTCTCATCCCCCACCCTCCCATCCATTCTCCTCCTCTTTTGTGCACCCTGATCAAACCACACCTCAAGGTGCTGCCACTGAATGCTGCTGGTGTCCCTTCAAATATAGATCTTAATTTGTGTTTCTGATATTTCATCCTGCCCACTTTGCCTATTTGGATAACAATCCTAGAGGCAGGCTCTTAATTTGTTGAAGAGCAATCTGTAAAGAGCAGCCAGAAGGCCGTCTAATCATTCTCAACCCAGAAATGACCCCACCATTATGCCAGGTACTAAGTCTGTAAGATTCTGTCCTGAGTTGCAACGCACCCCCACCCACGGTGTGCTTCCATCTCTGAAATGATGCCATCTTAAACTCTTCATCCCTGTCAGGAATATATAATAATTTTCATAATGTTATTGGAATTTATTGTAAAGTAGAGTAATAGTGGGGTCTGTATGTGTGTGACTTAATTGAATTAAAGACACTTAGCCAGAGGAAGTTATGAAACAGTGTGTTTATTTTTCCCAAAGATTACTGGTAAAATTAGTGCTATGATAGATTTTTATCATTAGAAAGGTAAAGTCCAAAGACATAGTGAAACACTGGGAATTTGCATTCAAAGGGGAGAGAAGGTTGTGTGTTAGGCCAGGCATTTTAAGATCTAGCACAAGTATGAAAAGCCTCCAGCATCTAATCCTCAAATTGCGGTCTGTAGGAACTGAAGTTAAGAAAACTCACTTTGAATTCGAATGTTCAGGGTATTTTGTTACTTTGCCTGGTCCTTTTAAAAATCTATGTTTTACTGTTGCCTTAATGGAGGTGTAACTGGGAATCAGATTAACTAAGGGATTTAGAAGTTATTATAGTAGTCATTTGTAAACCTATGTTTGGGCTTAAAATCATTTTATTTATTGAAGGTTTAATTTAGTTTTGTAAGAAAGCAATAAGACTCGGTGGTCTTATTATTACTGAATTCAAGGCACACATCTCGAAATAAATTATACAAATTGCAAAATAGTTGTGGCAGTTGTTTCAAGTTTCCCTTTGGGATTTGAGTAGCTCAGCGTTTACCATCAGCTGTGTCATAAAACTGGGGGCTCTTTGTGGGATATATTTGAAATTACTGGATAGGTTTGGAGTTGGTGAAACTTAAGGCTATGAGTATGAGAAGCACTTTGAATTCAGGAGTTGGTGTGAGTCTTTTTTGTAGTGGTGAGACTGCAAAATGGCTTTGGCAATTGCTGAGACTTGTCTGGGAGTGAAGTTATAACTTTGGTTGGTTTACAAAAGTCAAATAAAGCTAAGTTAATGGAATTGGCAGATAAGTCGCAATTAAGGTTACCTGCAGGGGTGAGGAAATCGGACATAATTGAAGGTATAGCACAGCATTTGAAATTGGAAGGAATACCTGAGAGATCAAGTTCTCCAGGGGGTGGTTCACTGGAATGGGCTCACATTCAGTTGCAAATGGAAAAACTTGAGCTAGAGGCAGCAGTAAAAGAAAAGAAAAGAGAGAGAGCATTTCGAAGAGAGCTAGAAATTGTGAGATTAGACAGCCAGGAATGAGAAAGAGACAGAATTCCAGCTTAAAATGCTGGCAGTTAAAAAAGAGACACCAGGAGGCAAGGAGGGACTCATTTCCAGATCCGAACCCAGTGGAAAGATGTTTAAATTTGTACAGGCTCTTCCAAAGTTTGAGGAAAGGAATGTTGAAGCATTCTTTATTTCATTTGAGAAAATAGCTAAACAGATGAAATGGCCGAAGGAAAACTGGACATTGTTGTTACAATCTAGGTTGCTGGGTAGAGGCTTATGCTTCGTTGTCAGAAGAAATGTCGGTGAACTATGATGTGGTTATAAAAGGCTATTTTTGAATGCATATGAGTTGGTTTCTGAGACATACAGGCAGAAATTTAGGAATATGAGAAAACAGCCTGGGAAAACTTTTATATTGAGCTTGAGAGGGTAAAACAAAGTAATTTTGACTGGTGGATACAGGCATTAAAGATAGAGGTGACATATACAGCTCTTTAGAGAGGTAATGGAGGAACAGAAGGTTGGAACGGTAAGACAAGCAGCAGAGAAAGCAGATATTTATGAGTTAGTTCATAGAGCTAAACTTTTTTCCGTCACCCTTTTAAACCCAAGAAAGATAGAAAGTGGGAAGGTGAAAGGAAGGTGGGTAGTCGGGGAAGAGAAAAAGTAGGTGAACATTCCCAGGAAGTTTTTTTTCAGACTAAAAAGGAAGGTGCTGAGGGTAGAAGTGACATTTGAAAATTGAGGTGTTTTCATTGTACTTAAGTTGGACATATGAAGTCAGTGTGCTGAACATTGCAGGGAAATCTGTTGGGATTATTGGAGTGCAGAAAAGCTCTGGAAGTAAAAGTACTGTGGGTTCCTGGGCACAGGAAAAACCAGTGGTTTGTGTAACGGTAAAACAGGAAGAATTAGTGATAGGTAAAGAAGTGGGGATGTGTTCACAATTTACCCAAGAGAGTTCTGAGGAGCACGTTGCAGAAACGTTTAATGATTTTGTATGTGAAGGAAAAGTTTTTCCCTGTGTACAGGGTGGAGTAGGTAAAGATGTTAAAACTTTAAGAGACACAAGGGCTAGCCAATCCTCAATGTTGTAGGATAGTGATATTTGTTGTTCAGAGGGAGTATTGCAGGAGCTGGTGATAATAAGTGGGGTTCATGGAGATGCTAAACCTATTCCATTGTGGAAGGTAAATTTAAAGAGGAAGTGGAAAACAGGTGATGTGATTGTTGAGTAGTGGAAAAATTGGCCATTTGCAGGGCTTCAATTTACTCAGGTAATGATATAGCTGGGTCACAGATGTGGGTGATGCCTATGGTAGTTGAGCAGCCTGTAGAGGTGTTTTCAACAGAAGTGTTGCAGAGAGAGCATTCTGGATTGTTTCCAGATAACAAGATCACAGGCTCATAGGTTAAAACAAGAAGAACAGGAAGTTCAAAGGCACAGAGAAGGCGTGGAAGCCCAATTAGCTGATACTGTGTTTGATAACATAGTTCAGGAGGAAAGAACAGAGGACAATTTCAGCTGAGGTGTTTAACTCAAGGCAGTTGATAGAGTTACAGAAAAAGGATACACAAATTAAGTTATATCAAGCAGCTTACTCAGTAGCAAGGTGTATTCCAGAATGTTATTACCTTAAGGGTAATGTTTTAATGAGAAAACGACGGCCTTATCGTGTTGATGAAAGCTGGAGGGAAGTGCATCAGTATCTCATTTCTATATCCAAATGGTATTACAATCATGAGGATAGCTCATGAAATTCTAATGGGAGGACAGTTAGGAATTAGACACAGGCGAAAGTACAAAAACATTTTTATTGACCTGGATTGCATAGGGATGTAGTCAAATTCTGTAGAACATGTTACACACATCAAGTGATGGGGAAACCATATGCAGTGATTAAGCCAGCACCTTTAATTCCAATTCCAGCATTTGAAGAATCTTTTACAGGGGTCATGATTGATTGTGTAGGACCCCTTCCTAAGACTAAAAGTGGAAATCAGTACTTACTAACAATAATAGATGTGTCTACAAGGTTTCCTGAAGCGATACCTTTGAGGAAATATTACAACAAAGAAGATTGTGGAAAGGTTAAGATATGGTTTACTTAAGGAAATACAATCAGCTCAGGGTTCAAATTTTGTGTCATCAGCTCAGGGTTCAAGTTTTGTGTCATCAGCTCAGGGTTCAAGTTTTGTGTCATCAGCTCAGGGTTCAAGTTTTGTGTCATCAGCTCAGGGTTCAAGTTTTGTGTCATCAGCTCAGGGTTCAAGTTTTGTGTCATCAGCTCAGGGTTCAAGTTTTGTGTCATCAGCTCAGGGTTCAAGTTTTGTGTCATCAGCTCAGGGTTCAAGTTTTGTGTCATCAGCTCAGGGTTCAAGTTTTGTGTCATCAGCTCAGGGTTCAAGTTTTGTGTCATCAGCTCAGGGTTCAAGTTTTGTGTCATCAGCTCAGGGTTCAAGTTTTGTGTCATCAGCTCAGGGTTCAAGTTTTGTGTCATCAGCTCAGGGTTCAAGTTTTGTGTCATCAGCTCAGGGTTCAAGTTTTGTGTCATCAGCTCAGGGTTCAAGTTTTGTGTCATCAGCTCAGGGTTCAAGTTTTGTGTCATCAGCTCAGGGTTCAAGTTTTGTGTCATCAGCTCAGGGTTCAAGTTTTGTGTCATCAGCTCAGGGTTCAAGTTTTGTGTCATCAGCTCAGGGTTCAAGTTTTGTGTCATCAGCTCTTTAAGGAGGCAATGAACAGTTTGGAGATAAAGCAGTTTAAGTCAACAGCTTATCATCCTGAGTTACAAGGGGATTTGGAAAGATGGCATCAAACTCTAAACACTATAATGAGGGCTTATAGTCAGGATTATCCACAGGATTGGATTTGGGAATTCTATTGTTATTTGCTATTAGGGACACTCCTAATGCATCGACTGGTTTTAGTCCTTTTGAACTCGTTTATGGTCATAAGGTAAGGAGACCACTGAAACTAATTCATGAGAAATTGATGGGTCAAGATTCGGAAACTACTCTCTTGGATTATGTTTCAAACCTCGGAGAAAGATTGGATAGAGCATGTGAGTTAGCTAGGGAACATTTAAAGATATTACAGCAAGGATGAAAGTGAAGGCAGACAGGCAAGCTACAGCTCGTAGTTTTGTTGCTAGGGAGAAAGTGCTAGTTCTGTTACCAGTACTGGATGACTTATTAAAGGGAAGGTTTATTGGGCCTTGCAGGATTGAAAAGAAATTGAGTGAAATAAATTATTTAATAAATACCCCAGATAGAAGAAAGAAGTAGAGGGTGTGTCATGTAAATATGCTTTAAAAAGTACTTTGACAGGGAAGAGGACCAAAAGGAGGGCTTGGTGGTCGTAGATAATAAGAGGTAGAAATGCAGGATTCTGAAATTCACTCCTTTGACTGAAATCTTCACCCATGCCCTTGCCACCTCCAACCTCTTCTCCAGTAACCTTTAGTAACCTCCTAACATTGCATGGTTTCCAGAGACTGTTCAACTTACATTTTAAAGTGCTAACCACTACTTCCTGCTTACCCAAACTGCCTTGATGATTTATAAGGATTGTGGAATGGCAAGGTGTATTAACTTGCTACAAACACACCAATTTTTTCAGGTAATCATTCGAGTTAAAAAGAATCATTGTGCTTCAGAAGAATTATGCATTTCTGTAAAATTGCTCGTCTGTAGTTTCTGAAATATATTCTTTTGGATAATAAGTGGCTAATCATTTACTCATCCACCAGTAACTGCTCATCTGTGGGCAGTGAGGCTGCAAGAGTCATGTATAAGGCACATTAAACGGAGTAACATTCCATTGCCACCACAACCCTTCAAATACAAAACAGCAGCTTGCACTTATCCAGTGTCTATAAACCTAATGAAAACAAAATATTAAGAGTGGCATTTATATAGCAACTTTCACAACCTCGGGGTGTCCCAAAGTACTTCTGTAATGTGGAGATACATGCAGGCAGAGAGTAAGGTTTAAAGACAATTTTTAAGATTGGCTGACAAGGCACATAGAAAGGCTGTGGAGTTTGGGAAGAGAATTCCAAAGAGCAGGAGGCACAATAAGGACAGAAAGTACTTCTGAAGTGTATAACTGAAAATGTCAGGTTCCAACTGTGCATTCTTGACCTATGCAGCAGAGGAAATGCTTTAAACTGTTTTCTAAAACCAAAACATTCTTGAATTCTCTGTTTATTTAAAGCCCATCATCAGATCATTTTAAGCAAATGTACATCTCTCCGTTCATGATACTATGATCTAGAAATACAGCAACTATGGAGAAAGTATAATTTCTGAGACTTGGTCCCAGCAACTCCTCACAGCTCTGATCTGAGAAACCTTTCTATGCTCTGCAAGTTGCTTTTGAAGAGGCATCAAAATTCTTTATTAATTGATGCTGATTGACCTGTTTTTAATCAATTATTGTATCTTCCAAGCAGATGGAAGTTGACACCTGAAACGTTTTGGTACCTCTTGAGATTTGGCCAGCCTTGTAGCTTTTAATCTTCAGTGACCATCTTGCATCTCCTAACATGGTCACAACTTCACATTTCTTAATTTTTCACACACCTAAAGCGTTGAACAAATTAGCTTTAATGAAAGACCGTTTACAAGTCAAGACTGAAATAAACATGGGCCAACCTCCTTGCTCTTCAATATCAGACATAAGTAATATGTGTATACTCGATCACCCTTCAGGCCTTACATAGCCTGCATCAAGACAAATGATATCTTATCAGAAACAGTGACAGTGGTTTGTATTTTAAATGTACAAACTTCAAGGCTTATAATTCAAGTTAATAGCACGTGCTTTTTTTTTGGAAGTGTCAAACTGTGCACTGTAGGAAACATTACCAGCTATATCAGTAGTCTCTATTATAGTACTCTGCTTGATATGTTCTTCAGAACTGTTGTTCATCATCATCACCTCTGCAGCTTGACTGTCTCAGTGACCAGAGCCGGACAGTGTCTCACCAGAGCACTTATACAGCATAAATATAACCTACTCTGACTTAACCACAATGGCTACAGCACAATAGAAGGCCATTCTGCCTGTCGTATCTGTGCCGGCTCAATTTGCCTAGTCCTACCCACCTTTCCCCTGTCCCATAGCCTGAAAATTCTCTCTTCAGATAATTATCCAGTCCCCCCTCTTGAAAGCCAATTGAATCTGCCTCCATCGCAGTCCCAGGCAGCACCATTCCAGATCCTAAACACTTGCTGCATACAAAAAGTTTTTCCTTTTGATGCTATTGCTTCTTTTGCCAATCGCCTTAAATTGGTGTCCTCTGGCTCACGGCCGTTCCACCAATGGGAACAGTTTCTCCCTATCTATTCTGTCCAGACCCCTCCTAAATATTGAAATCCTCTTATTAAATTTGTTAATCGCTCCTCCAAGAACAGTCAAACCATCCACACTGCTAAAGCTCCTCATCTAATTTGCTATAAAGTGTACATCCATCACTCCGCAATTGGCAGTCGTGTCTTCAGCTGCCAAGGCCACGAGCTCTAGGGTCTCTCCCTAAATCGGCTCACCCTTGAAATAATTTAAGAAAATTGCCAAAAGAATTTGGATAGGGGAGGTGAGGCAAATCACACCTTGACAACTCACTTCATTAAAGAATAGAGGCATAGACTATTTTCTAAATGGGGAGGGAATTCAGAAATCTGGAATGCAAAGGGATTTGGGAGTCCTAGTCCAGGATTCTCTTAAGGTTAACTTGCAGGTTGAGTCGGTAGTTAGGAAGGCAAATGCAATGTAGGCATTTATTTCAAGAAGACTAGAATATAAAAGCAGGGCTGTGCTGCTGAGGCTTTATAAGGCTATGGTCAGGCCACATTTAGAATATTGTGAGCAATTTTGGGCGCCGTATCTCAGGAAGGATGTGCTGGCCCTGGAGAGGGTCCAGAGGAGGTTCACGAGAATGATCCCAGGAATGAAAGGCTTAACATATGAGGAATGTTTGAGGACTCTGGGTCTATACTCGATGGAGTTTAGAAGGATGAGGGGGGATCTGATTGAAACTTACAGAATACTGAAAGGCCTGGTAGAGTGGACGTGGGGAAGATGTTTCCATTAGTAGGAGAGACTAGGACCCGAGGGCACAGCCTCAGAGTAAAGGGAAGACCTTTTAGAACAGAGATGAGGAGAAACTTCTTTAGCCAGGGAGTGGTGAATGTATGGAATTCATTGCCACAGAAGGCTGTGGAGCCCAGGTCATTGAGTGTATTTAAGATTGAGATAGATAGGTTCTTGATTGGTAAGGGGATCAAAGGTTACGGGGAGAAGGTGGGAGAATGGGGTTGAGAAACTTATCAGCCATGATTGAATGGCGGAGCAGACTTGATGGGCCGAATGGCCTAATTTCTGCTCCTCTGTCTTACGGTCTTATGGCTCTTTTTGATGGTATAGTTCGGGTTTGATTGACTTTTTTGATTTTCTGCTCTGCAGTAAGTGAACATGTTGAATATCTAGATCTCTTTACGCTCCACTTTTGGCTACTGAAACCCCATTCTATTCATTGGTTGCTATCCTTAAATTTATGGCAGTTACACGTTTCCTAACTTTACTGAAATGGCTGCAAGCTAAGTTTCAGAACAGCGTGTAACTCAGGGTAACAGTTATTGTCAGGAGTAGTGGGGTCAGTGAAAAACGTCTGTTAGCAAGGCTTCAATTTCAGATGGATGCTGGAATGCATCACAGAACATCTTTAGGTGTATGATTGTCATCCACCCTGCGAGCATGCTTGAGCCAGCGAGGTCATCTCTCTTTGATGAGTGCCAACATACTCAGGAGCTCTGCCTTTTTGAGAAGACTGCCATGTTCGTGATTTTTGTCCTTCAGTGTTATGCCCAGAATGCACCGCAAACAGCAAAGATGAAAGTTGTTGAGCGTCCTTTCTTGATAGCTGTAAGTCGTCCGTGTATCACAGCCATACTACAAGGTGCTGAGAACACCAGCCTCGTAAGCCAACATCTTGGTCCTAAGGTTCAGCTTGATTGTTACTCCATGTATGTTTTGTGAGTTGGCACTGCTTTCTCCAGGCCTGTACCAGGTTCTGCAACAAGGAACAGGTTGTCACTGTGGACTCGCTGTAGGTAATCCATGAGCCTTTCGTAGCTTGAATTTCAGTGTGAGTGACTAGCATGGCATCATGAGTGTGATCAAATGTGCTAAATTTCTGTCTTCGCTTTCAATCTAGATAGATTGTAGAGCTTGCTGTCTGACCTAGTATGCAGGTAAACTCCTTCCATATCTTCAGGGATGAAAAAGGTCAGGAGCTGGTGTTTAAACACTTCTTAGCGTGTGTTTCACTGCTTGACGGGTGATTTCCAATTGGAAGTCCTTTCACTGGTCCGGCACCTCATTTGCCTTGATCTGAGGATTCAATATACAGTTCAGCTGTTCTGAGCCTGACTGGAGTCCCTTTTAACTAGAAATGTTTCCTTTAAGAGATCATCTCACCCACTTTGTTGTGATATCGCTTTGAGAGAGAATATGCTAATGAGTAAGTAGCCAGGATGTAAACCATGTGACCATCAGACATTGTTCAGAGGCGCTTTCAGTTTAGCTAGCAGCATGTGGTGTGAAAGAGTTGCAGCTGTACTTCCCTGTTAACAAATAGCTGTTGAATCTTTATAGTATGTCTGTTGAGCAATCCTGTACTACATCTTAAAATAAACTGAACTACATTTAGTTTACCAGTTCTGTATGAGATTGATAAGTTTTTTTTTGCATTAATCAAACATAGAAATACAACACACTCTAGTCAGGAAAGCCAGAAGCAAGATACAAATGCTGTACATCAGATAAGCAACCACGTCAAAGCTCACTTTGATTAAAAATGAGTTCCTGACCTGCCATTGGCCCTTCCCGCCCCCATACCCCTCTGCACGTGGGTCTGTAATGCTAATATTCCACTCAGTGACTCTCTCTATGTACTGAAGTAAAGAATCTTCTGATCTACGTGGTTTATTGATGCACCCCTGGGCCATTGGAGTGATGATTAGAATTTCCAAATTGTTGAAGACTTCACATGTATCCTGTTCTATGATTTTGATGGACAATTGTATTTAACCACTATGATTAACTATAGTATTTGCCTTTCTATACACTTGGTGCCACAAAACTCCCCTCAATCCAATATGTTTCACTAATTCAATAATCTCCCAAAGTCCACAGTGCAACACAATGATGCAGGAAGAAGTAAATTACTTTGTAAACAAGTACAGATACTGTCTGGCGCCAACTTTGTAATAGAAACTACTTTGATGCTGGTGCTCTGCGGAGAAAGTGATCACTGACGATGGTGAACAACTGCCTCTAAGCTGACAGCTTTAGGAGCTATGGGTTCACCCAACATTACCGTTCCATATTGCCACCTGTATAATTCCTACTCCTGCACTGCAAACCCAATGTGTGAAGGTTGAGCGTATGTAGTTGTCTCCATATTGTCAGTTCTTAAATGTTTGAATCTGTCCTGAATTGTGACGACCTTGACTGCAGAGTGGTTGCAGCTCATCACTATCTCTTTGGATGTTCATTGAAGTCAAATTCAGTAGTAACATGCCCTGACATTCTCTCAGCAAGTGCTTGACAATTTAGGAAGGTCCCATCTCAATACTTTGCTAATAGGCACACAGTAGGATCCTACATTTAACTTTGTCTTTGACACGAAAACCAGGATGGAAGTCAGCCACTCAGCCCCTCAAACTTGTCCTGTCATTCAACTAGATCATGGCGGACCTGTATCTGAACTCTTGTTTACCTGTCTTTAGTTCCATAATCCCTTTAATACCCTTACCAAACAAAACTCTATCAATCTCAGTTTTGAGGTTTCCAGTTGGCCCTGACTCCCAATAGCTTTTAGTGAGTGAGATTTCCACTGCCCTTTGTGTGAAGAAGTGCCTCCTGGTCATCTGGTGGTGAGGATCACACAGGAATGTTGGGTATAGTTGCTTGGTGACTTTGATACTGGACTATAAAGCTTGTGACTTCGAACCCTACATCGTGAGATTGAATTCAATAAATCTGATAGTTTGTAGTAGAATAGGAAGAAGGTCAAATTGTTGTAAAATCCTGACGTTACTAATGTCCTTCATGGACCTCTCTCACCATTTTACTCCATCTTGCCCACACTGCATAAATGATTCTAAATCCCTCAAGAACCCAACTAGGGATGGCAAATAAATTCTGCCAGTCAGTGTTGCACTATCATAACGAATATATTACAGAGGAAAATGCTACTTGTGGACTGGAGTCCCTGACATCCTGTGTTTGTGATGCCTTCAGAAAGTAAAGGCAAAGCCTCCCAGTACCCTGGGAAATGGTACATCCATTAACCAACCTCGACTGAATTAACTGTTAATTCATCTCATTGCTGTATGTAACAAACTGGCTGCCATAATTGCTCTACAAGACAACAGTAACTCCACTTTAAGGTGAATTCTTTGGCACTGAAATGCTTTGGGATGGCCTGAGGGTGTGAAAGACGTTATAAGTGATAAGTTCTTTAAAAATTAACCAGCATTTGGACACCTGCTGAGTACTGAGCTCCATTTTCCACAGGCAGAAAGTGCACAATGTAATTGGGAGCTGCTAGCCTATTCTCACTGGTAGCACACTTACATTTTTTTAAAGAATCAGTGTTGAAGTATAAATGCAACTGCTTTGTGATGAATCATACTTTGTAATGGAGGATTGAATAGATTTAATCTCTGGGTCCATTTCGCACATTAATCGAGATTAGTAGATTGCAAGCTCCTTCATCTCATGCCTGTAAGAACGCTATCTTAAATTTTGACAGACCAAATTTTGTGCAGCCTTGCCACATCCAGTTGTGAATAATGGTGCTCAACTAGATCACTAACAGGAGGAGGAGGCTTCATGAATATCCTTATTGTTGATGGTGGAACCTACCGCATGCAAAGGCCAAGGCATTTGCAGCCATCTTCAGTCAGAAGCACTGAGCACATGACCCTTCCCCGCCTCCTCTCGAGGTCTGAGCCAATTTAGTTTACTCCATGTGACATTGAGAAACAGCTAAGTGCACTGAATCCAGCCAAGGCGTTTGTGCACCTTGAAAATATCCCGGTTGTAGTGCTGTAGATATTTGCTCCAGGAATAGCTTCCTCCACCCCAGCCATCTTATTACAGTGCAGCTACAACGCTGATACCTGCTTGCATATGGAAATTACTCTGTGTTCTGTTCACACACAACAGGATTGATCCAATCCATCCAATTACTGTCCCATCTGTTTGCTTACAACCGTCAGAAAAGTGATGAAAGATGTTGCTGACAGTGCTATCAAGCGGCACTTGCTTACTCAACAGTAACCTCACTGATGCTTACTCAGTTCCACCAGGATGCCTCCTCTCCAGGCATTATTACAACCTTTGTTCAAAGTTTACCACGAGTTGCATGACAGGTAGTGAGCCCAGAATGACCTACCTTTTGGCAGCAAGGCAATATTCACCCAGGAGTTGTGCCAATGAGCTCAACCATAACTGAAGCCAGTGGAGATGGGAAAACTCTCCAGTGACTAGAGTCATACCTGGCCCAAATGAAAATAGTTGTGATGTTGAAGGTCAATCGCCTATGCCCGAGGATAAGACTACAGAAGTTCATTCACCGGGCAGTGTCCTCGGCCCAACTATCTTTTGTTACTTTCTACGTGACCATCCCTCCATAGTAAGGCTACAAGTGAGGCTGTTTACTGATGATTGAATGGAGATGAACATTATGCACAGTTCCTCAATCATTCAAGACATGGGCAGAATTTGAGCTTAGGCTGATGAGTGGCATGGAACATTTGCATCACACAAGTGCCAGGCAATGACCATCTCCTACAAGAGAGTTTAACCACCTCCCTTTAGCAATCAATGGCATTACCATCATCAAATCCCCCCACCATCAGCATTCTGGGGGCCAAAAACTCATCAGCCACATAAATGGCATGGCTTCTAAAGGAGGTCAGAATCTGGGTATTCTGTGACAAGTAACTCAACTCTGACTTTCAAGTCTCTTCTTCACCCTACAAGGCCACAGTCAGGAGTGTGATGGAATATTCTCCACTTGCCTGGATGGGTCAATTCAGGACAAAGCAGTGTGCTTGATCAGCACTCCATTCCTCCAGGTTTAATCCACTCCCTTCCTCACAAGGCACAGGATCTTCAGTGTGTATAATCTCCAGGATGCATTCGACTAACCTGTGACCTCTCGCACCAAGAAGGACTAAGGCAGCAGGGTTATGGGAACACCATTGCCTGCAAATTCCCCAGCCAAATTTCTCCCCATCCTTACTGGGACACATTGTTCTTCCTCCTTCAGCGCTAGATTAGAGTCCTAAACTATTTTGCCTAAAAAGATTGTGCTTCAAGAAAGCCCACCACCACAACTAGGGATGGAGAGTTTCTTATTTTTAAAATCGGCTCAGTTCAGTCCCTAGTTCTTTCACAGCAGAAAACTCTACATTTAAATTGTAGTCCCATAGCCTCTCTGAATAAGATGCCTGGATATCGTAAAATTACCATATTGAGGCAGTGTAGTTGCTTTGAGATTGGTACTGAACACATTCCTGCAGCACCGGGAACTTTAAGCTGCTTTAACGTTTGTGCGAGATGCACTGGTGCTGCCCATTCTCAAAGTCTCATTTTAAAAACCAGCCTGCCTAGCAGCTTGTTTAGCAAGTCCTGTCAGTTTTACACCCAGTTTGGGCTGTGTGAGATTAGTATTTTGCGAAATGGAAATGTAAAAGCAGCCTAAACACTGAATCTAACCTGTTCTATACCTAACCTGGGCATACTTGATGCTGTCACCTGAGTGCTAACAGTGGAACATGTTTCATTCCCCAGTATTAACATCCCTCACTTTGAAGACCAAAGTTTAAAAGCATGGAGGAAGCTCCTTCTCCCACACAGACAGGATTTCCATCGCTCATCTGGTGAAGTTACATTGGTGCTGGGGCTGCTCTGAGGAAAGTTATTTGGGTCCTCTTTCTCCTCTTGTCAAGGAAAGATATAAATCCATCACTGCACCTTTTTTTCTATTGGTTTTAAAGGATATTACCAGGGACGAGACATCTCAAATCTCTTAGCATATTTCAGAACTTTCCAATTTAGAAGCCTCCAATATCACGAAGGATTATCATTGGGAATAATACATTGAATGAACAGCAATGGTCAGATGATAACGAAGGGGAAAAAGATTAAGATAATCACAAAACATGAAGGGTGAGATTAGAAGAAGCAACTTTCGGTGGAGAGTGGAATTCTCACCACAAAAGTGGTGGTGAAACAGAACTTGGGTTCTTTTTAAAAGGGAATTGGGTTGCTTTCAAAGGTGGAACATTGAACAATATCTGGAGTGACTAGATTTTAAACGAGGTGCTTGTGAAGGAATACAGCAGTGAAGATTGGATGGACTGTAGGATCTGTTCCTGTGCGGTTACATTCTGTGATTCATCTGCACATCTGACTCTGGGTGTTTTATTTATTCAGGTACCTCACGATGAAACGTAAATGCATTGCATTGCTCCTCACAACCATCGTCCTCTATTTAGTGGTGGACCTCAGCTTTTTCAGGTAGGACATTCCTCTTTTTCCCCGCCCTTGGAGTGGCTGTGTCAATGGATTGCTTCTCTGTTGTACAAGGTAACTTTTGATTCTCGGCCTGGTTGGCAGTAGGTGGAGGTGCTATTCTTGGGCCTTGGCATACCTGGATTTGGGTAACATGGAGTGGGAGTTCCCTTTTCTAATCACTATTGAATGATGCCTCCTGGAAGGTGCTCATGTGGATAATAGACTGGCATCAGCTGTGATGCTCCCACAGTGAATTAGATGATTGATATAATGGCCAATTAGGTAAGCAGGCAAATGGTTGTTGTGGTTGAGAGAAATCTACCCCAGAAAGAGGGTAATAAATTGGAAATGGGGAAAGAAGCCTTTGAATAGCCCAGATGTCTGTTCTGCTTTTATACTGTTCTTTGTCAGTGCTGTGGATGCTATGCTGGAATTTTAATATACAAATCACTTCAGGTAGAAACAGAAACAGTTGTGTTTTGTATTGGCTGCTTGTGCAGTTGAGTTTGCTCTGATTTATTTAGCTGGATGCCAAAGATCTAGCAGTCAACAGATGGGCGACCCCATTCCTTTCCAAATTCCCTGGGCTGGGGCTAAACAGTCAGACCAGCAGTGAGCAAGAATATGGCAGTCACTTAGCATGGCTAAAGTTGGCATCTGGTGATCACTGAGCCATAACACCACAGTGCTTATATCACTAAATTAAAGGGGCATTCTGTGATGAAGTGGCATTGGTTCAGCTGACCCAGCCAGAGGTGAAAGCAGTTTAAAAGCATATTGGATAGCACTGAATTAATGTTAACAAATTGGTTGTGTCTCTGTAAAGAATGAGCATGGCCTCAACTTCAGACAGCCCAGTACCATATATGCATCACAGACCTTTACGAATTATGTATTATTATGAGATTCCTTTGTTACTGATACCTGTAGATTCCAGAGCAATAGGTGAGAATGCACACAATGGAATCATATATGTACATGAGTAAATATAGGTCTACTCTCTGAAATATACATTAGCAGCAGCATCCAGGCCTCTAACCTGCCTTTCCTTCCCACACCAATCTTTTGACCACACGTTTATCTGTCTGCCCCTATGCCAGTTAGCGCATGACTCGGGTAGCAATCCTGAGATTGCCATTTGTGAAGTATGTTTTGTTTTATTTTAAAATTTAATTCCTAACTGCTGATATTCCCTTGTCAGGACCTTTTCCTTGTGTTGGTCGAAACATGGTTCATGGTAATTGGATTTTCCATTCCCCCTCCCACATTCCCTTCAGTTACTCTGAGATATCCTTTACCCTTGTACCAGGTTGGTAATTTGACCTCCAACTGCAGTGACGTGGGGCTGAAAATTCTGCCCTTTCATTGGGGTCAGTACGGCGGTAAGTGGGCAGGGGCGTAATTCTGCCCCAGTTTTCTGGCATCATCCCGAGGTGGGATTGATGGGTAGAAGGGCTCCCTTCCTGCAAGCGGTGAATAGCCAATTGGGGTGAGTTTAAAAAGCCAATTATCAGCGGCATCGAGAACAGGTTGGCCACCTGGCGGTTTCTTGGCAGCAAGGCCATGGTTCCAGCACTCGAGGTACACTTTGAAGCCTACCTAGCAATAACTGTGGTCATTTGATTTTAAGTAAAAGCTTTGAGAGGGTGCCTCAAGATGAAGCTGCTCCTTTATCTTCCTTATGTGCAAAGGTAGGGTCATTTCCTAATGTGCCGGAGGACCTCCTATTGACCCTCCAACTTTGAGAGCCTGCCCGCTGTTCCTAATTGGACGGTGAACATGTCCTCTGGCCAGTAATTGCCAATTCAGGGAAACTTACTGCTGAGTGGCTGGTTCCAGCACAGTGCAGACTTGGAATTCCTATTTGACCCAACCCAAAATCCTGCACATGTTATCTAGCCCCTAATTGGAGGCATACCTAGCACAAAGGAAGATGGTTGTGGTTGTTGGTGGTCCATCATCTCAGTCACATGACATCTTTGCAGGAGTTCCCCAGGGCAGCGTCTGAGGCTCAACCATCTTCAGCTGCTTTATCAATGACCTTCCTTCCATCATAAGGTCAGAAGTGGGATGTTCACTGACGATTGTGCAATGTTGAGTACCACTTGCAACTCCTCACATACTGAAGCAATCCACACCCATATGCAGCAAGACCTGGACAACATTCAGGCTTGGGCTGATAAGTAACACTCGCACCACACAAATGCCAGGCGATGACCATCTCCAACAAGAGAGAATCTAATCATCTTCCCTTGACATTCAATGGCATTACCATTGCTGATTCTCCCAGTATCAACATCCTGGAGGTTACCATTGACCAGAAATTGAACTGGACCAACCATATAAATACTACAAAAGTAGGTTACAGGCTGGGAATTTTGAGGCAAGCAACTCACCTCCTGGTTCCCAAAAGCTTCTCCACTATCTACAATCATTGAGGGAAGATGTGGTAATATCACTGAACTAGTAATGCAGAGCTCCTTCATCATTGCTGGGTCAAAATCCTGGAGCTCCCTTCCCAACAGCACTGTGGATGTACCTGCACCAGATGAACTTCAGCAATTCAAGAAAGTAGCTCACCACACCTTCAAGGCCACTGGGGAATGGGCAACAAATGCTGACCTTGCCAGTGATGGGAAAATCCCATGAAAGAATTTCTTAAAAATTCTATCCCTGATGACTACATCCTTATTATTCTGCTTCTTTTTAAAAAAAAAAATGTGGGCAATGGTAGAGTTGTTCAGTAATCAATATAAAATCATAGCAAAACAAAGTTGCTATTTACCCTACAAGTGCAAATACATGCCTGGTAATATGGTAGTTTAAAATACAGTACTTCTGGCACTGTAGTGTCATGCTGAGAATCTCCCAAAGTCAGCAAATCTTGCCTCCAACTGTTTTTCATCTGTGGATACATAGGGAACGTATGATGTTAAGTGGATGAGGGGAGATGACATCACTAGGTTCTGTAATTCTAACATCAACTTTGAGTCTATCCCAAGGTTTTAAAGTAAGTAGGTGAGAACACTGTAGATACCGTGACTATAACCTTTCAATGTGATCCTGATTTGGGAACAGTTCCTTTTCGATTGGAAAATGATGTATATCACTCCCTTTATGGGACTTAGCCTAACAAAGTCCATTATACTACACCTCCCCCCTGACCTCTGTTCAGACTTCAGCGTTCTCTGATGTTCCTGGAAACCCAATGCTTCAGTCTCCTAATCATTCTGAACATTTCATGTTTAAGTCTCGTAGGAAATGTAGATTGTTTTGCTCTCTTGGCATCTTTAAATTAATTTTACTGATGCACAATATAATTAATAAACACTGCTACTCCCAATAACCTTTTACTACTGCTAGTAAACCTTACTATAGCTAATAAAACCTTACAATTACTAATAAATTACATGAGTTTTAAAGATAAAAGAACAAAATATTCACCAGCCAATCCTTTTATCTGTTTTCCTGTGATGTCACACTTGATTTCTCTCACACTGTGACCACTGTGCTCTGGAGCCACAGATTGCATTGGATAGCTCTTCTAGGTGGTGGTTACTGCCTCTGGGTCCACTTTATTTCCCTTACACTTCTAGGTGCTGCTGACTGGGCAAAAAGAGCACCCAGAACCATTCTAGGCGGTGGTTACTGCCTCCAGGTCCTGTTTCTGCCCACTCTCCAATCTCAAGTGTATGACTATGTTGTATGCTCTGCCTGAAGTTAGGTCCTTGGCTCATTGTCTGCTGATGCTTCACCCTGAGCAGTTTTCTTAGTTGATTTTCTTTTTCGGTGGTGGTTTGCCTTTGTTACCTCAAGTTGGAGCAGGAATCAAACTTGTGCTGTTGGTGTTATGAGCTAACTGGCCCTGATACAAGAAACCTGATTATTGTCTGTGAAAACTCACACTTAGTGTTGATTGTCAATCCTGCCTCTTGTAGTCTTCTCAGCACTGCTCTCACTCTCATGATGTGCTCAGCTTGAGTGGACCCATGTATCAACACATCATCCCTGTGGCAGACAGCACCATGTAAGCCCTCTGAAAGGTTTGACATTATTTTTTGAAATATCTCTGGTGCTGATGTTATTCCAAAGGGTAACATGTTAAAACAGAATCTTCCAAATGGTGTTATGAAAGTTGAGAAGCTTGGGCTCCTCTTCTAGTGGTATTTGCCAGAATCTGCTGTTTGCGTCTAACTTAGAGAATATTGAACCCTTCCCTAATTTAGCTAAACTCTCATCTACTGATACCATTGGATAGACTTTTCTTTTCAAAGCCTTTTTGAGTTGTGTGAGATCAACACACATTCTTATAGAACCACTTGGCTTTGAAACCAGTACCATCCCTGAGCACCAGCTCATTGGGTCTTTTATGGGTGACATGATTCCTTATCTTACCATTGATCAGTCTCTCTCTTTACTTATGGAAGTAAAGGGTGTGGAACCTTTCTGGGTATATATAAGCGTATTGGTTTCACTTCTGGGTTTGGGGTTTTTAGCTCTCCCAGTTCTGTAAATAACTTTGGAAATTCTGCTCTAGAGTCTCCTGATTGACCTTCACCGTTCTTCATTTCTTCTATTCTGCGGATTAGATGCCATTCCATACAAATCTTTCTACTTAACAGCAAACAACTCTGATCTTGACTTATGTATAGTACTACAGTAATTACATTCTCTCTCTGCTTTAATATAGCTGTTAATTCTCCCAGAACCATCAGCTCTGCTCCTCCTGGTCCGTGTAACTTTGTATGGGATGATTGTAGAACTCTCTTGACTAACCATGGTTCAATATCTGAAAGAACTGAAGCTTCTGCTCCAGCATCTAAATTGAAGTGCGTCCTGAGATCTTCTACCAGGATCTCTGCCCAAAGGCAGATCATTGGCAATTATCACCATACCACAGCAAAGTGCCGGGATTTTTTTACTAACAGTAGGACAAGGAGGCAGACTTCGTGTCCACCTCGGCTAGAACAAGGATTGAATCCCATGCTGTTGGCTTTAATTTGATCCACATGCTAGCCATCTAGCCAACTGATCTAACTGCCCCCCCCACATCACTTATTTTACAGCATTACAAAAATAGACCTAGCTCAGTGACCATTGTAAGAACATAGGAGCAGGAGTAGACCCCACAGCCCCTTGAGTCTGCTCCACCATTCAGTAAATCATGGCTGATCTTAGGCTTCAACGCCATTTTCCAGCCCACTTCCCATATCCCTTAATTCCCCAAGGCACCAAAACTCTGTTTATCCCAGCCTTAACTGTATTCAATGATGGAGCATCCACAACCTTCTGGGGTAGAGAATTCCAAAGATTCACAACCCTTTGAGTGAACCCATGCTTTCCTTCATTTCCATTCTGTAAAGATAAACCAATCCGTCTGAAGCCTTTGCAAAAAAAAAACAGACAGTGAATGAGAACACCAAGGGGCTTTGTAAAAGCTGCTTTTGTGGCATATAGGCATAACACAAAACATGGATTATTTTGGCTGGAGTTCCTGTTGCTATAGAGTTAACATGCTCTGACTTACACAACAGTGCTTGGGTGATACACAATTTGGACACTTGGCACAAACTCCCCTTTGAATATCTCGCCTTGTTCCAGTCCTCACGCCTCATTTTAAAATCCTAATTTTCTACTGCCCACCCAAGTCCCGTGCCAACTTTCTCACTGAAATATCTTCATTCTTCCTTCCTCAGCCTCTGTACTGAGCAGCTTCTTGTCCTCGGTGATTTCAACCCCCATCTGAATTAATCGTGCTCTCCCTCCTCTTGAGTTCACTGCCCTCCCATCCTCCCTTAATTTCTCTCCATGTGAACTCCCCTATGTACATTTACGGCCACCCCCTTGAGTTTATAACAACTGCTCTGGCTGGACAATTTAAAGCACTATTGGGTCCAGCTCTCGTCTGCCAAAGCTGCTCATTATTCCAGGATCTTCCTGGAATACAAAGGTGACCTCTGGCTTCTTTTCTCCACCATAAACCATCCTCTTAGAACCTTCTCTCCTTTCCTTGTCTCCTCCACCCTGATCTTTGACAACAAGTGCAAGGAGCTCATGCACTCCTTTGTCACGAAAGATTAAGGGTATATGTTCAATTGACTCTGCAACATCTCTCCCTTTCCCTAGCCCACTGGGCCAAATTTCCTCTAAAGCTCTGCCTCCCCACCAACATTGTCTTGAACTTTTCTCCAGTTCCTCTCCTATTTCCCTCGTGCTCAGTCCGAGCCCATCTTGTCCATAAGACCCACCTCATGCTCCCTCGCTCCTCTTCACACCAAATTGCTACCCACCTAACTTCCCCTCCTCGGCCCCTTGTTACCTGACATTTAATGTTGGTTTTCTCTCCTCGCGTACTTGCCCCTCGCCTTCAGATTGGCCATCCTCGCCCCTCTGGTCAAAAAGCTTTGAGACTCTTTCATTGCAAACTACCTCCCCATCTCCAATTTCCTTTTACTCTCAAGCCCTTGAAGCGTTTTCACCTCCCACATCTGTTCTCATCTTTCCCATGACCCTTGGCCGAGATTCAAGACACTAAGTGAAGAAAGCCACAAGATTCCACTAGTTTTGAACAAACAAAAATAAACTTTTTAAGATCAAAAATAAAAACAATTTACAATTTCTATTTTAAACTCCAACTTTCAGGGTATGTGAAGGAGGTGTATATGAATTAATAGACAAACTGTGGTCAGACACACCATGCTCGCAATAGATGACAGATGTGACCAAACCAGATTCTGTGGATTTCTCAACAGACATTTGTCACGTTGTGAGCCAACTAGTCTCATTTGAAACTTCATCTATCTCATGAGGGTTTCCAATCTCTACATTTTGAAGATCTCGCCTTGGAATTCTCTCCCAAAGTCGCTCCTACTCAGATAGCTTCAACAATGACCCACCTCGCAGGGTTTTGATCTCACCTTCCAGGAATCCTTTCCCCTGCATCTGGAGTACACTTAAGCTTCACCTTCCAAGCACAATTTCAGATCTTCAGCCACGCCAAGCAGGACAGCTCAGCTCCAAAAGGATTGGCCTGCAGCATGGAGCCACCAACCTTCAGCTGCATTCTCTGATCTTTGGGGCTTCTCTTGTTCCCACTTTGCTTAAAGTCTGCTCCCTGCAGCACTTTCTTTAATTCAGAGCCTATTTCTCTGCTTCCTCCTTTTAACTTGACTTAACTGGATCTATGCCTGTCCCTGTCTTTAATCCCTTACCCGGGATTTCCTTTTGGGACCTTCCCCTTCCCTCTCCCGTGTCCTTTTCCCTAGTACACCCTCCCTACAATGGCATTCCTGTCAGGTTATCTGACCTAACTTTTCACACCATTCCTCCCTCCCTCCCTCTCTTCTCTGCGCAGGTGTGCAGGGCTGGTCCACGACCTAAAGAACACAAAACAACCGAACTGCGCAAATGCGGCCACTTCCCAGCCAGCGCATGTGCGCAGTTCGGTTGTTTTGTGTTCTTTAGGTCATCTGGAACTGGAGTTCCCGACCTCAGAAGGTAAGTATAGGTTTCTTAACACCCAGATTTCCATTTTTGAATCTCTCCAATCAGGCCCTACCACCATACTGAAAGCATTTATCAAAGTCCTATGTCATGTGGAGCAGATATGAGAATTGTTTAAAAAAATTTAAAAACCTGTATGCCCTCCTTTAAAAGAGACACTGTGATCTTCAAGATGGCTGCCACAGGTCATTTGACCTTACAACTGCACTGTTGTCAAGCTTCCAGAAGGCTTGCAAGCAGACACATGCAGACATGAAAATACTTTTGAAATTCCAAGAGTCCTCAAACAGACGATGACTTTTCCTGAAGGTGTGAAAAACTTTAGCCTTTTTGAACACTGGAGGTGGTAAGGAGACTTACCTTATTTAGAAGATGACTTGGCATTTTGTCCAGATCACATGATACAGTGGCCAATTTTACTCTCTGCTAAGGTAGCAGGAAAAATTAGCCTGCCCTTTCAGATCCATCTTGAAGAAGCTTCAACCCAGGGAGAGACATCCAGAAATGGCTAATAATTTGATGTAATCAGGAAGCTAAAAGTACCATTCCTGAACAACTAGAAGCAAGGAATCTTCTCTAAACCTGATTCCTAGTACTAAGCTCACCTGTTAAAGCAACCTCTGGCAGCAGGTTCAACAGTAGAAGCCATTGTAGCTGCAGAGACGACTCAATAATCTCAAGACCTTCATTTCAGACATCACAACATCTCAAATCATGTTTACTACATATTTGGTGCAGACCTGCTATGTTTTGAAGTCACTTATAAGTATCATTTTTTTCTCTTCTTTTGTAACTTTCGTGTACGTATGTGTTAATAATTTTACCTTTTTCTTGGGTAACATGCAGAGCAACAGTGTGAAATAAACTAACCCTTTCCTGTTTAAGTAGAAAGGCTTTGCTGCTGGGTTAATTTTAAATTGAATTACTCACTCCAGGGGTACAACATACACTTGCATACAAATACATTGTTCGTAGGCGACTTTGGGGAAACACTTCTTTTAAAGTGCCCGTGACACATAAATGACATCTTATGACCATTGTTAACAATCTCACTTTGATGTATCTGTAGTCCTTGACATGGTTGACCACACCATCCTTCTCCCATGCTCCAACACCTCTCCTCTCTTTTGTCCACATGGGTGGGATTGCACTCGTGGTTCTACTTTTATCCAGCCTTAACCAGAGAATTACCTACAATGACTTCTCTTCCCACTCACCCCACCCCCCCCCCCAACTCTGCACCCAGAGATCTATCTTTGGCCCCTTCCTGTTTCTCATCTACATGCTGCCGCTCAGCAATATCATGCAGAAACACAGCATTCAGAATCCACGTGTACACTGACGACACCCAGCTCTGCCTCCCTACCACCCCTCTCAACCCATCACTATCTCTAAATTGTCAGATTGCTTGCCCAATAGCCAGTGCTGAATGAGCAGAAATTTTCTCCAACTAAATATTGGGAAGATTGAAACTGTTGTCCTCAGTCCCCACCACAAACCCCTTTCTGTAGCCACTGACTCCATCCCTCTCCCTGGCAACTGTCTGAGGCTGAACCAGAACCTGGTGTTGTGTCTGACCAGAGATAAGCTTCCAGCCGCACGTCCATGTCATCACCAAGACCACACACTTTCAGCTCCTTCGTATCTTCCGACTCCAACTCTGTGCCAGCTCAGCTGGTGCTGAAACCCTCGCCTGTGCTTATGGTACTGGACTGTTCCAGTATTCCCCTGGCTGGCCTCCCATTTTCCATTCTCCATAAACTGGAGCTCACTCCAAAACTCTGCCTGTTGTTAGGACCCCGAGCTGAGGTTACCATTAGAAAAGCCTGATCCCAGGGTGAAACCCAGCTTGATAGATCCTAACTTTTATTTGTTTGTTTAGATATGTGGAGAGGGACTACTGAACAGAGTTTCCAGAGTCAGCTAATGAACTTTTAACAAAGCATGAAATGTTCATTAAGCAAGAAAAGATGAACTATGTTACAATACTCCTTCACTTACAACTATGCCTCCACAGATATATAGAAATTTGTAACGATAATGCAAGTTACAAAAGCTATCTTCATTTTAAAGAGAGCGGGAAGAATTTGGGCAGAATTTTCCAAGACCGCTGGTGGCGGGTGTGATAGGTGGCGTGCGTGGAAGATATGGCAGGATGCAGCGACAGCGTGAAGGCAGGTCGCGATCATCTGCTCAGCCCGCCAGTGCCAGGCCGTGTTTCCCGCCATCGGTCGGCGGGGAGCTCATTGTAATACATTAGCATATAATTAAAAGACCATCCCGCCAGGCTCTTGGAACCCCGCTGTATTGTCCGTCCACGTCAGCGGGGAAAGCACGTTGATGTGTTTCACAACAGCACACAGGCGTGTGCACTTGGTGGCCTTCAATTGGGGGGAACTGAGGTGAGTGAACAGCTGTGTTCTCCATAGTTCGCCTGTTGTTTACAGGCGTCGGATGCCAGGGGGTAGGGGCAACTGATGCCTGGCCCCAGAAGCGACTGCTGAGGGGGGGATGGTGTCCGGGGACAAGTGCTGGGAGGCAATTGCTGAGGCGGGGTCGGGGGGAGGGGGCGTAGGGGCCAAGTGCTGCCCTGGCATTGCATCCCGTGCAAAGGCAATTGAGTTGGGGGGCAAGGTAAGTGAGGGAAGTAGCCACGCATTGGGGACACCTGTATAAACTGACCATGCATCTGCAACTAAGACAGATCAGGCACAGCCACAGTGATATGATTGGGGTCAGGCTCCTAGCCTGGCCACCCATGCAAGCAATGCGGAGGCACCAAAGGGCTCCACGTCTCCTTGGCGCCAAGCCCTGCAATAAGTGGCAGATGTGAGCTACCAGGTCCCTAGACATGCGCAGTCATCGGCGATACTGGTTCTCAGTCATCTGCAGGAATGGCAGGCAGTGTCCATAGACCCTGGGTGTCGCTAGACGCTGACCTGCCACGGTTCACTGTCGCTTCTGGGCAGCGTGTGCAGGGCTCCCCCTTCTTCCTGAGGTTGCTGCTTCTGCCTTGCACGGCCAGGTGCCTCAGTCACTCTCTCCTCCATCTTCTACAGTCTCTGTAGGCCATCATGCAGACAGCTAGGTCAGCAGGATCCATGATCCTGACGTGGTCCTCCTGCAGCATGAAAGAGAGAGAGATGTAGTTATCATGGCTGTACTTAGCACCTCTCCTGGCCCTGCGTGACTGCCCCTTAATGATTCCCGGAGAGTGCTGGTCACCCCTTGGATGGCCAGAGATGAGTGTGCTGCTTGGCTGCCCTGTCAACCTGTGACATGGGGGACACTGGTCCAAACCAGGATGCTGAGATTGCAAAGGGCTGTGAGCGCCTCCAGCAATGACTGCTACATGGCCAGCATTGGTGAGGAGACTGTACAACGTGTGCAGTCCAACTGCTTCGCGGTCCAATAAAGTGGTGGCGGACTCAAAGTCTGTGCTGGGAGGCATCCACTGCCAGTGGCTGTAAAAGTGACCGTGGCGCTCAATTTCTATGCCAGTAGCTCATTTCAGGGCTCCTCAGGTGACCTCTGTGGGATCTCTCAATCCGCCACCCACAAATGTATCCATGAGGTCACAGGTGCCATCCATGGCACACAACTTTGTGCATTTCGCCCGGGACCAGGACAGCCATTGGATTCGTCCTGATCTCGGGATTCCCACAGGTGTAGGGTGCGATTGAATGCACTCGTGTGGTGCTCAGGTCTCCATCGCTACACTCAGTGGACTTCATCAACCACAAGGGCTTCCACTCACTGAACGTGCAGCTGGTATCCGACCACCAGAAATGCACCCTGCAGGTATGCGCATGGTTTCCAGGGAGTGTGCATGACACCTACATCCTGAGTCACTTGCAGATCCCTGCAGCTTTCCAGGGTGCACAGAGACTGCAGAGTTGGCTCCTCGAGGACAAGGGCTACCCACAGAGGCCGTGGCTGATGACACCCGTGTGGTAGCCTCAGACTGCGGCAGAGTGACACTATAATGAGGCTCATGCAGCAGCTGGCAACTTGGTGGAGCAAACCACCTGGATGCTGAAGATGCGGTACTGGTGCCTAGACCGGTCTGGTGGAGCCTGCAATACAGACCACAGAGGGTATCACGCATCGTGGTGGTGGTGGTGTGCTGTGCCCTTTACAACCTGGCGCTGCAACGGGGAGAGGAGCTGGCCGAGGAGGGGATGGAGGAGTTGGATGTCTCCTCCGATGAGAAGGACGCCGATGGGAATGAGGGTGAGGGGGTCCTCGGTGGTGATGATGACGGGGATGAGGCTCTCGCACTGGCTAGATGAAGGAGGTGCACACGGGGGGCCCTCATAGCTGCCAGGTTTGTGGAGGATGGTGATGACATGCAGTGAGGTGCCCCCATAGATCCTCACATCGCAGTTGTGAACTCTTCACTCCAGACTGGCTTATGGCAGCGCCAATACCCTCTGAGAATGCTCCTGTCATGGAGATGCAGTGGAGGCCCTAAAAAGTCGCTCGATCGCAGGAGGCTGATGACAATATGCAGTGAGGACACTCCATAGATCTTCACATAGCCTCTGAGAATGTCTGACTCCCATCTGGCCGAGGGCAGCTTGCTTGTGCTCCATGATCAGGGCCATCTCGGAGATACAGCCATGAAACTTTAGACACATCTGATGCTGTGTCCGCCTTCAGCACCTCAGCCCTTCAGGAGCTGGTGCTCAGCATCACTGGTCGGAGATGCTGGTGTGATGAGGGCCAGCCCCACCTTAAAGGTGCTGAGAGCACACAGAGAGAATGCAAGAACTCTGTGGCGCCTGCCCACTGCATTCTGGCAGCAATGACCAGCATTGACCGAGTTACACTCCCTGGAAACATTACTGATGCCTGTGAGGCCGGACCATCACTGTGGTCTGAAGGCCACACAGAGCACAAGGAAGAGGCACTGGACTGAGACACCTGCCTTTTATCTTGTGCAGAAAGGTTTCACATCTGACTGACAAGAACACTGCTCATCAGAACTAGGAGGCACAGGCAGGGAGAGACATCCTTTGGAGCTTATTGACAATAGTGAACAGTATGTACAAGTGATCAACACCCGTGGCCAGGCTGTGCAACTATTTTTTTACCTAACTTTCCTAACCCTGCCGTTATGTCTTGGTGCTCCCCGGACATCCACAGCAGAGGTGAAGGCAGCCTGCTGACTGCAACACCCTGTCTGTGATGACGTTGGCTGGCCTCCTCTGGAGGGCCGGGACTTGCAGGGTCCCGACGTGCTTTCAATGTCCCTCTGTGTGGCAGTAGCACTCTCTTCCAGCCTGTGAAGCTGGACCTGCGGAGGTCACAGGAAGATAGGATTCGGATGGACCGGTCACACTTAGAGTCACCTGGGTGGACGGCCCTGGAGTGTGCACCTGTTGATCCTCCTCCCTGTGGGTGCCCGAGGGGACAAGACCTGTCATTTTTGTTGCCCTCTGGCTGACTCCGTGAGCGGAAGAGGTAGCTGGAGTGAGATCGAGCTTCCCAGCACGCCTCTCATATATACACACACACACTGCTGGAGGCCAACTATGCCATCAGTGATGAGTTAAGCCTATGCAGGAGTGACATCCTGGACCAAGGTCTCCATGGCGGCCACCATCCTGCCAGTGTTGACCTTGGTGCGTTGTAATGCTTGCACTATCACCTCAGCCTGAAGGTGGACAGACTGCAGGCGTGCCTGCGAAAGCAAGGGGAGGTAACTAGTGTATGGCAGTGGCCTGTGAAAGAGGACACATCACTCACGGCATGGTTGTCTGATGGATGTTGCATTGCTGGATCCTCACTGGGTAGAGCAGCGCCGACCTCACCATCAGCACAGGACCAGTCCCGGTCATCACTGGCCAGCTGAATAGCTCTGTTTTCGAATTCTGTCAGAACTTTGATTTCTGGCATCCCTCCACTTTTCTGCGACCTTTCCCTCCTGTTCTGAGCCAGTTTGTCTTGCGTGGATAGAGATGGGGAGTGTATCAGGACTCGTGCTGGGCTGAATGGTAAGTATGCCTGGCCTGTGTGGGTGCTGAGTGGTCCCATGGATGGGATGAGGACAATGACGGTCTGTAAGAGTGATTGATTGGTGATGTCCCTTGCACTGGCAGTGAATGAGGGCCCAGTGGATGTGTGATGGGTTTGTGAGTGTGAGAGTTGGGAGTGATGAAAAGAGTGACTTACCCTGGCGGAAGAGAGGAGATCATTCATCCTTTTGCCTCACTAGGTAGCTGTCTTCCTCTGCAAGGCGTTCGCACTGACCACCGCTGTCACCGTCTCCCAAGCTGGGTTGGTGACATTGCTACCCATCCTGCGGCCAAAGCTGGGGTAAAGCAAATCCCGTTGGGCCTCCACGGCATCCAGCAGTCGCTCGGCGGACCCATCGTTGAAGCGGGGGGGCTGCAGTCTTCTTGCCTTTGCTGGCCATATCTCCTGGACAGCATTGGTGAGCTGGTGGCAATGAGCGCTTTGCTGGTGGCTGCCTTCTAAAGATGGCGGCCGGCGTGATGCAACAGCGGGGTGATGGCGAGCAGGCGAATGAGATCATGCCCGCTGTGGAAACAGCGTGTTTCTCGGGAATGCATAAATAATGAGGCAGGCTCGGGAAGATACAGCGTGAAAACCCGTCATTTTTGTCGGCGGGCAGTACTTCATTTTACCCGCCCGCTACCGTGCTTATTGCAATTCTGGGAAAATTCCACCCTTCGTTTTAAAGAGAGCGGAGAGACTTCATGTGAGACAAGCAGAAGAGTGACGTCACGGACCACAACGTGACGTGAGTGCAGGGAAAGCAGCTGATTGAGTACTTCTAGTCTTTAAAGTAAAATTAAGGTCTTTAGTTTGTGTTTAAATCTCTAGTCCCTTTTTTTCCTCTTTTTCTTAAAAATAACTTAAGTGTAAGATTGATACTGGTGTAAAAAAAAATAATTACAATAAAGTGTAAAGAGCAGGGATGCTAGAGTAATGAATTAATAAATAAAATAAAATACGATAGTGATGGCAGGGTAGGTGATGTGTTGCTGCTGCAGCATGTGGGAGCTGCTGGACACCAAGGTGATCCAGAGCGAACACATCTGTCGTAAGTGTTTGTAGCTCGAGGAACTTCGGATCCAAGTTGAGGAGCTGGAGTCCGAGCTGCAGGCATTGCGCCACATCAGGGAGGGGGAAAGTTACCTGGACACTTTGCTCCAGGAGATGGTCACACCCCTCAGATTAGGTAATTCAGATATGGTCTGTGATCAGGGACAGGAGGGTGTGACCGCAGGTGAGGCAGGTATGGGGACCCAGGAGGTAGCTTTCGAGGAGCCTCAGCCCCTCAATTGTCCAACAGGTTACGAGGTACTTTCAAGCTGTATGGACAAGAGTGGGGGCTGCAGGGAGGATGAGCGAACTGACCACAGCATTGTGGTACAGGGAGCCATTCAATTGTGGGGAGAAAATAGGATCATAGTAGTGGTAGGGGACAGTATAATTAGGGGGATAGATAATGTTCTCTGCAGCCTTGAGCGTGAGTCCCGGAGGCTGTGTGCCTAACCAGTGCCAGGGTTAAGGACATCTCTTCAGAGCTGGAGAGGAACTTGAAGTGGGAGGGGAGAGATCCAGTTGTCGTCGTCCACGTTGGTGCCAATGACAATGATCGAAACAGAACTGAGGTTCTGCTGAAAGAATTTGAACAGTTAGGCACTAAATTAAAAAACAGAACCTCCAAGGTAATGATCTTGGGATTACTACTTGAGTGACGGACAAACTGGCATCAAGTCAAGGAGTTAAATGTGTGGCTCAAAGATTGGTGTGAGAGGAATGGATTTCAGTTCATTGGGCATGGGCACCGGCACCAGCTCTGGGGTAGAAGGGAACTGTTCCGGTGGGACAGGGTTCACTTGAACCGTGCTGGGACCAGTGTCCTGACGAACCGAATAACTAGGGCTGTAGAGAGGGCTTTAAACTAAATAGTTGGGGGAGGATTCTGGAGAGGGGATACGTAGGCTTACAAAGCAAAAGGATATGGGAGCCTTGCAAGGCAGCTGTTTAGGTAATGATACCCAGAGTGTGACAGGAAGGGACAGAGTGTACGCACATTAAAAAACAGCAGCAAATAGGGTCAAAGGGCAAAAATTAATGGTTCTTTACTTAAATGCATGTAGTATTCAGAACAAAATAAATGAATTAACGGCACAGATGGAGGTTAATGGGTATGGTCTTATAATCATTACAGAGACATGGTTACAAGGAGATCAAAGCTGGGAACTAAATATTCAGAGTTATGTGACTTTTTGAAAGGACAGGCAGGAAGGAAAGATTGTGGGGTGGCTTTGTTTGTATGCGATGGAATAAGTAAGGTAGCAAGAAATGATTTTAGACTGGAGGATGTAGAATACATATGGGTGGAACTAAGAAATAATCAGGAGAAGAAGACACTGGTGGAATAGTCCGTAGGCCCCCCTAACAGTAGCTAGACTGTAGGGCAGAGAATAAATCAGGAGATAATGAGGGCATGTAAAAAAGGCAGTACATTAATCATGGATGACTTTAGTCTTCATGCAGATTGGGAAAATCAAATTGGCAGAGGTAACTACGAGCAAGAATTCATAGTTTATTCAGGACAGTTTCCTAGAACAACATGTTGCGGATCTAACCAGGGATCGGGCTACTTTGGATCTGGTAATATGTAATGAGGCAGGTTTAATAAATTATCTGAGTTAGAGATCCTCTAGGAAACAGTGACCATAACATTGTAGAATTTAGCATTCAGTTTGAGTGTGAGAAACTTGGGTCAGAAACAACTGTGCTAAATTTAAATAAGGATAATTACAAAGGAATGAGGGAAGAGTTGGCTGGAGTGGACCTGGGAAAGGAATTTAGCAGAAAAGATGGTTGATGAACAATGGCAAACGTTTAAGAAAATAGTTCATGACTCACAACAAAGATATATCCCAGTGAGGAAGAAAGATTCTAGGAAGGGGATAAACCATGGTTAACCAAGGAAGTTAAGGATAGTATCAAGTTGAAAGAAAAAACATACAATGTGGCAAAAATTAGTGCTAAGCCAGAGGATTGGGAAAGTTTTAAAAACCAACAAAGGATTACCAGAAAAATAATAAAGAGAAAATGAACTTTGAGGGTAAACTAGCAAGTAATATAAAGACAGACAGTAAGAGCTTCTTTAAATATGTAAAAAGGGAGAGGCCAAAGGAAACATAGGCCCCTTAGAGAATGAGGCTGGGGAAATAATAATGGGGAGCCAGGAAATGGCAGAGGAGCTGAATAAATACTTTGCATCAGTCTTCACGGTAGAAGACATTAATAGCATTCCAAAAATACTAAATAATTAAGGGGAAAAAGGGGGTGGGAGGAAATAAATACAATAACTATCACGATAAAAAAAGTAAGAGGGAAACTAATGGGACTAAAGGGCAATAAGTCCCCTGGAGCTGATGGGTTGCATCCTAGGATATTAAAGGAAGCAGCTGCAGAGATAGTGGATGCACTGGTAATCTTCCAGGAATCCTTAGATTCTGGAAAAGTCCCAGAGGATTGGAAAACTGCCAATGTAACACCCTTATTCAAAAAGGGAGGGAGACAAAAAAACAGGTAATTGGTGAGGCCAACTTTGGAGTATTGTGTGCAGTTCTGGTCGCCTAACTACAGGACGGATATCAGTAAGATTGAAAGAGTGCAGAGAAGATTTACTAGGATGTTGCCGGGTCTTAAGGAGTTGAGTTACAGGGAAAGATTAAACAGGTTAGGACTTTATTCCTTGGAGTGTAGAAGGATGAGGGGAGATTTGATAGAAGTTTACAAAATTATGAGGGGTATAGACAGAGTAAATGCGAGTAGGCTCTTTCCACTTAGATTAGGAGAGATAAACACGAGAGGACATGGCTTTAGGGTGAAAGGGGAAAGGTTTAGGGGGAACATTAGGGGGAACTTCTTCACTCAGAGAGTGGTGAGAGTGTGGAACGAGCTGCCATCTGACATGGTAAATGCGGGCTCACTCTTAAGTTTTAAAAATAAATTGGATAGATACATGGTTGGGAGAAGTCTGGAGGGTTATGGACTGGGTGCAGGTCAATGGGATTAGCGGAAAAATATTTCGGCACAGACTAGAAGGACCGAATGGCCTGTTTTCTGTGCTGTAGTGTTCTATGGTTCTATAGGCCAGTTAGCTTAACATCCGTCATTGGGAAAATGTTAGCGTTTTTTATAAAGGATGTAATAGCAGAGCATTCATAAACGCATAAACTAATCAAGCAGAGTCAGCATGGCTTCATGAAGGGGAAATCGTGCCTGACAAATTTATTAGAATTCTTTGAGGAGGTAACAAGCAGGATAGATAAAGGGGAACCAGTAGATGTAAAATATTTAGATTTCCAAAAGATAAGGTACCACACATAAGGCTACTTAATAAGGTAAGAGCTCATGGTGTTGGGGGTAGCATATTAGCATGAATAGAGGATTGGCTAGCTAACAGAAGACCGAGAGATGGGATAGGGGGCACATTTTCAGGGTGGCAACCTGTAACTAGTGGAGTGCCAGAGGGATCAGTGCTGGGGCCACAATTATTTACAATGTATATTAATGACTTGGATGAGAGAAGTGAATATACTATCACCAAGTTTGAGGATGACACAAAAATAAGTGGGAAGGCAAGCGGTGAGGATGACAGATATAGACAAGTTAAGCGAGTGTACAAAAGCTTGGCAAATGGAATATAATGTGGGAAAATGTGAGCTTATGTAGGAGGAATAGTGGAGCTGAATATTATTTAAATGAAGAAAGACTGCAGAGAGCTGCAGTGCAGAGGGATTTGAGGGTCCTTGTGCATGAATCACAAAAAGCTAGTATACACGTTCAGCAGGTAATAGGGAAGGCAAGTGGAATGTTGGCCTTTATTTCAAAAGGAATGGAGTATAAAAATAGGGAAGTCTTGCTAAAACTATACAAGGCACTAGTTAGACCACACTAAGAATACTGTGAACAGCTTTGGTTCCCTTATCTAAGGAAAGATATACTGGCATTGGAGGCAATCCAGAGAAGGTTCTCCAGGTTGATACCAGGTATGGAGGGATTTTTTTATGAGGAAAGGTTAAGTAGGTTGGGCCTGTAGTCATTGGAATTTAGAAGAATGAGAGAAGACTTTATTGAAACATATAAGATTCTTAGGGGGCTTGACAGGGTAAATGCTGAGAGGTTGTTTTCCCTTGTGGGAGAGTCTCAGACCAGAGGGCATAATCTCAGAGTAAGGGGTCACGAATTTAAGACTGAGATGAGGAGGCATTTCTTCTGAGGGTAGTGAATCTGTGGAATCCTTTACTGCAGAGGGCTGTAGAGGCTGGGTCGTTAGGTATATTCCAGGCTGAGATAGACAAATTTTTAATCAATAATGGAATCGAGGGTTATGGGGGATAAGGCAGGAAAGTGAAGTTGAGGGATTATCAGATCAGCCATGATCTCATTGATTGGCAGAGCAGACTCAATGGGCCGAATGGTCTTGCTGTGCTCATATGTCTTCTGGTCTGTCTTATGCTCTAATATTCAGAGTAAGTACACAGTCCATGTAAACCAATAGGCACCCCGTGGTCAGACAGACCACACCATGAAACGAAGTGACAGATGCCACTGCAACCAGATGCTATGGATCTGTCCTCAACTCCCCCGCCTCCTGCCCAGATGCTTGTCATACTGTGAGTCAATCGGTCTCACTGACCTCTGTCTTTCGCACGAGGGTTTCCAATCTCCACTTTGCAAGAACTCGCCTTGGAATCTTCTCCTAAACCGATACTTTTTCTTTCAGACTCCTTCTTCAAGGGTTCGCTTCAGGGTTTCAAACCCTCTTTCTGACGTTTCTTCCCCCTGGGTCACCACGTGCATCCAAGCTGTCTTTCATGCACTCTCTGTCACTGACTTAGCCATCAACAGAACACCACTGCCTAACATGCCCATAGCAAGGTTACAGACCTTCAGATGTCTCTTTGGACCTTCTTGCCTCTTGCAAGCTGTTCTCACTTTAAATCTGCTTTCTACGGCATTTGTCTCTTTAAATCTGAAGCTTAGTGCCTTTCTCTCTGTCCCTCAATCTTAACTTCACTTAACAGGACTTTTCCAGGTTCCTGTCCTTCCTTTGACTAGAAGGTGGTCTTGGGTCTTTCTCCTGTTCCACTCCCTTGGATTTTGGAGTCTTCTTTAGCTTGGGACTGGCTATCTGCCCCTTTGCTCCAGTTTCTCCTGACAGCTACTTTCAAAACCAACAGAACTGTTTCCTAATCAAACTGCTGTTTCTAGTATCTTCTGTGTGTCTGTGGGGGGGACCTACCTCTCTGGACCCTGTTGCTAGGCAACATTCCAATTTCTGTACTCTTGTTTGTTTAACTTAACTGCAACAGTCCTAAAACTCTCATTAGATATGCAGGCACCTTTTAAAGTGAAACTAAAACTCAAATTGACCTTTCCTTAACACAGATAACAAAAATACAAACTTAAACGATAAAGCTAAAACTCATTCCTAACAACTACAAATACAAATATAACTTAAACTATCTCTATTTCCTAACACCGTATTCTAAGACACACCACGTCCTATTCGCACATCATCGCTTGCTGACCAACGCTAGCTCCTAATCCAGCAATGTTCCAGTGAAGCTCAACGCACAAACTGGAGGAACAGCACCTCATCTTCCGCCTAGGCACTTTACAGCCTTCCAGACTTAACATTGAGTTCAACAACTTCAGACCATGAACTCTCCCCTCCACCATAACCCGTTTTTGTTTTTTAATTCATTTTTATTTTTAAATTTTGATTTTTTATTTCCCACTTATTTTCTTTTTTTTACATTTATTTCCATTTTATTCATTGTTTTATCCCCAGCTTTTAACCTTTTCGATCTTTTTTCCCACCACCGTCCCTCCCCCCACCCCAGCCCCACTAGGGCCATCTGTCACTTTCCAGAGTGCTTACCCTGGTCCTGCTTTATCACATTCTGCTTTCCACTCTTAATGTCACCATTAGCACCTCATTTAGCCAGCACCACCACTATTAACAATCCTTTGACCTTTTGTTTCTGACATCTTTCGCAGTCTCTCCTTTGCCTCCACCTATCGCTGGCCTTCCATCCAGCTTCACCTGTTCCATCCTCTTTCAACAGTATATATATTTCACCACATTTCTACTTCCCTTTAGCTCTGAAGAAGAGTCATACGGACTCGAAACGTTAACTCTGTCTTTCTCTCCACAGATGCTGTCAGACCTGCTGAGTTTTTCCAGCATTTTTTGTTTTTGTTTCAGATTTCCAGCATCCGCAGTATCTTGCCTTTATACATCAAAGCACCCAGACTAGCTGGCTTTGATCCAATTGAAACACATACACAGACCCCATAGATCTCTACTTTAAATAATAATTTCCAATAACATTAATATCTCCATGACAAATCCTTATGAAATTATGGGGGAAAGAGCATTGTTATCTGCCCTTAAATAGAAACATATCTTGTCATATTGTTATTTAAAAGTACAGTACTTCCTTGTGACACTGTAGTGCTGGACTACTAAACATCCACAATCAGCAAATCCTGCCTCATCTGATTTTTATTTGAGTATATAAGTAATGGAACAATGTTTCCTTTTTAAGTGGGTGAAGGGAAGGGGGCATCACTACTTGTTTTAATTGAGTTGAGTCCTCTGTCCTTCTGCCAGTAGATACTGCTGATCTGATCTGATCTGATCTGATCTAGGGAGATTTAACAAAAATAAATCACAGGCAGCATTACGGGCCTTTGGGAGGGGTAAGTAGATTGACAGGTGCTTTCTGCTCCCCACAGCAATGCACTTTACCCCCTTGGGAGACCATAATACTGTAACTTCCGCCTGCTGAAGGGGGAAGTACATCTCGTGCCTCTCCTGATGACGAGGCTTATCATCCATGGCTCTAGTGGCTGTTCTGTTTATTTTTCCAGTCTGAGCACTTCATGCTAATAGTGTTCCTGCTTATCTGACTTACTCTGTACTCAGAAGCAGGAATGGCATGACAATGGCCCACTCTGAAGCAGCAATCCTGTATCTATAGTGTCTTTTAACAGGGTAAAAGTTCCCAAGATACCCCGAGTGTGATCAAACAAAATTTAATTGCAAGCCGCAAAAGGAAAAATTTGTTCAGGAGACCAAAAGCCTGGTCAAAGAATTAGTTTTTACGAAGCATCTTAAAGCAGGCGCAATAGCAACGGAGAGGTTTAGGGATGGAATTTCAGAACTTTCGGCTCCTGCAGCTGAAGGCGTGGCCTGCAATGGTGGAGCGATTAAAATCGGTGATGCACAAGAGACCAGAATTGAGCAGGGCGACCTTGGTTGGGGGCGATTTTAAAGCTGGAGGAGGTTTCGGAGCAGAACAGGAGTGAGGTCCTGGAGGGATTTTTTTTTTCTTCAAAGGTGGGGATTTTAAAATGGAAGTATTGTCAGGTGGAGTCATTGTAAGTCAGCAAGCACAAGCTGAGTCTGAAGATGCCAATATTTCTGTCATCTCAACTGACTTGCATCAGGCATGTTCCTTCTAAGGGACTTTCAAAACCCCACAACAGCATCACCATTGATGTCCCATGCCACTGCACCAGACAGAGTGGCCACTAGTGCTTCTGTCACTACTGGCAGAGTCTCTGGCAGCTGCTGCTTGTAACTTGACAACTCCCTTGAGTCCCAAGACTACTGCCTCTCAGTACCCACAGTTGCAAAAGCAGCAAGAGAGTCAGACAGAAATGAAACCAAAGTAAGAAAGGAATAAAGAAAATTGAAAGAGCAGCAAGTGTGGAGACAAATAAATGTAGATAAATGGAACTGAAGGTAGGAAGAGGGGAGTATACACATGAAGGGATAGAAAGAAAAGGGAAGGGGAAGCAGACAAAAGTAAGAGTGAGAGAGAGAGAAACTGAAATGGGGGAGCTATTTAAGGTGGATCAGCCAGACAACTTTGGCATTAATGTGAAGCTGCTGTATGCTCACACAAGTTGTAGCAGTGCTTGGAGGCAAATTATTAGTTGTACCCCAAAGATCCCCTCGCTGCCCCAAATGATTTGTTGTCCTGTTTGAAGTGTTTTCATCAGCTGCGCTATGAGGAATCAGATGGACCAAAATTCATTCTCTGCAGCATATGTTAGAAAAAATTGGCTAACTTAGTCATTCACCTGGCATTTCCTGGAATCGATTTTGATGTGATCGGGAGGAAGCTAGAAGTTGGCCCAGTTAGATTTTGTAAACAGGGCACGGTTCCACGTTTGCCAGATTGGTGCCAGTGTTATTCATGGCACTGCTCAGCAGGGGAGTGGGTAGTCTGCCACTTCTGGCTAAAGCAGCTTTCAAATGTTTCAGCCATGTCTAATGGTCAGTTACGATAATTCAATCCTAACTCTGTTCAATAATCTGCTTTCAGGTTTATGGAAGGCCTTATTCCCATGGATGTCTGCCATTTGCCTAAAGGATTTAAATTAAAACCTGGAAACCATGTGGATAATTATCTGGATTATTGGTACATATTTTTTTAAAACTGGTTAATCGTTAACAAATTTCTTTTCTGTTTGCAGTTTACATTGTATTAAATAAAAATGTTCTTGAGCACTTTACTCCTCCCATCTCTTGAAGGCACCAGTTCACCTGGGGTATAGCTCAATGGCTGCTGGCAGCTCCTCATGTAATTGGTCATTTTAGTATTCAGTTATTTTTTTTGTTTTTATTAGGTGTGTTTCTGGGCTCTTTTCTGTTCTATGTGCTGTTACTTAAGCCTGAGTGTGGTGACTGAGAAACTGAAATTAAACAGAGCTATAAGCATGACAGCAAACATTTTAGAAGTGCTGTAAATAAAACTCCTGAACACAGAAGCTGGTGTGTCATCTCTGCATATCTCCAAGGCATAAAACAAACTGGTGACAAGGATGATGGAGAATAGTCTAAATTTACTGACTCCACCTTTCCTTTCCTTCGCTGGGAGATCCACCCCTACCGTGGGATTGATGCATTTCAGGGTTAAAGAACTACTTGCTCATTAAGGAGATGGACAGTCCAGATGTAGCAGCGACTCGCAAAAAGACATATTCATACGTTGTCTTGGAGCAAAAGAAGGCCAGTGGATATTCGAGCAGCTCACCGCAGACATGTCCATGTCTGATATGGTAAATGTTCTTGAAAAATACATCAGGAAAAAGAAAATTATGATGATTGAACAATATATGTTCTGCCAGAGAGCCCATCATGGTCAGATACCTTCAAACATGCACCCAAGTTGTGGAGGTATCCATCCATCCATCCATTCACTACAACATGTCCAGTATGCTGGGGGAGGCTGTGGTGTAGTGGTATTGTCGTTGTACTGGTAATCCAGAGACCTAGGGTAATGCTCTGGGGACCCAGGTTCGAATCCTACCACAGCAGATGGTGGAATTTGAATTCCATAACTATCTGGAATTAAAGTCTAATGAAGACCATGAAACCATTGTCCACAGTCGATTGTCGTAAAAACCTATCTGGTTCACTAATGTCCTTTAGGGAAGGAAATCTGCTGTGCTCGCCTGGCCTATGTGACTGCAGACCCTCTTTAAAAATGCCCCCTGAACAAGGACGATTAAGATAGGCAATAAATGTTGACCTAGCCAGCAATGCCCACATCCTACAAAGGCCTAAAAAATAGGCCTGAGGGAAAATTTGTAACTCATTGTAATCATTTCACAAAAGTGTGCAGGTTGATTGAAGAAGGGGGGACTTCATTGATTCGACATGCGTGGGAGTCTCTTCCCAAGAGAAAAATACGGTAAATATATACCATCACAGACTTAAAGGCATTTTTATCCCAGTGTCACTCCTCATCTATGTTGGTGTGAAAGTATCTATATTGAGTGCCATAATCTACCATCATTATTTTATGCAACTTTCATTCATTCCTATGATAGACACACCTCAAGCATATGACTTGATCATTCTGGTTTTGGGAGTGGTCATGATTCCACTGTGCTACAAAAGAAACGTCAACCTAGACAGGTTTGCATTCTACATAAGCCAAGGGGTAAACCTTGGCTGGCTTCAAACTTGAAGGCCCCGCTGGAGATCACATTGTGATTGACACTGACAATGTACAATGCTATCCATCCTTATATATGGAACTTGGTGGGGTGGGGGGGGGGGGTGGGGGGTGGGTGGCGTTAAGGGGTGCTGTCGTGTTCCTTGAGTTGATGCTGGTTCTGTCAGCTTTGCAAAATTTGAGATGATTACCATTTGTAATCCGTGCTGAAGTATCACAGGAGCTGAAACGACTTGAGGCAAGTGGTATCACTGAGTGAATCAACTCATCCTCATGGACATCAAACCTAGTCGTTGCACGACTCAATGAAGACAAATTTAGACTGTGTTGAACTTAAGGTGGTCGACAAAGCAATTATTCCAGAAAAGAATCCACTTCCTACGATCCAAGAACTATCAGCATCATTTCATGACTGCATAGTCTTCATGAAGCTTGATGTTCACAGAGCTATCTGGAGCAAAGCCAATATCTTACAGCTTTTGTTACTCATGAAGGTGTGTTTCAGTAACACAGAATGCTCTATGGACTAAGTTGAGCACCTAGCGCATTCCAGAAGATCGTTTCTTCAGTCCTTTCAGACGTTGAGTGGATGCTCAATCTACTTGATGATGCTGTTGCCCATGGAAGGACAAAGCAGAACACAATCGATGGTTATCAGCGGTGCTCCCAATTGCCCCCCTCAACACAATTTGACATTCATCAAGGACAAATGTACATTCACGGCACCCGAGATTGAATTTCTGGGGTACAGAGTGACAGCAACTGGAGTAAAGCCTACACATGACAACGTCAAAGCCATTAATGCACTTCCAACCCTGTCCAATGTGAGAGAGTTAGCATTGTTTCTCATTACTACCAACTTTTATCACAAATTCGTTCCTAAATATGCAGAGACTGTAAAGCCTCTTCAAAAGGTTCTGCACAAAGATGCTCAATGGGAATGGAAAATTGCACAGAATACAGTGTTTAATGTGTTAAAGGCAAAGATCACATCTCTGCCAGTCCTTGCGTGTTTCAACCCACATGCAGAAACCTCTGTCGCAACAGTTGTGACAGGGAATGTGATGGGAGCTCTGCTCTCTTAGTACATTGAAGGAAGTGAATGACCAATCACTGACATGTCATGCCCTTTGTTGGAAACTGAATCCAAATATTTTACTAGAGAGCGGGAAGCACTAGACTGCATCTACACATGTGAATACTGGCATACGTATCTCTGTGGTAGAAAGTTCATGCCCTGCGCTGATCACCAAGTGTTGACTAAACTGTTAACCACATCACAATCTGATCATCGAGCTCTATACATCAACAGACAGTCAAATCAGCTTCATCTGTGCAACTTGAGGCTGAGCATCTTGCAGGTTCATGCAACTGGATGGCTGACATGCTTAGTCATGCTAATATCGTAGACAGCTTTAACAGTAGCTAAGTGACTTGCAATGTTGAAGATTGTGATCGCTGTAATTTCACATGTGACCACGAGTCAGTCTGACAACTGTATCATATGCGGAACTCGAGTGGTTATCCCGAAGTGCTGCGGCAAAGTGTATTGCATCTTGCCCATGAAAGACATCTGGGTGTTGTTGAGATGAAGCAAAGATCCTGTGAAGCAGTTTGGTGGCCAACAATAGATCGCTGCAAAACAAATGGCCAGAAATCACTACAACAAACTCCATAACCACCAGTTTGGTCTTTGACATTCAAGACAAGTTGTTTATAAAATGGGGTTTGCTGGAGTCTATCATTACGGACAACGAACCACAGTTTATTTCCAGTCAGTTCAGAGTTCCGAGCAAGCTCCGGAATTCATCACCATCTGACATTGCGATACAACCCACAATCGCATGGTAGCATTGAATGATTCAACAAGGTGATAAAGGACACCCTGTGGGCTAGTATGTCAGTGGAGAAAAGGTTTGAACAATCCGCTCATATCCTACTTCACACATATTGATCCAACCCACACTCTGACTGGAAAGACATCAGCCGACCCTTATGACTGGTCGTAACTTTCGTTTGCATCTGATCGTTCTTAAGCCGCCATCCTCCAAACAATGAGAGAAGTCTGCCTGAGTGAAAGCAAAAGAAATCAAAGTGACAAGGTAAAGCAAAAGTGTACTTCAACAAGTGAACATACAGGATTGATGCAAATCCAAAAAGCCAAATCGTGACTTGCATCATCTCTTATCGGGACCAAAGCAGATTAAGCAGTTGGTTGATACCAACGCTTACCTATTGGATGACAATACAAAGTGGAATACGAGATCCTTGATGGTGAGTAGACCAGGATATTTTGGGGACTGTGATTATGAGGATACATTTCCTTTTCTAATGTGTGACCACAATGTTGACCATCTGTCTCATCAAGGTAATCATGCAGAATCACAAGCTCAAATTTGTAGATCACAGCACCGTCATCAACAACCTTCAATGTCTAATGTTAGATGTGATTCCGTGATTTGGACAGCACTTGATGAACAATCCCGAGTGTGCTAAGAATTACACTAACAACCAATTTAAGATTGTCAGGCCGGCTTACAATGTGGTTTACTTACACTTGCTAGAATTGCTCTGAATTCTGTTAGTCAAGATTAGGTGTGGCGACTGACAACCTGAAACTGAACTGAAAGCTAGAAGCTGTAAGCATGAGAACAGACATTTTAGAAGCTCCTGTGCACATAGTAGCTGGTGCGTCAACTCTGCATAATTCCCAAGGCATAAAACACAACAGTCCTTACTTGTGTTTCAGCCTAGTTAGTGAGATGATCCACTATATAGATGGGGCATGGAGGTGGATGGCACCATGATTGGATTTTGTTCAAAATGCCAGTAGATAGGAAAAGGAGCCCTGTGATATTGGAATTCGGGGCAACAGAATTAATTAACACATTCATTCACAAGTTCTAAAATGATTAGAAGTGATAACCTTATTGATTGCTGGTTATATTTTATTCTGTATAAGTAAGACTTGACACAGGCTACTATCTGAGCAGGAGCATCAAAATGCAACGGCATTCGCATTATGTCCTGGGTAGGAGCACAATCTCCATGTAACCAATCTGTGGCCGTTCCCCCAGTATCACTGTGCCAGTCAATGCAACACCTAATACCTCTACGATCTCTGTGCTCACGGAATCCCTCCTTCTACTTCTTTCCACACCAAGCCCTGTGGAGAGCGATTCAACCCAACCATTGCCTCGTTATTATTTGAATGACATAATTGGAAAGAATGTCATTTGCCTACCTGCCCGTCCAAACCAGGTCAGGGTCTTGGACATATTGCGCTCGAACTCTTACGCGCTCATAAACGTTCCAGTGCCAAGGGACCTTAGTTATTTTGTTTTGGCCCCACTGACATCGGGGCCTAAGTTCCGACAAAGGTATTTTTCTTTCAGTTCTCAGGCAGCAGGCCGCCTACCGCCTGTTTTCTTGCTCTGCTAGATTTCTGCTGAAGTTTACTTTTTTTTACCATTTTGGTTTCTCTCTCAACTTTTGCAGTTGATTAAAATGTTTGGCTAGCAAAGGCCCAAATCACAATTTCCCAACTTGTCACCTTCCAAGCACATTTGAGCCAGAGCGTGTCACGAGCAGGGTGTAAAAACATGGATCAGTATAAGCAATCATGCCACATCTAGTGAAAATTCAAGCAGTCATAGTGTTTAAGTTAGCTTTCATTAATTATCAAGAAAACCCAATGCAGGGATTTTGTAGCATTCTTCCAATGGGTTAACTAGTCGTGGTAGAGTCTTTTAACAGGAAGTGTAGTAAAACTTAATTCAACACTTTGTCTTACCTCTGATGGAGTAATGATTCTCAGTGAATAAAGTGTATGTCAAAGTCTAATGATGACCATGGAACCATTGTCGTAAAAACCCATCTGGTTCACTAATGTCCTTAACTGGTCTGACCTACATGTGACTCCAGACCCACAGCAATGTGGTTGACTCTTAAATACCCTCTGAAATGGCCTAGCAAGCCACTCGGTTGTATCAAACTACAAAGTCAATAAAAAGGATTGAAACTGGACGTATCACCTGGTATCGCCCTAGGCACTGGAAACGACAGCGGCAAACTCAGCCCTGTCGACCCAGCAGAACCTTCCTTACTAACATCTAGGAACTTGTGCTGAAATTGGGAGAGCATTCTCAAAGACTAGTCAAGCAACAACCTGACATAATCATGCTCTCGGAATCATACCTTACAGATAATGTCCCAGACACCACCGTCCCTGCGTTTGTCCTGTCCCACTGGCAGGACAGACCCAGCAAAGGTGGTGCCTCAATACAGTGAGGAGGGAGTTTCCCTGGGAATCTTCAAAATTGACTCTCGACCCCATGAAATCTCATGGCATCTGGTTGAACATGGGCAATGAAACCTCCTGCTGATTACCACGTACCACCCTCCCACAGCTGATGAATCAGTGCTCTCCATGTTGAACACCACTTGGAGGAAGCACTGAGGATGGCAAAGGTGCAGAATGTACTCCAGTTGGGGGACTTTAATGTCCATCACCAAGAGTGGCTCAGTAGCACCACTAAGACCAAGCTGGCCGAGTCCTAAAGGACGTAGCTGCTAGACTGGGTCTGCGGCAGGTGGTCAAGGAACCAACAAGAAGGAAAAACACACTTGACCTCATCCTTACCAACCTGCCTGCCATAGATGCACCTGTCCATGACTGTATCAGTAAGAGCGACCACCGCACAGTCCTTGTAGAGACAAAGTCGCACTTTCGCATTGAGGATACTCTCCATGTTTTGTGGCACTGCCACCATGTTAATGGGATAAATTTCAAACAGGTCTGGCAACCATGAGGCACTGTGGGCCATAAATGCAGCAGAATTGTACTCAAACATGTGTAACCTCATGGCCCGGCATATCCCCCACTCTACCATTACCACCAAGCCAGGGGATTAACCCTGGTTCAATGAAGAGTGCAAGAGGGCATGCCCGGAACAGCACCAGGTCTACCTAAAAATGAGGTGTCAACCTGGTGAAGCTATAACACAGGACTACTTACATGCCAAACAGCATAAGCAGCAAGCGATAGAGCTAAGCGATCCCACAACCAATGGATCAGATCTAAGCTCTGCAGTCCTGCCAATTCCAGTCATGATTGGTGGTGGACCATTAAACAACTAACTGGAGGAGGAGGCCCCACAAATATCCCCATCCTCAACAATGGAGGAGCCCAGCACATCAGTGCAAAATACAAGGCTGAAGCATTTGCTACAGTCTTCAGCCAGAAGTACCGAGTGGATGATCCATCTCGGCTTCCTCTTGGGGTTCCCAACATCACAGATGCCAGTCTTCAGCCAATTCAATTCACTCCATGTGATATCAAGAAAGGGCTGAAGGCACTGGATACTGCAAAGGTTATGGGCCCTGACTGTATTTTGACAATAGTACTGAAGACTTGTGCTTCAGAATGTGGTTGACTCTTAAATGCCTTCTGAAATGGCCTAGCAAAGCCACTCAGTTGTATCAAAGCACTACAAAGTTTCAAGAAAGGAATGAATCCAGACGGACCACCCGGCATCGACCTAGGCACCGGAAACGACAACGGCAAACTCAGCCCTGTCGACCCTGCATATTCCTCCTTTCTAACATCTGGGGGCTGGTGCCAAAATTGGGAGAGCTGTCTCTCAGACTAATCAAGCAACAGCCTGATATAGTCATACTCACGGAATCATATCTTACAGATAATGTCCCAGACACCACCATCGCCTTCCCCGGGTATGTCCTGTCCCACCGGCAAGACAGACCCAGCAGAGGTGACAGCTCAGTGGTATACAGCCGGGAGAGAGTTGCCCTGGGAGTCCTCAACATCAGCTCCGGACCCCATGAAGTCTCATGGCATCAGGTCAAACATGGGCAATGAAACCTCTTGCTGATTACCACATAACACCCTCCCACAGCTGATGAATCAGTATTGTTCCATGTTGAACAACACTTGGAGGAAGCACTGAGGGTGGAAAGGGTGCAGAATGAACTCTGGGTAGGAGACTTCAATGTCCATCATCAAGAGTGGCTCGGTAGCACCACTACTGACCAAGCTGGCCGAGTCCTAAAAGACATAGCTGCTAGACTGGGTCTGCGGCAGGTGATGAGGGAACCAACAAGAGTGAAAAACATACTTGACCTCATCCTCACCAACCTGCCTGCCATAAATGCATCTGTCCATGACAGTATTGGTAGGAGTGACCACCGCACAGTCCTTGTGGAGACAAAGTTCAGTCTTCACATTGAGGATACCCTCCATCGTGTTGTGTGGTACTACCACTGCTAAATGGGATGGATTTCGAACAGATCTAACAACTCAAGACTGGGCATCCATGTGGCGCTGTAGGCCATCAACAGCAGCAGAATTGCACTCGAACACAATCGGCATATCCCCCACTCTATCATTACCATCGAGCCAGGGCTGAATCCTGGTTCAATGAAGTGTGCAGGAGGGCAGGCCAGGAGCAGCACCAGGCATACCTAAAAATGAGGTGTCAACCTGGCGAAGCTATAACACAGGACTACTTGCATGCCAAACAGCAAGTGATAGACCGTGCAAAGCGATCCCACAACCAACGGATCAGATCTAAGTTCTGCAGTCCTGCCCCATCCAGATGTGAATGTGGTGGACAATTAAACAACTCACTGGAGGAGGAGGTTCCACAAATATCCTAATCCTCAATGATGGGGGAGTCCAGCACACCAATGCATAAGATAAGGCTAAAGTATTTGCTACAATCTCCAACCAGAAGTGCCGAGTGGATGATCCATCTCGGCCTCCTCCGGAGGTCCCCAGCATCACAGATGCCAGTCTTCAGCCAATTCAATTCGCTCCGTGCGATATCAAGAAACAGCTGAAGGCACTGGATAGTGCAAAGGCTATGGACATTGACAATAGTCCAGCAACAGTACTGAAGACTTGTGCTCCAGAACCTGCAGTGCCCCTAGCCAAGCTGTTCCAGTACAGCTAGAACAGTAGCAACTACCTGGCAATGTGGAAAATTGCCCAGTTATGTCCTGTACACACAAAGCAGGACAAATCCAACTCGGCCAATTACTGCCCCATCAGTCTACTCTCAATCATCAGTAAAGTAATGGAAGGGGTCATCAACAGTGCTATCAAGCGGCACTTGCTTAGCAATAGCCTGCTCACTGACGACCAGTTTGGGTTCTGCAAGGGCGACTCAGCTTCTGACCTCATTACAGCCTTGGTTCAGACATGGCCAAAAGAGCTGAACTCCTGAGGTGAGGTGAGTGTGACTGCCCTTGACATCAAGGCCGCATTTGACCAAGTGTGGTATCAAGGAGCCCTAGCAAAACTGGAGTCAATGGGAATCAGTGGGAAAACTCTCCATTGGTTGGAATCATACCTAGCACAAAGGAAGATGTCTATGGTTGCTGGAGGTCAGTTATTTCAGCTCCAGGACTTCACTGCAGGAGTTGCTCAGGATTGTGTCCTCGGCCCAACCATCTTCAGCTGCTTCATCAATGACCTTCCTTCCATCATAAGGTCAGAAGTGGGGATGTTCGCTGATGATTGCACAATGTTCAGCACCATTCACAACTCTTCAGATACTGAAGCAGTCCATATCCGAATGCAGCAAGACCTGGACAATATCCAGGCTTGGGCTGACAAGTGGCAAGTAACATTTGTGCCACACAAGTGTCAGGCAATGACCATCTCCAGCAAGAGAGAATCTAACCATTGCCCTGTGACATTCATAGGCATTGCCCTCACTGAATCCCCCACTATCAACATCCTAGGGGTTACCATTGACCAGAAACTGAACTGGACTAGCCACATAAATACTGAGGCTACAAGAGCAGGTCAGAGGCTAGGAATCCTGTGACGAGCAACTCACCTCCTGACTCCCCAAAGCCTGTCCACCATCTGCAAGGCACAAGTCAAGAGTGTGATGGAATACTCTCCACTTGCCTGGATGAGTGCAGCTCCAATAACACTCAAGAAGCTTGACACCCTCCAGGACAAAGCAGCCCGCTTGATTGGCACCTTCCACAAACACTCACACTCTCCGCCACCAACATAGTAGCAGCAGTGTGTACCATCTACAAGATGCATTGCAGGAACTCACCAAGCCTCTTTAGACAACACGTTCCAAACCCACGACCACTACCATCTAGAAGGACAAGGGCAACAGATAGATGGGAACACTATCATCTGAAGTTCTCCTCCAAGTCACTCACCATCCTGACTTGGAAATATATCGCTGTTCCTTCATTGTCACTGGGTCAAAATCCTGGAACTCCCTCCCTAACAGCACTTGGGTGTACCTACATCACATGATCTGCAGCAGTTCAAGAAGGCAGCTCACCACTACCTTCTCGAGGTCAATTAGGGATGGGCAAAAAATGCTGGCCCAGCCAGCAAAGCCCACATCCCATGAATGAATTTTTTAAAATGCCATCAGAATGACACCCATTCTCCACTATTACTGATCAGCCAATCTAAGGCCGAGTCCTTTTATACAATTCATTAATTAACCTCTCTGCAATCATGATCAGCCATTAATTTAGCTAACCTTCATATCTGAGCTAAGAGATAACAGTGTCTGTATCCTGGCTAATGGCTTTTGTGACCATTGTCACATTGACACTGTCTGATGTTTGTTAAATGCTGGTTAACTCTCATTATCATTACTTTGAAAATTCAGATCTAATTCCTGATGATCAGGATATAATTTTCAGCAGTAATCCAGCTTCCTATAATAACGTTAAAATTGGTGACTTACCTATTGGTGTTTTGGACGCCTTTTAAGTCTTTGACAGAGATTGATGGTGTGCATTTCTAAACAAGTTATTGTCATTTAGCCTCCCACGAAACTATTTTGATGTCTCTCCAATTTAATCTCAAATCACTGCATGTTGTAATCAATGGATCATCCCCTGCCCTTTTCTTCCTGCTTAACTCGAGACTAGCCCAGGAACCTGAATCTCCCCTTCTCTGAACCTTGATTTCAATAATGTCCTCCACTTATTCAACCCCATCTTCTGTATTGTTGATGATCCCACTCTACATTAATTAACTTCCTTTTAAATTGTACATACTGGACCTCTGAGTGATCTCCTTCATGCTGTTTCAGAGGCAAAGAAAATCTTGACATTTTCAATTCTTCAATTATGTGGTCTCTCCCAAGACTAACCTAAGCTCTTAACTTTTAAGGGTTTCATCCTTGGTCTTTTTATCTATTTATATTCTTGACCTCACACCATCCTCCAATTTCCAATGGAGCTCTCCCACCTCCATTACTAATGCTGCCTCTGAGAAGCTTAATGTCCTCTTCAATGCTTAAACAATTCTTCCCTCCCCTTTTTAAAAACTCTCTCATTTCCGAAAAGGCCAAATATGACCACTGTGGTGTTCAGTTGTTCTGTGTTTGATTATGACAGTCTGGTAACTGATCTATGTTCACTGTACTTGATTGGTTAAACCTGGATGTTGACTTAGAGAAAATTAAACAGCACAGAAGTTGCAAGAAACTATGAGCTTAACATGTAGATTTTTAAAACATTGTATAAAACTCTTGAATAAAATTCCTGCACATTTAGAAACTTGTGTCATCTCTGCATAGATCCAATATATAAAACATGTAACAACCACTACTTAATCACGTTTAAATAGCTTCAGAGGTGAGCAGAAAAGGCTCCTACAATATTTTTCTTTTTGCTAGTAAGATCTAGGTTATCTTTCACCTCCAACAACCATTTCTCATCACAACATTCCTTGTTTTTATTTTGTCAATATTTCTATGCCCATTGCTCCTCTGAATTTTCTTCTTGTTTATTTTGCATTTCCCAAATATATCATTTCGCATGAGGCCTAGTGCAGCGATTCTGTCTGTAACTCCTCCTTTCCAAGTCTCGAACAGTTTATGTCCTTTGTTGCTTTCTTTCCACAATTTACCAGATTTCGAAACTCACATTGGCTTTCAGTGATTGTTTCCTGATGTTATTTTGAACTCTCTTTTGTCCTTTTGGTCCCCTGAACCCTACACTGTAGGCCTTGAACCCATGCTAATTGTAGCAATTAAGATTGTTCTCACAGCCGAGCTGAAGACTGGGATCTCAGACTAGAAATCAAAGGTGGAAACTTGTATTTAGAGACACAAACACTGTCTTTACTAAATCTTAAGCTTTGTAAACACTTTTTTCAAGTACTTCAGAAAATAATTGGAATGTAGGAACGCCACTGGCAATAAGTGATGTTAGACAAGTACAAGAGTAAAGAGAATAGAAAGATATACCGAAAGGCTGAGGTGAGATGGATGGAATGGAAGGGAACTCATGTGGAGTATAAACACCAGTACAAACCAGTTGGGCCGAATGTCCTGTTTCAATACTGTATCTTCAATGTAATGTAATTCTAGGTAACAACTCCCACAAGTGGAATAGTGCCTCAAAATACGAAGGCTCCTGATGGCTGTGCAGTTAGCCCTGCCAGAAAGTGCAGCTATATTGCAATAGGGCATGGCTCTGATATCTTTCATAGTCAATTAGCCTGTCATCTATCATTTAGTGGGATGACGGGGAGCTCCCAGGGCAGTCGTACTCCACATGTATCAGTGCCTGCTTGAGAAGAAGGGAGAGCATTGGAGGCAAGAACTGGGGAAGGAGAATGGTCTTTCTCATGGATATCTCTTTTTATCTCAATAGGGACAGAACTGATGTGCAGACTTGTACAAATTGGAAGGCGCCAATCATTTGGGATGGAACCTTCAATCCCATATATCATGATGCGATGTACAAGAAACAAAATATTGTTATTGGTCTCACGGTCTTTGCAGTTGGCAAGTATGTTGTAATTTGTGCAGTGTGAAGTACCATTATCAAACTCAGCATCAGTTGTATGACATTGCACAGTCATAGCCCTTTTGTCTTACAGAGTAGCTGTTAGTAAAAGAAAATCCATTATAGTGAAGATTGTGGTGCTGTAGAACCCACCCCGGTTACTTTGCTTCATAACTTCATAACAGCAAAACCTATGTTTCAACTTTCTGACAAGGATCATTAACCTGAAACTTTAGCTCTGTTTTTCTCTCTCCAGAGATGCTGCCTGACCTGCTGAGTATTCCCGACATCTTCTCTTTGCACTTTAGTGTCAAATTTCAGCTTACTTGCCAAATGTTTGAAAAAGTTTTCTATAGGCCAGTGAAGTGCAAACAAGCTATCACTCGGCCCATACTGACAAAGCCAAATGCACAGCCTGCCCGTGAGGAGGTTGCAAGTTCCCCACAGTGTGACCACTGCTCTTGGCTGGGGTAGCAGTTAAGGCTACAATTATAGCCTGAGCTCAGTCACGGTGTTCCTCTGTGCTGCTCTTTTCCTTTAATTTGCCTGAATCTGGAAAAGGAAACTGGATAAGTATTTGACTTTAAAGGAAGTGAGGGGAAGGACAGACAAATGGAATTTGAGTAGATGGATTCAGATTTGAATTTGGGACCTTTGGTGATCACTCCACGAGCTGGAATGCTTACAGACTTATTAATTAATTGATCTAGAATCGTCACAAATGTGTTGCCTCCTGTTCTATAGTTATCATTTTGATACTTTGGAAGATAAGGTTTTGCATTCTGAGCAAGAGGCATTCACAGGACATTAAAGGCAAGTCGATCAGATTGTAACTTTTTTCCAAAAAAATAAACAAATTTCATACAACCTAGAATGCCAAGGAATATAGAATATAAAAGCTAAGAGGTACTATGAACCTACATAAAACCTTAATGATATTTCAATTTGAGTACTGTATGCTATATATGGGCTCCACACCATAGGAAGATATTGAAGTTTTAGAGATGTATTGTATCAATACATTTTCACTAGGATACAGCCATGTACAAGGAAATGCAAATGAATGGACTCGGAAGTATGACATTCCCAGCATTGGCGCTAACAGTTTGAAGTCTTGGGAAAGCAAGGCTGAAGCACAATCCACAAGTTACACATTCCCTAAATCCTGACGCAGAGTAACAGGCCAGAACTCTAACCTCAAGATAACAAACTAAAGAATGAAACAAGTTGCAATTGCATAGTGCCTTTCACGTTCCTCAAAACGAATCAAAGTACACTGAATCCGACAAAGTTCTTCCTTGTTGGAGTCTCTTCGTGTAGGCAATCACAATAGTCAGTCTGCACATGACAAAGCCTTGCAAAGAGCAACTGAAATGATTGACCAGTGAATCAAGATTTATCACTACAATTAATTACTATTTAAATGGAGAGAGATTGCAGGACTCAGTGCTACAGAGGGATCTGGGTGTCCTGGTACATGAATCACAAAAAGTTATTATGCATGTATAGCAAGTGATTTGAAAGGTAAATGGAATGTTGGCATTTATTGCAAGGGGAATGGAATATAAAAGTAGGGATGTTTTACTGCAGCTATACAGGGCCTTAGTGAGACCATATCTGGAATACTGTGTACCGTTTTGGTCTCCTTATTTGAAAAAAATAATTGCATTTGAAATAGTTCAGAGATGCTTCACTCTAGGATGATGGGCTTATCTTATGAGGAAAGGTTGGACTGGCTGGGCCTGGATCTATTGAAGTTTAGAAGAATGAGGGGTGATCTTATTGCAACATATAAGATCCTGAGGGGATTTGATAGGGGAGATACCAGGAGGACGTTTCCTCTTGTGGGAGAGACTAGGACCAGGGGACACAGTTTAAGAATAAGGGGATGGAGATGAGAATTTTTTTTCTCTCAAAAAGTTGTTAGTCTGTGGAATTCTCTTCCCCAGAAAGCAGTGGAGGCTGGGCCTTTGAATTTATTCGAGGCAAAGTTAGACAAATTTTTGATAGATAAGGGAGTCGAGGGTAATGGGGGGCAGACAGAGTTGAGACACAGCCAGATCAACCGTTATTAAATGGCGGAGTGGCTTGAAGGACTGAATGACCAAGCCTGCTCCTATGTCCTATGTTCCTATCTGCTTTTGCTGATGTTGGTTGAGAGCAATTAAAGCAGAATACAGCAATGGTACTTCATTTGTATTTTCTCTTAAAGCACGGTTCTTTATCCAAGTCTGAAACACCAGGCTCAGAGGCATTGCTTTCAGTGACAGCAGCAATGAAAATGAAGCTATTATTATGGAGATGCTTAGAGTCTTGAGAAATGTGGCATGTTGAGCGTGATATTTAGTTATTAATCTGAAAACTAAGTTTATCCCTGAAAATCTGCCCAGGACTTTCAAATCTAAAAATGTAACAGCAATTAAGTATCTGCATCACACATGTTTTTCAGAATTCCTGTATTTGTACGAGAATGAAGTTGGAGTGAACACAAAAATAATAAGTCTGTCTAATCTTTGGCCAAGAACCTAGAGTATGAAAAGAGTCCCTCAGGAAAGCATTATTTTTGTAAAATTATTCCCACATACAGTGGAATTTCTAGAAATCGGAACCATTTGCAGCAGCCCCCAATAATCAGAGTAGACACAATCCAGGATGAATCAGCACAGCCGCAAGTTCCTTTGTGTGATGCTACAGTCTTATGAGCAGACAAAACCCTTCTTCGAAGCTAATGCCTTTTAGCAGCATTGAAATTTTCCATGGTAATGTAATTCCTTATACGAATGGCACTTTGCCAGATTCTAAATCTCATTCTGGTAAACGTAACTGGGTTGACTGTGATCAAGGCCTCTGATGTCCAGTTTTCCTACAAAATGGGTAAAGCAAAATACTAGGGAAAAATTTCTTTAAAAATAGAATTTAACTTATACAGTCTCTGTAAAGCTTTGGTCAGCTTGAGTAAAATATAATTTTTAAAAACATAAGGTTGAAATGTAAATCTGGCCGGGATATGACATACCGTCTGGTTTTTGTTGAGACAAATTGTGAATATTATTTTTAAAAATTTCCATTACCAGAAATCAAATATAAAGTTAAATTGAACACAAGAAAGAGCTTCATACCTTGCAAAGGGTGAGAAATGTCTGGGATAAACTGGCATAAACGACAGGAGGCACACTAAGGTTCATGATCTTGAGTTCTCAGCTCAGAGTACAACTCAAAAACAGGGCTGCAGCACTTTTTAAAAATTCATTCATGGGATGTGAGCTTCATTTTTGTTGCTTATCCCTAATTGCTATAACTGAAGGGACTTACTAGGTCATTTCGGAGGGCAGTTAAGAGTCAACCACACTGCTGTGTATCTGGAGTCACATGTAGGCCACTAAGGACACTAGTGAACCAGATGGGTTTTTATGACAATTGATAATAGTTTCATGGTCACCGTTACTGAGGCTAGCTTTCATTTCCATATTTTTTATGAATTGAATGTATTAATTAATTGAATTTAAATTCCACCAGCTGCTCTGGTGGGATTTGAAACTGGGTTCCTAGAACATAAGCCTGTGCCACTAGCCAAGTGACATTACAATATGCCACCATCTCCCCTTGTTGGGCTATTTAGAAGGATAAAGTTGGAGCCTGAGGGCGTGAGATTTAGGAGAGTTATGGTACCCTTCAGAGCGTAGGCCCCTGTTGAGAACAAGGGCCATATTGAGGAAAACATAATCTCCAGTTTTTGCTGGCTTGGGGAGGTCCACGTCATGCAGGAAGCTTGGCAGCTTTAGCTGGGGGGCGGTGGGGGTGGGTGAACCTCTTTTGTGAGCCCCCTGAGCCCACATCTCCCCCAAGGTCACTCTCTTCCCCGAAGCTCTTGAACCCAGTCCCTCGTCCTCCTTGCCGGGGCTAGGGTTGACAGGCTCTGGCTAGACCCCAACCCCAGACTGACCTAGGCTCCTTGGCATTGTGGGACTGCCTGTAACCCGAGCAGTGGCAACCACTCCTGGTGGCGCTGCTGGGACTACAGTGCTGCCAGCCAGCCGATTGGCTGGCAGCTCTCGCGGAGGGACTTCTTACTGAGAGATGGGTGGAAGTCTCACCTTGTGCTGCTCCCAGCATTAAATTGCTGCTGGGCAGTCATCAGGATTGTGGGCGGGGGGCTCCCCCACCCCGACATTTTAGTTTTTAGGGGAGGGGTGCAGGCACCATGTAAAATCCAGCCCGATGTGTAGATCATATTGCCAGGATGGGCGGGTGGGGCGCGTGGATTGGGGTGGTGGTCTATGTATGGTTCACATGTGGTCCACGGACCATAATGTGGACACTCCTGCTTTAGGATGCTAGAGTAGGAAATATGTAAGGTGGATTTAAGATGTACTTTCAGTTGCCTTTTCTTTGTGGTAGCATGGTATTTCTTTTTTGTTAGTCATGAGTATTGAGTGTCGTTTTAGTATACAGAGCATCCAAGTGCCAGCTTGGCCCCTGGCCACAAATGTGTGCGTTAAAATGCATTCACTCAAATGCCCCGTTCTCTAGGTGGCTGCTGGGTAGGCTTTCTGGTAATTGGAAAATTTGAACACATCGATTTGACTGAAAATGTGCCTTTACAAGTGCACTCTGATTTTGGACAGGGACCCCTTGCAGTCCCAGTATTAAAATTTCTAGTCCCTGGGGTGATGCGGTCATGGTTGCATTGCACCCCAAGTATTAACACTAGCTTGTGCGCCAAGATCAGGAGCTCTGCATTCCAAAATGAGCCAACATCTTAAAAGATTAAGATAAAACTGGGGGTGGGGGGTACGCTGGGGGTGAGGAAGAGTGTGTGGGTGTGTTTGTGTGACGAATACTTTTAGGAGAACGTGCATGTTTGCATATTTCAGGTATCTGGACATGTACTTGGAGAGTTTCCTGGTGTCAGCCGATGAACACTTCATGCCGGGATTCTCAGTTATCTACTACGTGTTTGTGGATGACCTGCTGAAGCTTGAAAGGCTGAGGCCAAGTGTAAGGCGGAAAATCGAGAGGTTTCAAGTTGAAAGGCACAAGCGGTGGCAAGACATCTCTATGTATCGTATGAAGTTAATCAGCAGGCTGATTGAGGACCGCATCAAGCACGAAGCTAACTATGTGTTCTGCTTTGACGTGGATCAGAGATTCCAAGGTCGCTTTGGCACAGAAGTGCTGAGTGAGTCGGTGGCTCTCCTGCATGCCTGGTTCTACAGAAGGCCAAAGTTCATGTACACCTATGACCGTAACCCCCAATCTGCGGCTTACCTGGGTGATGAGGGGGATTTCTACTATCACGCGGCCGTGTTCGGTGGAACTTGGCAGAGCGTCAAGAACCTGACGGAGACCTGCGACCGGGGGATCATGCAGGACAAGCAGAAAAATGTGGAGGCTCTTTGGCACGATGAGAGCCACCTCAATAAGTTCCTCTGGCTGCATAAACCCACCAAAGTCCTATCACCAGAATACTGCTGGGACCCAACGATTGGATGGCGACGAGATATCCACGTGGTCAGACTGCTGTGGGCTGAGAAACAGTATGACATCAGTCGACAAATTAACTAGGCATTTAGAAAATAATTTCTACTGATTTTAATGTTGGGTGTTCCTTGAATTTTCCCTTGCTTCTCTCTCCTAAACCGGTGCAACGTGTGTTAGGTGCATGGTGAAGCTGGTCGCACAATGTGCCTTAATACCATCCCCACCCCATCTCCCGGCAAGCTCAAAAGATCATACCCAATTGCATCAGTGCTGTATGGAAGAATGGTTTCTAAATTCTGACTTTGCGTCAAGCAAATTAATATAAATAAACTGTATAGATTAAAATTAAGGGCTTTAACTAAGTATTGCAGCTGTTTTTAAAACTTAATTTGTGCATTATGTTTACAAAGCCCCATTGAGGCTAGCACTGACCTTCAGTTATAAATTGGCTTCTCCGTTTTAGTATCATTGACTGTAGTGTGTAAATAATTTCTTATTTTAGAGGGTAGAGAAAACTGTATATTTGGCTTGAGAGATGAATGAATTTTTAATTCTGCCCAAGATGTTTGTTTTTGAATAACGTGCATTTTCTTCAGCTGTTTACGATTGTTTTCCCCCTTTCCCTCATCTGGCGAGTAGATTAGCCACAGGGCCTGATCTTTACTGGGGTAGGTTTACCAAGCCCGGGGTTGTGGAGGGGAAAGGAGTTTCCCGGAACTCGATGGCGTGCGTTTCCAGCAGATTCCCTGCCCAGAAGTTGGCCTGATTGACGGGCAGGTTTGGCTCCCTACCAGAAGAGGCTGCACCCAAGGAGCAGGAAGGCTTGGAGAGTCAAGCAGTCAATCGCGGGGGGGGGGAGCATAGTGGGTGGTAGGGGAAGTGGATCAGTGATCAGCGGTAGCTGTGCTTTCAGCTGCCTGACCCCACAGCTCAGAATTCCCTCCCTGAACCTCTTCACCTCTCTTCCTCCTTTTAAGACACTCCTTAAAACCAAACTCTTTGACCAAACAATTAGTCATCTATCTTGACATCCCCCATTTTGGTTCAGTGTCAAAATTTGATTAGTAACCCTCATGTTATCAGTGCTTTGGGACATTTTACTATGTTAAAAGTGCTATGTAAATCTAAATTGTTGGAGGAGAGGTGGATGGGGTTCAAACATGAGGACGGAAGCAAGCTGGCTGAATTGGAGGGGTTGGGGGGAGTACTCTTCCTCCTCCTGGCCCATAAGCAATGCTGGATGGGCACTTGCTTCATCTATGCTCTGAAAAATGGCAGTTCTGAGAATGTGATAGGATTACTGGAAATGGTAGTTGGAAAAAAAAAATGCTGGGGCTGTGACTCTTTGGCAACATGTTGCTATCTGGCTCTTGCACTCTCTGCATTGCTTGGTGCTTGTCAGCTGTGGCTCAGTTCATAGCACCCTCGCCTTTGAATCAGAGGGTTGTGGGTTCATATCCCACTCCCGGAAACCAAGAACTGTGATTGTACTCGAAAAGAGTTGCAATTTCCCCTCTGCATTGCTTGCACGCGCTCTCTATCGCTCACATGCTCTGCCTGCTGGTGGTCAAGATTAGGTTGTGTAAGGGTTGTTATCTAGGTAAGGACATGACTCAGTCGAACATTCTGGTACAATCCTTTCCTCAGCCTGGTGAGATCAAATGCCCTAGCAAGAGATGAGTAGAAATGTGATCTCATGGGCTGGGAGCTAGAGTGGGTGAGACACCCACCAGCCCCCTAGATGTAAGGTATATAAACAGGCACTCGAGCCTAAAGTACATCAGACAAGGGAGAGATTTCCAAGATGGGTTCCCCCTGTCTTTGGCCTTACATCCTGGTTAGCTCAAGAGGACAGAGCAGAAGAGACTGCCACTACCAGTTGTGATCAGCATCACTTTGCTTCATCTGTCTGTTAGTCTGATCCGGGACCAGTAAACTGTCCTCGCCTGTTAAGGATTATATGTTTACTGTCGATTTAGCTTATATGTTGTATCTAAACTATTGCTTTTTAATAAACTGTTATAAACTATTTGAGACATTGACTACCTTTTTTTGGGGGCGATCGGTGATTCTCGGAACAAATCTTACAGTGGTGTCAGAAATGGAGTTCACAGTGGTCGGGATTATAAGGATTGGGTTGCGAGGAGCAACAGTCTGAGTTAAGCATGTGAGTATTGTGAGACTGGTTAAAAAAAATCTCAGGAGGGTTTTGGTTTAGCAAAGCCAGAACTATAAAGACATTTGCATTTTACAGGAAACAGCTGACAGCCTAGTGGAAAAAACAAGGCTGCCCCAGGCAAAAGATATCCTGAGAATTTTTGAAGGGTGTGATGGTAATAAGTATATTCTCGGTAAAATTTCTACGGATATCCAGAAATGCAAGCTTAAACTTGAGAAATGCCAGAATAAATTGGCCTGCAGGGCACATGTGTATGTCTTGCAGTTAAGTACGAAAGAAGACTTGATGGAACAGTAGACAAGTTAACACAAGAAAGTGATAGCAGAATCCACAGTCAGTTATGCACAATTAGTTATGGTGGGAACATGAACAGGGAGCACCTAACGGAGCATGTTATACAAGGAGAAAAACCAGATCAAATACTGGACAAAAACATTGGGTTACAGGCAAGAAAATACCAGACTAAGTGAGGAGTTAGAAGATGCAAAGGGGGCTTTAAGGGAATTGATCCAGACCAAACTATTGCCTCCCCTTAGTACCCTGTGTTTAGCTAAAATGCGGCAGCCTCAGGCACACATTGGCCAACCATGGGAAGTGGCAGCTGCTGTCTCCAAAACCAGGTCAAGTGACCCTTGCCCCTGTTAGGACAACATGGGAGAAGAGGCTACCCCTGCCTTTCCCATGCAAGGCTGATGGGGTGGATGGGTGAATGCTGGTGTGTGTATTCACTCAGGCCCAAGTAACAGGCCAGCCTAGGCCCAAGACTGAAAGGAATAGGGATGGCAAATGACTGCCCACACCCACTGAGGGTGAGGGGGAGTCAACCACCACAACCACACATGGGTCCCTTACCCCACCCTCCTGTTGAGGTCAAGGCTCTAAAGGAGCAGCTGGGATGTGGATAGATATTAACACTCGATCCCTTTCTCCCACATCGCAGTGGGAGGTTTCTAAGGTCACCCACCTGGAATTGGAAAGGGATGACCGAAGCCTTGACCGAATCCAAAGATATTAGCGGATGTGCTCCCGTAATGCACACTGCTGAGATTGTACCAAATGTTTGAGCCACTGTCAAGTCACTGTTAAAGCAGAGTGTTATTCACAAACATCAAGTAGAAAAATCAATTTGAGGAAGAAGCTTAGAAGCAATTGGAGGTTAATCTAAAATACTGCCTTCCCCGATGAGAATGTTTTCCTCTGAATTTGATAATGTTACTAATGAGTTTTGTTTTCAATATCTGAGGATAAAAATTTGTGCATGATTGAAAAGGTAGCAAGGCTTAAGAAAACACTTGAACATGGTGTTTTGTTCATCTTCAAATGGAGAAAACATTTACAAGAAGTGACACAATTGCAGGCGTCAATGAATGTTTTGCCCAACCTTCAGTACCAACAGGCAGAGAGGTTCACTCTGCTGACTGTGTTTTGTAAAATTCACTGTGCAGCAACTTTGTATTGCTGAGTTCAAATTTATATATAGGGCATCATTAAATTTGAATTTTTAAATTGACAGATACGATTGAACCAATTAACCCATTGGCCTCCTGAGCAGAGTCACGATAGCTTATTTTCCTTTCAGAAATTCAATTGGCTCTTCAGGGAAATAAACCTGTAGGGCTCTGGAGAGAGAGAGAGAGAGAGAGTGGTGGGATGGGACTGGCTGGACTGCTCTACAGAAAGCCAGCATGAACACAATAGACCAAATAGCTTCCTCAAGGGGAGACATCGGCACAGCAGTAAGGTCACTGAGCTTGTAATCCAGGGGCCAAGCTAATGCTCTGGGGACGCAGGTTCAAATCCCATCACAGCAGCTGGGTGGAATTTAAATATAATTAATAAAACCTAGAATTGAAAACTAGTCACAGTAATAGTGACCATGAAACTATCAAGGATTGTCATAAAACCCCATCTGGTTCACTAACGCCCTTTAGGGAAGGAAATCTGCTGTCCTTACTTGGTCTGTGACTCTAGACCCACAGCAATGTGGTTAACTCTTAACTGCCCTCTAAAATGACCTAGAAAGACACCTGGTTCCAGGGTAAAACCTCCCATGAAAAGAATAAATGATCTGTGCTGTAATAACTCTATGACTCTATATAATTTGTTCAACATGTGGAAATGCATGGTGAATTTGAACTGAAGAATGTGAATTCAGCTCATGCTCAGCTACTTAACAACAGCGCAATGTAAAATGGTTAATGTGGCCAAGATAGATTAAGTTTCACAAAGACTGTTATTGAGGCAAAGACATGGCTCTAGCACAGGCCCTGGTACAAGATATTCCTAAACTGGATAAGTGTGGGTCTCAAGCTCCATATCTAAATGAATTGTCTGAGTAAGGATAGCATGAAGTAAGAGATGAGTAAACGGGTGAGCTCATGGTCTAGGGACTGGAATTTGGGAAGATGAGGCACCTGTCAGCCCCTAGAAACAAGATATTTAAAGAGGCACTTGGGTGGTAAAAGGTACATCAGACAAGGACAAGCTTTCTGAGGTGCATCCACACTGTCTTTGGCTTCACACCCAGGTTAGCTCAAGAAGACAGCTGGGAGACCAGCATCACTTTGCTTCATCTGCCCATTTGTCCGATCTGGGACCATTCTCACCTGTCACAGGTCATATGTCTAATCCATCTATTTAGCTTATATATCTTGTCTGAACTATTGCTTCTCAATAAACTGTTTTAAACCACTTGTACTTGAGCTCCTTTTTTTTGGTAACCCGTGACTCATGAATCAAATTTTAGACACACCAGTTCTTGCCTCCCTTTAACAGTCGGGTTCTCCGAGGTGAGGGAAATCCGGCCAACCAGCATTAAAGCCAGAAAAGAGAGAAAATAAGAGGCATGCAGCCTCATCAAAAACATTTAAATAAACAATCTGCTTTCTGGGAGTGGGTTGGTTTCCTGATCTTCTCCCACCTTTGTTAAAACCGGAGGTGTGCGGGTTCAAGGCGGCTTGGGTTTAAGATTTACCAAAAAATTTAACATCTCACTCAATCCAAACCCAGCTTTTTTGGGCTATAGTCACCCTCATATTGTGTAGAAGGTAGGCAGAGTTAAGGAGGGGCAGTTTAGCCCAGTTTCTCTCTCCTGATTGTGACTCAGTAACTCCTGCTCAGATTGTATGTAAGCATATATCTGGTGAGGTTTGTGTTCTGTTGTGGAGCCCTGATTCAGGGATGATGTCAGGAAGCACTTCTTCACACAAAGACTGATAGATTTTTACTAGGTAAGACTATTAATGTTTACTGAACCAAGGCAGGTACATTGAGTTTTTATTTTATTCTTTCATGGGATGTGGGCGTGGTTGGCAAGGCCAGCATTTCTTGCCCATCCCTAATTGCCCTTGAGAAGGTGCTGGTGAGCAGCTTCTTTTGAACTACTGCAGTCTGTATTGCATAGGTACACCCACAGTGCTCCCGTGAAAGAAGTTGCAGGATTTTGGCCCAGTGACAGTAAAGGAATAGCGATGTATTTCCAAGTCAGGATGGTGTGTGTCTTGGAGGGAAACTTGTAGGTGGTGGTGTTTCCAAGCATCTGCTGCGCTTGTCCTTCTCGGTGATAGAGTTTTGGGGTCTGGAAGGTTTTGTTGAAGGAGCCTTGGTGAGTTAGGATGTGGGGCTGGTTATCTTATGAGGAAAGGTTGAACAAGCTGGGCCTGTATCCATTGGAGTTTAGAAGAATGAGAGGTGATCTTATTGAAACATATAAGATCCTGAGGGGACTTGACAGGGTGGGTGCTGTAAGGATTTTTCCCCTTGTGGGAGAGACTAGAACTAGGGGACACAGTTTAAAAATAAGGGGTCTCCCATTTAAGACGGAGATGAGGAGAAATTTTTTCTCTGCGGGCCGTGAGTCTTTGGAACTCTCTTCCCCAGAAAGTGATGGAGTTGGGTCATTGAATATTTTTAAAGCAGAAACGGGTGGTGTGGAAGAATAAAATACATCTACAGGTCAACTAAGGGTTAAACAGTTAGCACCATAGTGGAATACTACAGCACAGTTCCCTCTTTTGTTCTAGCAGGCACACCTGCAGCTGCCAGCTAATTGAGCAGGAGGGGAGAAAGGGGAGTGTCATGGGCAGGCTTCCTGGAGTCCTTGAGACGGGGCTGGGATGTCTGCCCCCAACACAAGGAGACAGGATCAAGCAATGGTCATCTGTTCTCTAGAGTGTACACCCCCTAGCACTAAAGATAAGGTCAAGCATGGTTATCTATTCTCTGTCTCACTTTTTATTACTACGTGAGCTTCCCCCAATATCCTGTATAGTCATAAACTTAGAATAGACTAATTGCGTGACAATGATTCTCAATGTAATTGATCATTGAAAGTTAGACAGTCTTATCACCTTCAAGCTCTTTGATATGTACAACTTCTACTATAAATACGTGTGTGCTCTGATGCTTCCTCAGAGTGTCAGCTAGCTCCATTGTATGCTGCTGGGCTCTCCGTGATATCACGATTTAATAAAGGCTTCCGAGACAAACCACCTGGGTCTGAGTGTTCACTCCGATTTCCGCGACAGATGGAAATGAAAGGGTATCAGGGATAAGCGGGAATGTGGAGTTGAGGCCACAGTGACATCAGCCATCATCTTATTGAATGGTGTAGCAGGCTCAAGGGGCTGAATGACTTACTCCTGCTCCTAATTCATATGCTCGTATGCTGCAGTGCATCTTGTATATAGTACACGCTGCTCCCATTGTGTGTTGGTGGTGGAGTGATTGAAGGTTTAACTTGGTGGTTGGTGTGCCATTTAAATGGGCTGCTTTATCCTGGGTGCTGTTGATTTTCTTAAGATACAGATGGCCATGATCTAACTGAATGATGGAACAGACTCAAGGGGATGAATGGCCTATTTCTGTTCACTCTGTATTTAGTCTCCATGTGGAGAAATGCCATTTTTGTGAAGGTTGGTGACATTGATGGAACCAGACCGCGGCAGCACACTTCAATTATGATGGGGACATTGTACAGTCTTTTTAGATTAATGACCTTTCTCATCCATACAGTATCCATCCTGTGAACTCCATGTATGTCAAAGGGTTCAGAGCACCACAGAGTCATTGACTATGAAGTCAATTTCAATAAAGAATGTCATCATTAAAAGCCACAAGACAACTTTATTTTTAGAAATACAATTATTCTGAGTTCATCTGTTTGCAATCGTCCGAAACTTCAACGTAGATCACTTTAGTTGTTCATCATTTTCTGTAAAGTAATAGAATTGTCATTAGAATAGCATTTTTAGAATAAATTATTTGTCAAAAGATTGACCCCAAAAGTTAATAATAAATTCTTGGATTAGGAGTTGGAAGATGCTTTCCTTGGCAGAGGTTAAGCATGTAATTAACAGACTAGCAACAGAATTAAAAGGCTAAATAAAACTTATCTCCACCAAGGTTTCTTAGACAGTACCTTCCAAACTCATGATCACTACCATCTAGAAGGACAAGGGCAGCGGATAGATGGGAACACCACCACCTGGAAGCTCCCTCCAAGTCACTCACAATCCTGACTTAGAAATATATCACCGTTCCTTCACTGTTGCTGGGTCAAAATCCTGGAACTCCCTCCCTAACAGCCTTGTGGGTGTACCTACACCACATGGACTGCAGCGGTTCACCACCACCTTCTCAAGGGCAATTAGGGATGGGCAATAAATGCTGGCCTAGCCAGCGATGCCCACATCCCATGAATGAATACATTAAAAAAAAAATGGTTGAATATTTAGTTCCAATGTAACTCAACAGACGCTCGAGGAACAGCACTTTATCTTTCAATTAAGCACTTTACAACCTTCCAGACTCAATATTGAGCTCAATAATTTCAGATCAGAACCTCTGCTCGCATTCTTTTTTCGGACAGGCATGGACATGGCTCTGCTTTTATCATTTTTCAGTTCAGCTAGTCCCATCTTTTTCTTTTCCCTATTACCATCTCCTTTTGCCTTGCATCATCATCCCTTTTGACAGTTAATCTCTTCTGCCTGCCACCCTATCACTGATCTTCCCTTTAACTCTTCCTCACTCTTTTCCTGCCTTGCTTAAAATCTGTTACACCTCTTAAGTTTTTCCCATTTCTGATGAAAGACCTGAAACATTAACTCTGTTCCTCTCTTAACAGATGCTGCCAGACCTGCTGAGTACTTCTGGTGTTGTCTGTTTTTATTTCAAAATGCCAGCAGCTGCACTTTTTTGCTTTTGGATAAATATGTTGGAAACAGGACCCGGTGCTGGAATGGCAGGTTATAGACACGTAATCAAATACTCAAATAGCAAGGGTATGGGGATAGAGCAGGGGGAATGGGACTGATTGGATTGATCTACAGAGAGTTGATCTACAGAGATCTACAAATGGCCTACTGTGTCGTTATGACTCTATGTAATGACTTTAAGAACAGAAATACTCAGTATGTGTTGGGAGAGAGACAGAGTTAACATTTCCGGCTGATGACCTCCAGAAGAATCTACATAATTGAGGACCCAAAATGGTTGCTGAGGCTGAGAGCAGGAGAAGGAATATTGTCTCTGGAGAACAGCAAGCCACATTTGAAGAGGATAGGGCAATTTTCTGATGGTTTTACTATTAGAAATAAGAATAAATACTTGAGGTTTTGTAAATGCTGCAAGTAATAAGACACATTATATCCCACCCCCACCTCTGTAACTGGAAGCTTCCTCACAATGAACATTAGTGAAATGTTAGAGTGTTACAATGGGTAATCTATGGACTCCTTCTACAAAACAATATGGAGCTCTTTACCAGGAAGCTTACATGAAGCAGATGTGCACAATACAGTCACAACATCCCCTAACAAGCAAGAATGGACCCAGGAGATAGGAATCCCGTTCTCAAGCCTACACTGTCAATGACTTCAGCTTCCAGGATCTCCTTCTGAACAGCTAGAATCATTGATGGTCTCCTGTGCTAACCAAAGCTCAGGGCCAAATCATTTTGTGTCCCAACAGCAGACAGTTGGTATCACATGGGCACCCGCACAGACTGCCTCAATGTGCCATTGTATTCTATAAATACTATGACAAATCCATTTCATTTGCGATTCAGCACTGGAGTGAGGGAATGTATTATGGACAGCCCACCTGCACTCCTGTTGCTAGTCCATTTACCCCACAGAGCAACGTGTATCCAGTACTTCTCTTGGTTGCTGGTTCTCCTGACTGCACAGAGCTTGCCTCGCAGATTTTTCCATTGCCGACCTGCAAAGCCCTTCCCCCAACATCAGTGAAAGTCAAGGAAAAAAGAGCCTTGATCTTTACAGTGTTCCCCTGTAGCTTCCTGTCCTCAACAACAACAACTTTCATTTACATAGAGCCTTTAATAGAGTGAAATATCCCATGGAACTTCACAAAGAGCATTATCAAACAAAATTTGACATCAAGACACTTAAGGATATATAGTGGGACAGGTGACCAAAAGCTTGGTCAAAGAGGTAGGTTTTTTTTTAAGGAGCAATTTAAAGGAGGAGAGGGAGTTAGAGAGAAGGAGGGGTTGAGGGAGGGAGTTCAGGAGCTTACGGATTAGGCAGCTGAAGATACAACCGCCAATGGTGGAAAACTGGAAATCATGGACATAGAAGAGGTGGAAATTGGAGGGATGCAGAGATCTTGGAATCTTGTAGGACTGGAGGAGAGATTTGGGGGCTGGGTTTGGAGGAGGGCAATGTTAGTGGGGGAGGGCGGATTTGAACACAGGGATAAGATTTTTAAAATTGAGGCATTGTGGACTTCTCAAAACACGTCAGTGATGTAAAACAGATGGGGTTCACAGGAGCCACAGAGAATGGGGGCAGTTCAGCAATGTGCAGAGATAAAAATGTTCATTACTTCAGTAATCATTATTTCTAGCGATGTACCTCAGAAATCCAGTCATTGTAGGCAGTCACACGGGAGAAGACAGTTGGCTTATTCTTGCTGCTGCAGAAAGCGGTCCCAAAGCTGACGATTCCGTGCACTTCCCAGACACCATTAGCATTCTGGCAGTTCAAGGGCCCACCAGAATCACCCTGAATGGAGAACAAAAGTACAGTTTAGTTGTGAAGGTGCGGAGAGCCTCAAATAACACAATATGTAGGCAGTTTGCATTAGTCAACTAACATTGCATCCTGAGACAACTCCATCACCACCGGCGCACACCATCGACTGCTTTACTGTCGACCCCCACCAATCGGACTGGGAGCAAATGGCGTAATCTACGACAGGTAGAAAGGCTTGTTGCAGGATGTCAGCGTCAGGACCGCCAGCTGAAAGGGAACAAATTCAATTGTTACTGAGACATGTAGGTGGGAATTGGACAATAATTTTCCAGCTGGACTCAAAAGGCACTAAAGTGTTGATTGCCTGCTGCCAGATCCCATTCGCATTCTCCAAGCTCCAAGAATTTGGGTGTACTCGAAATTGGGATGAGCACTTCCTAATTCCGTTGAAATGTTGATTCAGTTAAAGCCAGCTTCAAGGAGTCAGTCAAAGTTTCCCAGCTCAGCATGGATGAAAGGGGAAGATACTTCAACTGGCTCCTGCCATTCCCAAGTTAGGGAAGGGGGAGAAAAACAGCTGATGTTGCTGCTTCTGACCACTGTTCAATCCCATCTACTGGTAAAAAGCATCTGTGTGGGTATTACATAAAGGCCTAACCATACCTGGCCATGATACATCACCACACTCAATGAATCTGTCAACATTCGCTGACTAGGATCACCCATGGCTTGTGTGCGATCCTGAAGGGTGACCTGTAGCCCAGCAAGAGTTATGGGTGCAGAACAAACAGGTGAAAATGAAGACGGGAAATAATGGAATGAGGGATATCAGTGGAATAAAAATTGGACAGCTTCCATACATGTTAGGAAAACCGTTCAGCCAGGTTATTGTCCGGACACTGAGAGTGAGAATCCAAACCCCTTACTGGCCTCACCAGAGTACCAGTATTTATCAGTACTGCCAGCTGGAAGTTTGGAAAAGTGTCTGTGAGGACACACGTGATAGATATAGCATCCAGTTTGTATGGCAGTGGGGTTGAATTTTACTGGGCCCAGGTTGGAAGGAACGGAAGCAGGAAACCTGGTAAAATAGCAGGGAGCTATACCGGGATTGTCTCCCCAATGTTGTCCTACTGCCAGGGATGTATCCCAGAAACGGGCAGGTGGCGGGCAGCCAATTTGCATAATTAAGACCCCAATTAGGGGCCATTAAGCGAGGCCACCGGCATTTTGCCAACAACGGGGCAACCACCTGCTGTCTGGGGAGACCACAACTTCATGGAGGCTCCATTGCCCATGAGGGACTGCGGGCAGGAAAGGCAGCCCCTGGATCTCCCTGGAGGTTTTCCTCACAGGTCTCCATCCCCCTGGATTTTTAATTTTTAATTTATTTATCTGGAGATGCCCTAAAGGTGCCTGCGTTAGCAATGCTCACCACTCCCAGCGATGCTGCTGAGGCTTCAGACCTACCAGCCCTCTGATTGGGCCAGCAGATCGGTAGCCCTCCTTATGTCCTTAATTGGATTGGTGGATCCAGAGCTGACCAATTAGGAGGTTGGCTCTGGTAAAATCGCCAAGTCAGCCCCACTGCGACAAAGTGTGGGCTTGGGACCCCCATTTGGTCCTAACATCAGGATCCCAAAGCCCACAGGAAAATTCAGCCCACAGAGTCATTGTCACGTTTCCCGGATTATACTATTGTGTACTTAGATATTGGGCGGTATGAGTTAACTCCAAATGCCGGAGACATGAAGGCAGCTTCTGTGAGTGACCAGTGCTGCTGAACCCAAGAGATTATCTATGTCAAATCTGACATCTGTAACACAAATGTGTAAAATCTAAAACAACTCAGGAATGGAAGAGAAGCACATTCATCACATCAGCTTCTATGTACAAGGCCTTTTGATTGAACCCTATACCTCTAATTGATCACTCTTAAGTTCCCATTAATGAACAAATGACATAGTAAAGATTATTGCCATGAGATGGAATGTGTGGGCAATGTAGGATTAAAAATAATCTGTAAAAATATGGTACCATTTTATAACTTTCGAAGATTTCAGTAAAATGTGTCATGTCCAACACTCAGCCTCTTGGTAAATAGGCCTCCCCCCCACCCCTTTCCCCACCAATCAGAACTGTACAATTACAGGCCAATCACTCTCTGGCTGCAAACAAGATGCCACAACATGAGACTCCTAGCATTGGGTCAAAGAGATTAAGTCTTATGCGATTGAATCCAGCCTTGCAACATCAGTTCTCACTTCTGAGCAATAATGCTCGAACCCAGACGTGTCCTGATTTCCATTGGCATAGGTGTCTTAGCTGCCTCATGGATCATAAAGTCTAAGTCAATATTCCCATTAATTTGCACATATCCCAAGTTGTTGATCAGTGTTCTGATTTAGGATGTATTCACCAATGTGGCAACAATGCTTGTAACAGCTCATTTGAAACTCTGGATCCACAAAATTCAAATTGTTTTCTTAGCTTCTTTCCAAACCTTATTTTCTGTTTTCTTTTTACTTCCTCTCCTTTGTTGTGTATTGTGTAAGCCTCCTTCTTTAGTTTCAATTTGGCCTTTACTTCTTTTTTCATCCATGGTGTGTTATTACTGACTAGTTTATTCATGCTTTTTATTAGGATATTTCATCTGAACTCTGTAAATAGACTTTGTTTGCTTTGCATCTTGCTGTTTACTGTAAATTCCACCTATTTGACCATAAGTCCTGCACGCTTCGAATTCATTGACTGGCACAATGGTTTCAGCAAAACTCTGTGCTACCATTACCCATATTTATGGCCGAAATCAACACAAAATTGAAGCCCTCAGGTTAATTTACAGATGCAGTGGAATGTGGTACTGAGCTAACCAGGTGTAAGTTTAATGCCATGGTCCCTGTCAAGTTGGCCAATGTCTGCAGAGTAGCAGTTGGAGGATAAGAATTGAACTCAGTGGGCCAAGTCCACAAAATTTAAATGGGAGAAACCAGCGAATTAACAATGTAAGTGCGGATAGATCGATGTTGCCTCAGCTTTGCCAGGTTGCCAGGATTTGTGGGACACTTGGGCCTTAGATTATACCAATCTGCTCTAATGCTATGAAGCACTGTATCATGAAATAGTTCTTAATGGATATGTCTCCAGGCAAGGACACTCCATATCTTGAATGATCAACTCACCCTTCAGGAAGCCCCAGCCAGTGACATAACAACTGTAGTTATTGGGAAGAATTGCGCCCGGGGCAGGGATGCAACCCAACTCAATTTTGTCATCTAAAACCACTGGCTCTGCAAGTTTGACAAGAGCGATATCATATCTGGGAAAAGAAAGAGAAAATAGTGTTGAGTTGTGCTCTCCCAGCACACAATTATCAACATAGAAACATAGAAACTAGGAGCAGGAGTAGGCCATTCGGCCCTTCAAGCCTGCTCCGCCATTCATTATGATCATGGCTGATCATTCAACTCAATAGCCTGCCCCCACTTTCTCCCCAACAGTTGTGGAGAGGAACGTACAAGCTGGCAGTTTTTAATTGATGGTGTGAGCTCTGAGGGGTCTGACTGACCTTTCTCATTCTAGTTTGTTTGCAATTAATTTGGTAAAGTGTTTACTTGTGAAGCGTAATATCTTACAGCGCAGAAGGGGGTCATTCAGCTCATCATGCTTGTGCTGGAAGAGCTATCCAATTAGCTTCACTCCCCTGCTTTTCCTTTGCATAGCCCTAGAATGCACCTGCCTTCAAATTTATCAAGTACAATTTTTCCTGCGACCTTCGAAGACCTACCCATATGGAAACATTCAGCCCCCTCTCTTCCAGCATACCGTCTGAAACTGTATCATTTAAGCCATATTGTGACAGCTCCACTACCCCAGATTGTTATCATCTCCAGCAATTCACCAGCCCTCCGCTCCAGCATCACAGCTCCAGCTGTACTCCTTAAATGCTGGAAAGAAATCCTCCCACCGCTAACCTCCCCCAACCACCTGTAAAATTCAACAAAAGAGTTTATGGCTAAGGACCTGCATCCATATGACATGCTTCACATCAAGCTGGTTTGCTAGATTTTTATCTTAAAAACAAAAACACCGTGCACTGTAAAACTACGGAAAAATATTATAGCACTAGTATGGGCTACCTGGGAGCCCTAGCCACAGACTGTTCAATCTTTCCTAATAGGTATAACCTCTCAGTTCTGCTACCATTTGAGCACCTTCCCCAGTGCCTCTATTATAAAATGGAGACCAGAACTGTTCACAAGTGTCTAAGTGTGATCTAACCAGTCTACAATTCAAGTTTAACATCAATTCTCTGGTTTTCAATTTTGAACCTCTAGAAATGAACCCAATGCTTTGTTTGCTTTTCTTATGCTCTTCCTAATCTGCGTCACTACTTTTAGTGACCTGTGAATGTGTGCCCCCACAGGATCCCTCTACTCCTCTATCCCTGTTAGACAGTTATTTTTCTAGGAGTATGTGACCTCTTCATCCTACCTGCCAAAATGTATTACCTCGCACCTGTTGAAGTTCATTTGCCAATTACATGCCATCTCTCCAAGTTTATTTAATGTATTCCTGCATTTTGTTGCAGCCCTTCTCTGTATTAACTACACCCCCGCCCTCCCCCCCTCCCAATTTGGTGTGATCAATAAATTTTGAAATTGTACTTCCTATTCCCGAGTCCACATGGTTTATGTAAATGGAGAACAACAATGCTCCCAGTGCTTATCCTTGTGGAACATCAGTTCCCACCATTTACCAATCTTAATTTTAACTCCTGCTCTGTTTTGTGGTCAGCTTGCTGTCCATTCTACTATTTGTCCCCTGACTGCACAAGTTCTGACCCTAATCAAGAGTCTACTATACAATCATTTTTTAAAACTCCAAATTTATTACACCTACTACATCACCTTTGTCCAGTCTTTCTGTTACTACTCTGGAGAATTCAATAAAGTTTGTCAAGTATGTTCTTCCGTTTTGGAATACTTGCTGACTGCTCTTGTGTTTTTCCATTACATCTTTGACTAAGGATTCCATTATCTCCCCTTATCACCAATATTAAGCTGATCAGCCTATAGTTACCCGGGCTTATTCTATCTGTTTTTAAAAATAGAAATCACATTAGCTGTCTGCCAGTCATTTGGCACTGCTCCCTTTTATAGTGACTTTTTATCTTTATTTATATAGTACCTCTGCTATCGCCTCCCTAACTTCTTTTAAGGACATTTGCATACAATCCACCTGGACCAGGAGTTTTAACCTCTCTAAGTTTGATTAGTTTATCAATTATTTCTCCATTTCTATCTTAAATATCTTAATATCCTTTTTGATTTCTTCTTCTAATGTCTATATTTCCGTTGTAAATAATGAGACAAAGTAATTGTTTAATATTTCTACCATTTCTCTGACATTGCTTGTGAGTTTATCTTGTGCTTCCTTTAGTGGCCCTAACTCTAACCTGATTTTACTTGTGTTATTTGTTAGCCTGCAGAATACTTCACTGTTCCTTTTCATATTCCACAGTACGTTACTTGTATTGTTTCCCTTTGTCTTCCTAATGGATTTTTTTTGGCTTCTTTCCTAACCTTTTCACATGCTCTTTTGTCATCATCTCCTTTGTTGTCTATGTACTTTTTCTTCTGATTCAATAGTGTCCTTACTTCTTTATTCATCCTTGGTGCATAATTACTGGCTTGTTTGTTCTTGCATTTTAGTGGAATATATTTCTCCTGGACTCTGTAAATAGACATTGTTTGCTTTGCTATTTGCTTTGTTTGGTGTAAGATACACTTGTTTGTTGGTAAGTCCCCTCACCTTCAATTCACTGACTGGCACAATGATGTCAATATACATTCCACAAGGTGTTAATACTCTGTGCTGCAGTTAACCATATTGAAGACCTAAATGAACACAAAGTGTCTGATTTACGGATGCAGCCTGACATGTAAAAATTACAGCGGGGAAGGGGAGGGTAGGGAGCGGGGCTGCGGTGGTACTAACCAGACACAAGGTTGATTCCCAAGCCCAGGCCTTCCAGCCAACAGCAAGGCCGCAACACCTTAGAATTGAGTTGGCTGATTTCTGTGGAGTGGCAGCTGGAGCAAGCAATTAACTTCCCTGCTCCTTCATTTGAAGGGGGAAAAGAAATTCAACCGGGATTCTCACTCCTGATCAATGCTGGAAAGTTAAATGTGGGTGCACTGGAATCTGCCTCAGCTGAGGTACTTTCTTATGTATGAAAGAATTCAAATACTCGCTCTGTCTAAGTGCAAATATGAAATATGGTCACATAAATGAGGCATAGGCAGTGACTTTGGAATTGTACCCTAACAAGAGCGAGCAGCTTTGGGAGAAGAAGGGAGAGCCTTTTATTTAATCCAAGTCTCTTTCTGTTTTATACTAACCCATTGGCAGCAAAGAGCATGCTGAACTTTTCATGGCGGAAGGTCTTCTCAATGGTAGCGAAAACAGACCCTGGCTCATTGGCTGAAAGGACGTGTTTGCCGAGAGCCACTCTGTAGGTATTCGTCTTGCTGTGTGTAAAAGTTGTTAAATTAGTGAGAGGCTTCAGAACATATCATAAAGTGAAACAGAAACTTACATACTTGTTAACTGACTTGAAATGGGGACTGGATGGGGCTATAGCCTAGGCACCATCTTTCATCACTCATCATAGCATTTAAGAACTAGGAGCCGGAGTAGGACATTTGGCCCTTTGGACGTGCTTCACTATTCAAGTAGATGATGGTTGATCTTCTACCTCAACTCCATTTTCCTGCATTAGCTCCATATCTCTTAATTTTTTAGCACCCCAAAATCTATCGACTTCTGTCATGAATGTACTCAATGACTGAGCACCCACAGTGTTCTAGGGTAGAGGATTTCGAAGGTTCCAAACCTTTGAGTGAAGAAATTTCTCCTCATCTCAGTCTAAGTGGCCGACCCTTTATTCTGAAACTGTCTCCCTGTGATCCAGATTCTGCAGACAGCGGAAACACTTACTCAGCATCTACCATGCCAAGCCCCTCAAGAGTTTTATACGTTTCAATTAGATCACCTCTCAGTCTTCTAAACTCCAGGAAATATAGACCTCGTCTACTCAATCTGTCTTCATAGGGCAATTCCATCATCCCAGGAACCAGTCTAGTGAGCCTTTGTTGCACTCCTTCTCGGGCAAATATGTCCTTCCTTAAAATATGGGACCAAAGAATTCAGTCCAGATTGATGAGATGAAACCCTCCACTGGAAGCTGGAATTATTGCTGGGAAAAGGATGGGGACTGAGTCCTTGACTGAGACTGAAAGTGGGGAACTGGGAATGGGACATGGGCTGAACCTGAGACTGTTTGACTGGGGTTTGTGACAGGGATTGACCATAACAGCTCTAATGTGAAGCAAATTTAGTCTCTCTCAACCAGTTGTTAAATGGCTGATGATCTGGAGGCCTCACTCAGACAGAATGGTTAATGCAGAAAATGGGAAATATCGCACTGCTGCAACGGAAAGGGATAGGTCACATTGTTGGATCAGGCTAAGGAGAGCTTTATTTTGTATGTGCTATAGCTGATTTAGGAGTACTTGATGCAGCCTGTAATGGGACAATACTGCAACAATCCTATCCCTCACTTTACATGGCACTCATCCTTCACTTTAAATGGCACTAATTTCACCAAAAGATGAAATCAATTTAAAATGTATTAATATTCATTTTTAAGTAAACCAATAACTTACCTAATGCAATGTGCAGCGGTCAAAACCCATCTCTGATCAATTAACGTTCCGCCACAAAAGTGACGCCAGTCATTTTTCATAGCAATCTGGAGAGAGATCTGCAAGAAATTCAAATCTTTAGCTTTAAAAAATATTCTAGCAGAGAAATGCTGCTTCAAGTTCTGTAAAATTGGTGTCATCTAAAAACTCGTGGTCATCCAAATACTCCGCTGCCTGTGTCCCAGCTTTCAATCCATCAGCCCACTTGCTGACCTACATTGGCTCCTGGTTAACCATCACCCCGATGTTAAAATTCTCATCCTTCTTTGTAAATCCCTCCATGGCCTTGCCCCTATCTCTTTAACCTCCTATGGAGGTTACAACCCTTAAATATCTGCACTCCTTAAATTCTGACCTCTTGAGCAGCCCCAATTTTTTGTTACTCCACTAGCCTTCAGCTGCCAAGACTCTAAGATCTGAAATTCCCTCCCTAAACATTTCTGCTTCTCCAGCTTTCTTTCTTCCTCTAAGCCGCTTCTTAAAACTTAATTCCTTGACCATGCATTTGGTCATCTGCCCTATTATCACCTTATGAGGCTTCAGGTCAAATTCTGATTAGTAATGTTTCTGTGATGTCTTCCTATGTTAAAGGCGCTATATAAATGCAGGTTGTTCTTGTTGTTGCTGGGACCAAAGAATTCAGTCCAAATTGATGAGATGAAACCCTCCACTGGAACCTGGAATTATGACTGGGAAAAGGATGGGGACTGGGTCCTTGAATGAGACTAAAAGTGGGGAACTGGAAATGGGACATGGGCTGAACCTGGGACTGTTTGACTGGGGTATGTGACAGGGATTGACCATAACAGCTCTGATGTGAAGCAAATTTAGTCTTTCTCAACCAGTTGTTAAATGGCTGATGATCTGGAGGTCTCACTCAGACAGAATGGTTAATGCAGAAAATGGGAAAAATTGCACTGCTGCAACGGAAAGGGTTAGGTCACTTTGTTGGGTCAGGCTAAGGAGAGTTTTCACTTAAATGTTTTTCCAGAAAATTCTTCCTCTTATTTCCTCCCTTTTTTTATCATGGAGTTGGACTATAGTATGGTTCACAGATGATGGTACCTCACTAAAGTGACATTCCAGCTGATCCACATTTGTTCTGAGCCAATGGACATACACACATAGTAATAACAATAACCTCTAGTCTAATGATACATCTCAGGAGTGGTATCAGTCAAAATTTAACACCAAGCCACATGACTGATCACACCCACTCAAATGGCATTTTCTTCATTGCCCAAATGGCTAAGCAGTTATTAATGTCAACTTTTTTTCTTTGTCCTTTCATGGGATGTGGGCATCGCTGGCAAGGTCAGCATTTGTTGCCTAATCTAATTACCCTCCAACTGAATGGCTTACTAGGCCATTTCAGAGAGCAGTCAAGAGCCAACCACATTGCTGTGGGTTTGGAGTCATTTTTTTATTTGTTCATGGGACATGGATGTCGCTGGTTAGGCCAGCATTTATTGCCCATCCCTAATTGCCCTTCGGAACCAAGTGGCTTGCTTGGCCATTTCAGAGTCAACCACATTGCTGTGAGTCTGGAGGCACATGTAGGCCAGGCTGGGTAAGGATGGCATGTTTCCTTCCCTAAAGGACAGTAGTGAGCCAAGTAGGTTTTTGTAACAATCAATGATAGCTGTCATGGGTCACTATTACTGAGGTTAGCTTTACATTCCAGATTTATTAATTAAATTTTAAATTCCAGTAGCTGCCATGGTGGGATTTGAACCTGCGACCCCAGATTACTAGTCCAGTGATATTACCACTACACTACCATTTTTCCATATTACATACTAGGCATCAAAAAGCCCTTGGAGCATACGGTGCTGGAAAGGATGAGAAAATTGGAAGGAACCATAATAATTCCTCCTTCCGCCTTTTTGCTGGGGCAATTCCATGGGGGTTTGCCATTCTCCTATAATTGGGCATCCACTGTGTCATATGCCAACACTCAGTCTTAAAAACTGTTTGAATGAGGGCTGCATAACAGGGCAACCCCAGTGCTATTCTTGTTTAACGTTAACAGGTGAGCTCTTCCAACAATGATCCCTAACTAACAATCAGGAATTGGAACTCTGTCTGGTAATCCCCAGCCCTAGCTTTGTGTTGATGAGGCCTGACTGTGTTCAGCCAACTCCCTACAGTGGCATTCCTGGTCTTTATGATGCAGTTCCACAAAGAATGGTACACTTATCAAATAAAACATCAGGAGAGCTCCAAAGGTTAACACATATTCTCTACTATTTGGAATATTAAGCATTTGAAATGTAAACACAGTTTGGTTTTATGAGTTTACGTACCTGCCATGGCCAGCTGTTAGGTCTTGCGTTTACACCCCCTACTACCCTGGAGGGTATGGGTTGGTAGGTAGGGGTCCCACAGCTGTGAACTAGAAAGCAAAACATTGTGTCAGCCTCAAATGTTTTATGTTTCTAATTTTGTCCCATCTCTTCATCCCCTATCTTGTTCAGAAATACTGAGGTTCACTGTAGCATCCCTATCATAACCCAGCTAGTTTAGCACAACCCCGGGATAAAACTGGAGTGCTGCTTTGGGCTGCAGTAGAGTGCTTAAGTTTGAGTTTGGTGACTGAGGGAGTTCGGTGAGGAGGGAACAAGGTGATCCTTTGAGTACCATGAGTACGGTCGGGTAAGTATTTACTACTTTATCGCTTATAGTTTTTAAGGTCTTATTTTGTAATTTATCATTTGTAAGGGCTAATTTCTGGAACAATGAGCAGCAGGGAAGAAGGGCCCTAGAGTAATTGATATTATTTGATATTAAGTATCTTCCAAAAGGTTTAATTTAATTTAAAGGGGTAAGTCATGGCAGGGGAGTTCAAAGCTGCGGTGTGCTCCTCCTGCTCTATGTGGGAAGCTGGGAACATTTCCAGTGCCCGGGGCCAGCATGTGTGCCAGAAGTGTCTCCAGCTGCAGTTCCTGGAAGCCCAGGTTTCGGAGCTGGAGCAGCAGCTGGGGACACTGTGGAGCATCCGGGAGGTGGAGAGTATCGAGGATAGCATGTATAGAGAGGTGGTCACACCACAGGCAGGAAAGGAATGGGTGACCACCAGGCAGACCAAGAGGACTAGGCAGGCAGTGCAGGAATCTCCTGTGGCTATTCCCCGGCAAAACAGATATACCGCTTTGGATACTGTTGAGGGAATGGCCTCTCAGGGGAAAGCAGCAACAGCCAAATTCGTTGTACCACAGTTGGCTCTGCTGCACAGGGGAGGAGTAAAAAGTGTGGGAATGCAATAGTTATAGGGGATTCAATTGTAAGGGGAATAGATAGGAGTTTCTGTGGCCGTAAACGAGACTCCAGGATGGTATGTTGCCTCCCTGGTGCTAGATGTCTCAGATGTCAAGGATGTCTCAGAGCGGCTATAGGACATTCTGAAGGGGGAGGGTGAACAGCCAGTGGTCGTGGTACATATTGGTACAAACGACATTGGTTAAAAAAAAGGGATGAGGTCCTAAAAGCAGAATATAGGGAGTTAGGAAGTAAGTTGAAAAGTAGGACCTCAAAGTTGTGAGATCAGGATTACTAACAATGCCGCGTGCTAGTCAGAGTAGAAATAGCAGGATATATCGGATGAATATGTGGCTGAAGAGATGATGTGAGGGGGAGGGTTTCAGATTCCCGGTCCCCATTGGGACCGGTTCTGGGGGAGATGGGACCAGTACAAATTGGACAGGGGTTACATCTGGGCAGGACCGGGACTGATGTCCTAGGGGGAATATTTGCTAGAGTGGTTGGGGAGGATTTAAACTAAAATGGCAGGGAGGTGGGAACCTATGCAAGGAGTCAGAAAAGGGGGAATCAAGGACAAGAACAAAAGACAGAAAGGGGAATAAGAAAAGTGATAGGCAGAGCAATCAAGGGCAAGAGTCAAACAGGGCCTCAGTGAAAAATAGTGGGCACGGGACAAGTAATGTTAAAAAGACAAGCCTTAAGGCTTTGTGCCTTAACACGAGGAGCATTCACAATAAAGTGGATGAATTAACCACGCAATTGGTGTAAATATATTTGATATTTTCAGAATTATGGAGACATGGCTGCAGGGTGACCAGGGATGGGAACTGAACATCCAGGGGTATTCAGTATTTAGGAAGGACAGACAAAAAGGAAAAGGTGGTGGAGTTGCATTGCTGGTTAAGGAGGAAAGTAATGCAATAGTGAGGTAGGATATTAGCTCCAACATGTGGAATCTGTACGGGTAGAGCTGAGAAACACTAAGGGGCAAAAAACGTTAGTGGGGTTGTATATCGAACCCCAAACTGTAGCGGTGATGTTGGGAATGGCATTAAACAGGAAATTAGAAACACATGCAATAAATTATGGATGACTTTAATCTGCATATCAATTGGGCAAATCAAATTAGCAACAATGCCGTAGAGGAGAAATTCCTGGAGTGTATACGGGATGGTTTTCTGGACCAATACATTGATGAACCAACGAAAGAACAGGCCATCCTAGACTGAGTATTGTGTAATGAGAAAGGAATAATTGGCAATCTAGTTGTGCGAGGCCCCTTGGGGATGAGTGATCATAATATGATAGAATTCTTCATCAAGATGGAGAGTGACGTAGTTTATTCTGAGACTAGGGTCCTGAATGTTAATAAAGGAAACTACAATGGTATGAGGTGTGAGTTGGCTATGACGGATTGGGAAACGTTACTTAAAGGGATGACGGTGGATAGGCAATGGCAAACATTCAAAGAGCGCATGGGCGAACTACAACAATTGTTTATTCCTATCTGGCACAAAAGTAAAACAGGAAAGATGGCCAAACCATGGCTTACAAGGGAAATTAGAGATAATATTAGATCCAAGGAAGAGGCATACAAATTGGTCAGAAAAAACAACAACCCTGAAGATTGGGAGCACTTTAGAATTCAGCAAAGGAGGATCAAGGGATTGATTAAGAAGCGGAAAATAGAGTACAAGAGTAAGCTTTTTGGGAACATAAAAACTGACTGTAAAAGTTTCTACAGGTATGTGAAGAGAAAAAGATTGGTGAAGACAAATGTAGGTCCCTTACAGTCAGAAACATGGGAATTTATAATGGGGAACAAAGAAATGGCTGACCAACTAAATACATACTTTGGTTCTGTCGTCACAAAGGAGGACACAAACAACATACCAGAAATGTTGAGGAACACAGGGTTTAGTGAGAGGGAGGAACTGAAATAAATCAGTATTAGTAGTGAAATGGTGTTGGGGAAATTGATGGGATTGAAGGCCAATAAATCCACAAGGCCTGATAATCTACATCCCAGAATACTTAAGGAAGTGGCCCTAGACATAGTAGATGCATTGGTGGTCATCTTCCTAGATTCTATAGACTCTGGAACATTTCCTACAGATTGGGGGGTAGCTAATGTAACCCCACTATTTAAAAAGGGAGGTAGAGAGAAAACAGGGAATTATAGACCAGTCAGCCTAATGTCAGTCTTGGGGAAAATTCTAGAGTCCATTATAAAAGATTTAATAGCTGAGCAATTGGAAAACAGTAGCAGAATCGAACAGAGTCAGCATGGATTTATGAAATGGAAATCATGCTTGACAAATCTACTGGAATTTTTCGAGGATTTAACTAGTAGAGTTGATGAGGGGAAACCAGTGGATGTGGTTTATTTGGACTTTCAGAAGGCTTTCAACAAAGTCCCACATAAGAGATTAGCATGTAAAATTATAGCGCATGGGATTGGGCGTAGCGTATTGAGATGGATAGAAAACTGGTTGACAGACAGGAAACAAAGAGTAGGAATAAATGGGTCTTTTTCCGAATGGCAGGCAGTAACTAGTGGGGTACCGCAAGGATCGGTGCTGGGACCCCAGCTATTCACAATATATATTAATGATTTAAATGAGGGAACTAAATGTAATATCTCCTAATTTGCAGATGACACAAAGCCAGGTGGGAGGGTGAGCTGTGAGGAGGTTGCAGAGATGCTTCAGTGTGATTTGGACAAGCTGAGTGAGTGGGCAAATGCATGGTAGATGCAATATAATGTGGAAAAATGTGAGGTTACTTACTTTGGTGGCAAAAACCGGAAGGCAGATTATCATCTGAATGGCTATAAATTGAGAGAGGGGAATGTGCTACGAGACCCGGGTAAGCATGCAGATGCAGCAGGCGGTAATGAAGGCAAATGGTATGTTGGCCTTCATAGCGAGAGGATTCGAGTACAGGAGCAGGGATGCCTTGTTGCAATTATACAGGACCTTGGTGAGACCACACCTGGAATATTGTGTGCAGATTTGGTCTCCTTATCTGAGGAAGGATGTTCTTGATAGAGAGGGAGTGCTGCGAAGGTTTACCAGACTGATTCCTGGGATGGCGGGACTGACATATGAGGAGAGATTGAGTCGGTTAGGATTATATTCGCTGGAGTTCAGAAGAATGAGGGGGGATCTCATAGAAACCTATAAAATTCTAACAGGACTAGACAGGGTAGATGCTGGAAGGATGTTCCGGATGGTGGGGGAGTCCAGAGCCAGTGGTCACAGTCTGAGAATATGGGGTGGACCATTTAGGACTAAGATGAGGAGAAATTCTTCACCCAGAGAGTGGTGAGCCTGTGGAATCCACTACCACAAAAAGTAATTGAGACCAAAACATTGTATGTTTTCAAGAAGGAGTTAGATATAGCTCTTGGGGCGAAAGGGATCAAAGGATATGGGGAGAAAGCGGGGGCAGGCTATTGAGTTGGATGATCAGCCATGATCATAATGAATTGCGGAGCAGGCTCGAAGAGCCGAATGGCCTACTCCTGCTCCTAGTTTCTATGTCTCTATGTTTCAAACCAGCCAGCTCATTGTGATTCAGTACCACAATGCGCAGTGAATTTACCCATCAAATCATTAGGGGTGTCCACATCAGACAACATCTTTATAGATAACATCCAGTCAACAGGGTTATCTTTAAAGATTGTGGAGTATAGGACTTATAATTAACTCTTGAAAATGTTTGTCCATCTATATATATAGTAAGAACTATAGGGGCCACAGTTTAAAAATTAGGGGTGTGCTATTTAAGATTGGGATGAGAAGATTTTTTTTCTCTCAGAGAGTTGTTATTCTGTGGAATTCTCTTCCCCAGAGAGCAGTAGAAGCTGCATCATGGAACATATTTAAGGCTGAGTTCGATTTTTGATCGACAAGGGTTATGGGGGGGCAGGCGAAAAAGTAGAGTTGAGCCCACAATCAGGTCAGCCATGATCTTGTCGAATGCCGTAGCAGGCTCAAGGGGCCGAATAGTCTACTCCTGTTCTTAATTTGTATGGTCTTCTGGTTTTTTCTCAGTGATAATTTGTGAGGACACTTGGGCAAGTTTTGTCTTTTACCCTTTACCTATTGGCTGAAGTTGAGGGATGACAGTTCATCTTGCTTCCAAATTGCAAGAGAGCTCTCTGTTCCATATTCCCTTTAAAGGGGTCACTTAAACCTGAGGAGGAAGAAGAAAAAGCTTAAATAATAAAACAGAAACTCACCTGTTGCGACAAGTAAAGCGGTCAAGGCAAAACGTAGCATGTTTGCAAACTACTGGAATCTCCATACACACTCTGGCTTTATTTATACCTGAAGAGGAATTATCTCCTCACAAGTGATTACCTTGTACCTTGACTGTGAGAAGTAACTGCATTTAACAGATGCTTGTGTCCTTGTAAAATATCTATTGATTCAGCTATTTTTCATCTTTATCTTGGACAAAATCCACCATTGATACAATCACAGAATTCCCATAGTTTTGAAGGAAAAAATAGCTATGTACAGGTCAGAAAGGGAAAATAAGGAAAGTTGGCGTGAATGAGAAAGAGAGAGACCAGGGCAGTTTTTTTTTTTCATGGGACGTGGGCGTCGCTGGCAAGGCCAACATTCATTGCCAATCGCTAACTGGCCTTGAACTGAGTGGCTTGCTGGGCCATTGCAGACAGAAGTTAAGAGTTAACCACTATGTTGTGGGTCTAGAGTCACATGTAGGCCAGATCGGGTAAAGAATGGCAGATTTCCCTCCCTAAAGGGACGTTGGTGAACCAAATGAGTTTTTATGACCATCGATGATAGTTGTCACGGTCATTATTACCAAGTATAGCTTTTAATTCCAGATTTATTAATCAAATTCAAATTCCACTAGCTGCCATGATGGGATTTGAACCCATGTCCTCAGAGCATTGGCCTGGACCTCTGGGTTACTAGTCCAGTGACATTACCACATCTCCCCTTTAAGTTGGAGAGACAGAGAGATGCTCAGGAGAAGGATACAATGAGACAATGAGAGCAAAGAAAGATAGTTAGAAAGAGAGAGTGATGGGAGAAAGAACACAGGGATAGAGACAGAAAGAGGTGGCAGGAACATAGCAACAGGAATAGACCAATCACCCTCTCAAGCTTTTTAGTTTATAACATCATAGGTTAGATTTTCCACAGGGGATAAGAGTCCCACCAGAAGTATGGCAGGATGGAGACCTTTGGTCTCTGATGATACAAGTGCTGGCCCAGCTGAAGTTTCCAGGGTCAGGATAACTTGTATAATTTGGGTGGGTTCCTAGTGTTGCAAACCTCTCTGGAGAAAAGCAGCAGCTCAGGGACAGGAAAAGGGGCGCTGTCTGGAATTGAAAGACAGAAGACCCTGGAATGGTTTAGGGTCAACAGAGGGAAGCGACCAGAGGTGAATAGCCAAATTCCAACACTCCTTGCGCCATCTCTCAATTCAGGAAGAAGCCTAGTTTCCTTACCAGAGCATGTAAGATAAGAGGAGTCAGCCACACCTTCTAAGAATGCCCTGTGCTAATTAAGGTTCTGATTATCATTCTTAAATACTTTTCATTAACTGTCATGAAATCCTCATGTCACTTCTTCAACTGTAGGTGATATGAGCTGCAATGCTTAGGAAACCATTCTTTGTTCATTTCCTCTCTATATGTGCCAGAGTATGAGGAAGACAAAGCCTCCTCTACATCTGTTAATGTCAAAAAATGCCTTTGTAGCAGGCACTAACACTGAAACTAACCTCACCAAGCCACTGTTGGTAATGAATAGTGAAGTCACACACCCAGAGTATATCCTGTATCAATGCTACCTTCAGTTCCCTCCAAGTTGTGTTCAATGTGGAGGAGTACTGATTCATCAGCTGAGGGAGGGCAGTAGGTGATAATCAGATTTCCTTGTCCATGATTTATCTGAAGTCATGAGAGTTCAAGGGTCTGGTGTCAGTGTTGAGTACACATGAGCTAACCCTCCATGACTCCATGTGTGCCACTTAAGGATGATGTTGGAGGAATCTGGGACAGTGGCTGATATGCATTACTATATTGCTATGTTAGGCTGTCGCTTGACTAAGCTGTGGGACAACTCTCCCAATTGTAGCACCAATCCCTAGATATTGACAGACCCGGTAAGTGGCTTAAAGAGCGCAAGAGGCAACAAGAGGGAGCGAGCTGGTGAGAGGCTTAAAAGAGCTGTGTGGTCTAGACCTGTCTAGTCTGTGGACCAACCACATTTGAAGAGCAATAAAAAGTAACAACACAAGAGAAACAGGTAAGTGATTGGTTAGTGAGTATTTTGCTCATTTATCTTTCAAAACAAGTGTAATTTATGAGTAATTGTAAGGTTTTATTAGTATTAGTAAACTTTACTAGTGGTGATAAAGCTTATTGAGAGCAGTAGGGTTTATTAATTATAAATTGATTAAGACAAATAAATTGATTAACACATAATAAAGATGGCAGGGCAGGTGATATGTTGCGACTGCAGAATGCGGGAACTCTTGGATGCCAGTGTGATCCAGACCAAAAACGCCTGTAGTGTATGTCTACATCTTGAGGAGCTTTGGCTCAGAGTCATTGAGCTGGAGGCAAAGCTGCAGACACTGCGATGCAACAGGGAGGATGAATGCTACCTGGAAACTTTGTTCCAGGAGGCAGCCACACTCCTTATGATAGGTCCTTCTTGTTTGGTCAGTGTTCAGAGACAGGAGGGTGTGAATGTGAGTGAGACAGTTAAGGGGATCAAGAAGATAGAAGCGGACCAGCCTCAGCCTTTGCAATTGTCCAACAGATTCAAGGTTCTTGCCGTCTGTAGGAATGAAAGCAGTGACTGCAGGGTGGATGAGCGAATTAACTATGGAACCATGGTACAGGAAGCCATTCAAGTGGAGAGAGTTAATGGTAATATAGTGGTAGTAGGTGGTAGTATAGTCAGGGGGATTGACACAGTTCTTTGCAGCCAAGAGTGAGAATCCAGACTGCTGTGTTACCTGCCTGATGTCAGGGGTTGGGACATCTGCAGTGGGCTGGAGAGGAACTTGCAGTGGAAGGGGGATGATCCAGTGGTTGTGGTCCATGTAGGTATCAATGACATAGGTAGAACTAGGAAAGACGTTCTGCTGAAGGAGTATGAGTAGTTAGGGGATAAATTAAAAAGCAGAACCTCAAAGGTAATAATCTCTGGATTACTACCTGAGCCATAATCAAATTAGTGTAGGGTAAAACAGGTTAGAGAATTAAATGCATGGCTCAAAGATTGGTGTGGGAGAAATAGGTTTTGATTCATAAAGCATTAGCACCAATACTGGGGAAAGTGGGAGCTATACTGTTGGGGCAGTCTTCAGCTGAACTATGCTAGGACGAGTATTCTGGCAAGTTGTATAACTAGGGTAGTAGAGAGGGCTTTAAACTAAATAGTGGGGGGCGAAGGATCAAGTTTGGGAAGATGCAATAAATTAAATAGAGAAAACAAGGCAAGAGACCAAGGTAGCAATAATGATCAGAGCATGGCAGGAAGGGACAAAATGTACAAACCTATGGGTGCACCAGCAGATAAGGCCAGAGGTTACAAAGTAGTAAAATGACAGAACTAAAGGCTATGTATCTGAATGCATGTAGCATTTGTAACAAAACAAGTAAATTGACAGTGCAAATAGAAATAAATATGTACGATCTGATAGCCATTACAGAGACATGGCTGCAAGATGACAAAGACTGGGACCTCAATATTCAAGGGTACATGACATTTAGGAAGGATTGGAAGCTAGGAGAAAGTGGTGGGGTAGCTCAGTTAATTAAGGATGACACTGGTACAATAGAAAGATATGGCATTAGTTCTGGAGATCAAGCTACAGAAACAGATGAGAAATAGTAAAGTTAGGAAGTCATTTGTGTGAGTAGTTTATAGGCCCCCTAACAGTAACTACATTGTAGGATGGAGTGTACAGGAAAAAAATAATGGGAACTGTGAGAAAGGTACAGCAATAATCATGGATGATTTTAATCTACATATAGACTGGATGAATCAGATTGGCAAAGGTACACTGGATGATGAATCCATAGAGTGTTTTAGGAAGTTTCTTAGAGCCCACATTCTAGAGCCAACCAGAGCAGGTTATACTAGATCTGGTAATGTGCAATGAGACAGGATTAAGCTAAGGCCTCATTGTGAAGGCATCCCTAATAAGCAATCATAATATGATTGGATTTCACATTCAGTTTGAGGGAGGGAAGAGTGGATCCAACACTAGTGTTCAAAACTGAAATAAAGGAAATTATGAGCGTATGTAGACAGAGCTGGCCAAAGTGAACTGGGAAATTAGGTTAAGAGATAGAGCAGTAGAGATGCTTAAGGAGATACTTCAGAATACTCAGAAAAGATGCATTCCAGTGAGAAAGAAAGACTCTAAGGGAAGGAGGCACCACTTGTGACTAACTAAGGAAGCTAAAGATGGTATCAAACTGAAACAAAAAGCATATAATTCTGCAAAGATGAGTGGCAGGTCAGAAGATTGGACAGAATATAAAGAACAGCAAAGAAATTCTAAAAGGTTAACAAGGAAGAAGAAATTAGAGTATGAGAGAAAGCTATCCAGAAATATAATAACAGATAGTAAGAGTTTCTACAGGTATTTAAAAAGGAAGAGTAAGTGGAGTGAGCATTGGTCCTCTAGAGAGAATGTCCGGGGCATTAATAATGGAAAATAATGAAATGGCGAATGAACTGAATAAATATTTTGCATCTGTCTTCACTGTAGAGGACACAAGTAACATCCCAGAAATAAGTGTGAATCAGTAGGTGAAAGGGAGGGAGGAACTTAAAACAATTAGAATCACCAGGAGAGGAAACTGAGAAAATTATTAGAACTAAAAGCTGACAAGTCCCCAGGTCCTGATAGACTTCATTCAGGGGTCTTAAAAGAAGTGGCTGCTGAGATAGTAGATGCATTGCTTTTAATTTTCTGAAATTCCCTAGATTCTGGAACAGTCCCATCAAATTGGAAAATAGCAAATGTGACTCCTCTTTCAAGAAAGGAGGGAGACAGAAAGCTGGAAACTACAGGTTAGTTAGCTTAACATCAGTTGTAGGGAAAATATTGGAATCTATTATTAAGGAGGTTATAGCGGGGCACTTAGAAAATGGCAAAGCAATCAGGCAGAATAATAATATTTGACTAATTTATTGGGGTTCTTTGAGGAAGTAACAAGCAATGTGGATAAAGGGGAACCTGCGGATGTGCTGTACTTATATTTCCAGAAGGTATTTGACAAAGTGCCACATCAAAGATTATTACACAAAGTAAGAGCTCAAGATGTAGGAGTTAACCTGGATAGAGAGTTGGTTAGCTAACAAGAAACAGAAAGTAGGTATAAATGAGTTGGGTTGGCAAGATGTGACAAGTGGTGTGCCTTAGGTATCAGTGCTGGGGCCTCAACTGTTCACAATTTAGATCAATGACTTGAATGGAGGGACCGAATGTATGGTTGCTAACTTTGCTGATAACACAAAGGTAGGTAGGAAAGCATATTGTGAAGAGGACATACGGAACCTGCAAAGGAACATAGATAGGTTAAGTGAGTGAGAAAAATGTTGGCAGATGGAGTATAATGTGGGAAAATGTGAATGTGCCCACTTTGGCAGGAAGAACAGAAAAGCAGCAAATCTTTTGGGATTTTACAATAATGTGACAGCTTCATGGTTATTTTCACGAGCTTATTATTTACAGTTTTTTTTAAGCTAAATTCAAAATTCTCAAACTATTTGCAGTGTGTTTTGAATTCAGTTTCTCGGAATTTCTGATGCAGTAATATAACCTCTAAGACCTGTACCCACATGAATAGAAAGAAGCCAAGACTGCCCAAGGCTCAATTCAAATCAGATGTTCTAAATTGAAAGCCTCATTAAACTATGTTGGCATGTTGAAAAGTACTTTGAAGTGAACTGTAGGAAGAATAGAACAAAATGTGCTTATTTGCAACAACTTTGCCATTATCAGGCTGTTGCAAAGTGCTTTACAAACAATGAATTCTTTTTTAAGTGTCATCACTGCCAGTATGTCACCAAGTGTTCCCATACATAGCAGTTAAAATGCACGAAATAGGACCCCACAAGGAACAATGAGATGAATCACCAGTTGATAATGGCGGATGCTGCCAGACCTGCTGAGTTTTCCCAGGATTTTCTGCTTTTACACCAATTGATAGTGTTAAGTAAGACTTGAATGCTGGTTAGGATACTTAGAGAACTCCCTACTTTTCTTCAAATAAAGGGCCATGGAATTTTATATATCCACCTAAACAGGGCCTCAGCTTAATGTGACTTTTGAATGATGTTATCTTCTGATATATTGTGCTCCCTAGTTCTCCCTGAAGCATCAGTTTGCATTATGCTCAAACCTGCAGTAGATTTTGAATACACTGCCAAAGACAGAAGTGCTACCATTGTGCCAAATGGGTACTACCTTTTACAATGATAACCATGGACTGCATTTATATTGGCCGCATTACAATTAGAATTCCAGGAGACCTATAGTTAAGAGCAGTTTCCAGTGTTTAATGTTTCAAATCTGACTCCTTTATCATAGAAGTCAAATGTTTAGAGCTAGTTTTCCATAGGCTATGATGCTGTCTCTGGGAGTATAAATAGTAATAGCTGCCTTATGGCCATTGGTCCAAATTAAAATGGTGTCAATATAAAAGCAGCTTCATCGCCAGTGCAGCACTTCCTAACAGTGATATATTTTTTAGCATCTTCTCTGAGGATTAAAGTGCAAAAATTCTAATGAGGACCAGTGTGGAAGATGAGGTAGGTAGCACTTCCTATTCAAAGTATCTCCATGACAGCTATCACCTCATTGCTACCTCGCTAGCTTAGTTATTAGCAATCAGTTGTAAGGTTTTGGGTTCAAGGCCCACTCCAGGACTTGAGCATGAAATCCAGGCCAAGCCATCAATGCAGTACTGAGGGAGTGCTGCACTGTCGAAGGTGTTAGAGGCATAGCACAGCACAAAGGGAGGCCATTCAGCCTGTCATGCCTGGGCCAGCTTTGAGAAAGAGCTAACCAATTTAGTACTATGCTTCACTTTTTCCTCATAACCCTGCAAATTAGTCATCTTCAAGTTCATGTCCAATCATCTTTTAAACATTCCTATGGAACCTGATTCCACCACCATTTCAGGCAATGTGTTCCAGATCTTAAATTTCCTCCTGATTTCCATCCACTTCTTTTACCAGTTATTTTAAATCTATGGCCTCTGGTTACCAACCAGCTTGCTGGAGGAAACAGTTTCAACCTACTTACTCAATCAAAATCCTTGATCATTTTGAACATCTCTGTTCAATCTCCCCTTATCCATCTCTGCTCTAAGGATAACAATATTACCTTCTTTAGCCTCTCGACATAATTTAAGTCCCCACATCCCTGGTATAATCCCAGTAAATCTCCTCTGTACCTTCTCCAGGTAATTGACGCCTTTGCTAAACTGTGGTACCCAGAATTGGACACAATACTCCAGCTGAAGTCTGATTTTGTTGTTCTTCAGATATGCCTTTATGGGATAGCAGCGTGGCATCAGTTTAAGGGAAGTGTGTCGTGTGATCCAACCTCAGTTTCATTTCAGCCTGGAGTAGGACACAGCTCTGCAGCTTTGATGTCCTCAAGCTTTCTATCCATGTATACATGTTCACATGTGCCTGGTCATAATAAATGAACCTACAATGCGTTTGCACAATCCCTTATGAGCGATGGGTGCCCTTATATCATTGTAACACATATGACACAGATGAGGCCTAAACCTGGGCAGTTTAACTGGATGTGAAAGATCCCATGGGACTCCTCAAAGAAGAGCGTGTAGTTCTCACAGCATTCTGGTTGGCATTCTTCCCTCAACCAACACCATTGAAAACAGGTTCTTGCTTTGTAGACATTGGCTACTGTGTTTATCCACATTTTAAGTAATTGCAGTTAAAAGTAATTTTCTACATGTGAAATGGTTTGAGAGACTTGATTATGAAGAGAGATTTGCATTTATGTAGTGCCTTTCACAACCTCAGGGTGCCTCAAGGTGCTTTACGACGAATTAAGTGCTTTGAAGCCTAGTCACTGTTGTATTGTAGCAAATGCAGTGGGCAGTTTGTTCACAGCAAATTCCCCCAAACAGCAATGTCATAAAGACCAGATAATCTGTCTTAGTGATGCCGATTGAGGGACAAATATTGGCCATGCTACCAGGGAGAACTCCCCTGACCCTCTTCAAAATAATGTCATGGAACTTTGATGTTCACCTGAAGAGCAGACAGGAGCTTGGTTCAACATCTCATCCAAAGGACAGCTCCCTCAGTGAGAATACTGCCAACTGAGCCGCAGCTGGCACTGATAAATAGGGCACTGTGACTATTTTTCCAGTCTTTCTGTGGCTCCACCTACAAAGTTGTGGCAGTCAAGTGGGAGAACCCCCTTGAAAATACACCCCCTAATTTCCTTAACCCCAGGCTCCTCCAGTAATGTGACTCATGAGCCGCCTGAGTCCCAGAGTGAGTCCACTCATTTAAAAGAGGCTTAGGCTGGATTGGCCAAAGGGTTGATTGGGAGGAAAGTGTAACACAAAGAAAGTGTGCAGCATGCCCAATAGGGAGGGGAAGAAATCAGTTCCTAATCACTGCCATAGAGTGAAGAGTGCAGGAAATGCTGCTGTGGTGTGACTGTCGGGATGCCTATCTCTACCCCTCTCTCCCCATCCCCGCTGGGTACGCTGTTAACACAAAGGAAGTTAAATCCAAGGCTTCCAGCTGTTTTAACATATTTAAAATGCCAACCCTCCCCATGGGAGGGTATTGGCTACCTGCCCCTTGTTCCCTCAGTAAAGAAGTTGGCCATTTGGAGCCGGCTTCCCGACACGCTCAGTCCCTTTAAAACCCCCACCATCTGTACCCAGTCCCACCCATGTTAAAATTCCTCCCTTTACTGTGGAGGCTCAAGCATGAAGAACACTTGGATGATGTTCTATGGTACGGTGAATGCTCGCTGGACCATTTCTCACAGGAACAGGTGCCTTCACGTAAAGAGATTCCAGCTGTAACCTTTCTGATGTATTCAAGTTAAAGGTTAACTGAAATGAGCATTCACAATATTTTCTTTTCTAAATGACACCTGTCAGGATAACCTGTTTAAATTAAGAGTTCAGACAGTTTCACCTTAATCTCTGTTTGCCGTTGAACGACCTCAGTGACATGATACTAGTTATTAATAGTCATGGCATTGGCCTCATGCGCCTTTCAGCGCTTCTCAATGTTAGAACATTCGAGCAACCCAGAAAAAGTGAGTTGCTATCGTTTCCTGCATTAAAAGAGTGACTACACTTCAAAAGCACTTTATTGGACATAAAGCCCTTTAGGATGCCCTGAAGTCATACAAGGGTGCTATGTAAATACAAGCCTTTCTCTCGCTTTTATGACAGTTTTCGATTTGAGTCCACTATCGTTGAAAGCAACAAGCAGCCGACTACATCAGAGTTACAACTGGCTCCGTGCCATGCTGTAACCCAGAGAGATGAAGCTGTGCTAGCCTCATACCAACAGCCCCTACACCTACCAGTCTTTTCAATTGCAGGATATAATGCCAGTGTCTTACACATAAAATTCAAATGTGTGAATAATTTTCCTACACCTGAGTAAATTTCAAATGTGGCTGGATTAGCCTCAGCAACACTAAAGAGATTTAAGAAACCTGTGCAAGATTTCCAGTCCAGTGATCCAGGAATGTTTTATAGCTAATAACTGGGTATGAAGTCAGGGTGCTGTGGGATTAACATCCTGAAATAATTTCTCAGCCTTGCCCTAAATTGATTGGGCTAGTTTTATCATGCCATAGTTTGATCACACATTGGAACAAACCAGGAACCACTCCACATCGATACTGTACAAAAGGTGGCAGTGTTGGGAGATTAGAGTTTGGAGAGCTGAGTGCGTGACTAAGTGATTCCTAATGGAGATATAATCCTGCATCAAGTGAAGGAATTTGAACCTTGAAACCCTGTGGTTTTCTGGTGCAGACTTTATACGATTTGGGCAAAACCTTCCCAGTCCTGATGCCAAGTCATCAGCATGAAACCTGGGTCTCAATTTTACTGTGGGCTTCAGAACCCCGACAGGGGCACCATATAGAAGTCCTGAGGCCACAGCAAGACTGCCCATTTTAGTGGACATGGGACACTAATTGTCTGCCTCCAGGCCCACCACCCAGTTAAGGACAGCGGGTGGACCCCCGCTGCTGCCGGCCTAATCAGAAGGCCCAGCAGCTCTGAAGCCTCAGCGGCACCACCAGAAGGGGTGGGTGTTGCTGAAGCAGCTAGGAAAGCTTAGGAGCACCTCAAAATGGAGGCGCCCTCAGAGAGGTGGGTATGGTTTATAATTTTGGATGACCGAGAGCAGAAGGCCCCGCCGATTGAAGGGGACATCCTTCGGTGGGGATCTTCGGGGCTGGCAGGGATTCCTTTTCCACCTGTGACCCCTTTTGAGGGCCCTAGAGCTTCTGGCTCTGATGGCCTTCTGGACTGCCGCAGCAAAGCCACCTCCATAAACCTGGCAGCCTCCCCTTTTGGGGGGTGGGGGCAGGGGGAGGGCATGGTGGCCCCACTCAATGGCCCCTAACAGGGTTTTAATTATGCAAATTGGCTGCCCGTCATTGGGAAATGACACCATCCTGACACTATTTTACTGGCCCCCATTCACCTTCCAATGACCAGAAAATTCAGGCTGTTAACTCTGTTTCTCCCTCCACAGACGCCGCCAGACCTGTTAGGTATCCTCCAAAATGTGTGATGCCAGGTGTTGGAGATCTTTGCCCTGTCACAAAAGTGGGCTACAGCTTCACCAACTACCTAAGGGCATGTTGAACTTTTTCAGGAAGACCTGTGTTTTTTAAAGAAATACAAGTAAAGACGCTGTTCAAAAGATTGCTGATAATGTGAAGTGACCACTTTCTGGAAAATTCCTTTGTGAATTATACTGAAAGACCTGTCCTGACAGGACATGGAATGTTTCACCTGAAGAGGTGTTAAGGCCTACTTCAAACAGAGACACTTGAAGGGTGTGGAAAATGCAAAAGGCTGGGCTTTAATCTCCTGTATTTGTGGAGACAGTGAGCAGTATCCCACATCTCATCAGAAATCCAAAAAAAACCTCCCATGATGATTTATATCTCAGAGTGTGCAAAGAAAGTTCTTGAAGCAAAATGGACTGTAGATGTATTTCCCCTTCCTGGGGATACACAGAGATACTGGGTTAAAACTGACTGAAGACCAGTGACTGACAGTGACAGAAGCAAGAGGCAAGAACCAGTCAGTCAACCCTGAAGAGACAAGCAGGTGATCTCACTCCGTCTATCTTGCTGGAGGCAAGTGTGTTTTAGCAGAGACAGGCAGCAAGCAGGAAGAAACAGGATAGCCTCTTCATTTAATCCTGCAGAGACAACCAGGTCATCTCTCCTTCTGGAGCACCAAAGTTCTAACAGAATCATCTAACCTAACGACCACAACATATCACCATCATGGACAAGCCAAGGACTGATTTGTATATTCTTTTAAACTTTGATTTGGACTCTTAACTTCCTCATTTTTGACTGCGTGTTTGTGTGTGTGTGCATGTGTGTGGGGCCGGAATTGTACGGCCCCATCACAGTGGGGACGGGGCTGTAAAATGCAGCGAACCATTCTGAACTCGATTGAATTTGGCAGGAAAGTAAAATCCCACTGCCGTAAAATTCTGCCGTGTGTGTGTGTGTGTGTGTGTGTGTGTTGCGTCTTTATTATTTTTCATTGGGTTTTAGTAACTAATAAGCTTACTCTTTCTTTGACTCAAGAAATCCTGGTTAAATTGGGTCCTCATAAAAAGTAAATACATTTGGATTGGGAAGAGGTATCCACGGGGAAAGAACCTTTGTTGTGACCAACTGAGGAGGTTGAGGGTTGAGGAAAAAGGGGAGCCAGCTCATTCCTCCTCACTTAGCTGTAACAGCCCTCAAGCTTGACGTTGCCCCCATCAACCTTCTATCCACATGTACTCTTCAGTGAGAGAGACTGGTTACCGAGCAGGAATGGAAATTTTGGCTGAATTGCTCCCTTCACCAGCTGCAAGGCCAAGTGTTGCACTCAGCTGAGGTCAGTTAATTCAGAACAGAATGGAGATCTACCCTGTAACCCCCTGGGCTAAATATCTCTCCGTGCCACACCAGCTATTTATGTCTTGGCTAGTAGAAAAGCTAACATTGCATATTTAACGTACATCCCCTCTGACAATGCAGGTTAGAGCAATCCTATTGGAGTTCACTACTCTGCTGTGGAGACTATTTTTTAAACGCCAATACAATCCACTATTTTAGTTTATTAAAAGAAACTTAGGCCAATTGGCAGCAATTTTGTCAGAATTAGAAAATCGTGGGTTAGTTCCATTCCTGGACTTGACAGCATGTTCCAGGTTCACACTCCAGCACAGCACTGTGGCCCTGCCTACCCCTTCAACTGGCTGAGACAGGAGAAATTATGATGGGGAATAAGGAAATGGCAGAGATGTTAAATAAATACTTTGCATCTGTCTTCATTGCAGAAGGCACAACAAGCATACTAGAAATTCTGGGCAGCAAAAGGTCAAATGGAAAACTTAAAGTGGTTAATATCAGTAAAGGAAAGACCCTAGAGAAATTAATTGGACTAAATGCCCTGGATCTAATGGCTGGCATCCCAGGGTTCAAAAAGAGGTGGATGCAGAGAAAGTGGATGCATTGGTTGTGACCTTCCAAAGTTCCTTAAATTCTGGAACAGTCCCGGTGGATTACAAGTTAGCAAATGCAACACCGCTATTCTGAAAGTAGAGAGAGAGAAAACAGTGAACCACAAACTCCTCCATCCTCACCCCCTTTTTTAAATCCCCTTTTTAAATTTTTTTTAAAATTTTTATTCATTTATCCGTGGTTTTACCCCCCTTTTTATCCCATTTTCTATCCTTTCTTTTTTTCTCCCCCACCACTGCCCCCTCCCCCCATCCCATCCCCCACAGGGCCGTCTGTCACATGTTCCATGTGCTTTCACACAATGCTACCCTTGTTCTGCTATTATCACATTCTGCTTTCTTATCTCTATGCCACTATCAGCACCTTTTTTTAAGCACTAACCACCACCATTAACAATCCCTTTGACATTTAGTTCATGACATCTTTGTCAATCTCTCCTTTGTCCCCACCTGTCACTGGCCTTCTATCCAGCTCCCCCTGCCCCATCCCCCTTTAACAGTATACATTTCGTCACATTTCCACTTCGCTTTTGCTCTGGAGAAGGCTCATACAATTTCGAAACGTTGGCTCTTTTTCTCTCTCCACAGATGCTGCTAGACCGGCCTTTTCATTTTCTGTTTTTGAACCACAAACCAGTTTCCCTGAGATGAGTCGTTGGAAAATGCTGCAATCCGTAACTAAGGAAGTGCTAACCGGCCACTTAGAAAATCATGAGTCAGTATGATTCTATGAGAGGGAAATTGGTGGTTGACAAATCTATTAATTTTTTTTTGAGAATGTAGATAAAGGGTAATTTGTGGATGCAGTACATACGGATTTTCAGAAGGTGCTACAAGTGTAGTTGTTACACACGATAAGTACTCATGGGAATAGGAGTAATATATTAGCATGGATGGAGAATTAGTTAAAGGGCATTGAACAGAGAGTTGGAATTAATGAGTCATTTTCAAACTGGCAGGCTGTTACTAGTGGGGTGCCACCAGGGCCCATGCTTGGGCCTCAGGATATTTACAACTATATTAATGACAACTTAAATGAAGGGACCAAGTGTAATGTGTTCATGTTTGCTGATGATACAAAGCTAGGTGGAACAGTAAGCTGTGACGAAGACACAAAGAGGCTGCAAAGGAATATAGATAGGTTAAGTGAGTGAGCAAGAAGGTTAGAGTATCATTTGGGGAAACGTGAGGTTATTCACTTTGGAAGAAAGAATAGAAAAACAGAACATTTTTTAAATGATGAGAAACTATGAACTGTCGCACAAGAACTAAAATGGATGGTGGGAGGTGATAAACTGATTTTTGAATGATTTGAATGGTTCGCTTTTGACTGTTTGGTTTCTCAGTGGTTGGTGCCTAGCTTTTTGCCATCTGTACATTTTCTGTGGTTTATGATTGGCTTAGGTTTAACAAATACTTCTTAATTTGTTGGTCATAATGTGTGTGAAGATGTTAGATGAGAACAACATTGGACTCAATGGTGATGGATCCGATAGTCTTGCTCATATTTGAAGAATAGTCACTTGAGCAACCTACTAGAGAGGAGCCCATGGAATGCTAGAGAAAGTACGTTGTAAAGTAGGAGGGGTAAAAGAGAAATAAAAGAAATGTAGTCTCAACATTTGGAGTTCATTATATTCTTGGAGCTCATTACACTTCATATTAATTTTCTTCTTCTTCTTCAGTTCTTTGCCTGAAGGCAGGCCTGACCTGCACTGCCATGACCTCCACCACGTGTAAGGCAAAGAGGCAGGTTCTGAATCCACCCAGCCGGAAGAGGGATCGAACCCCAAGCTGTTGGCACCAATCTGATCCATACTGGCTGACCAGCCAACTGAGACAACTGCACCCCACCACACCTCTGCCCCACCCTCCCCTCCGATACCCCCAAGGAGTCCGAGCTGCTGTGGCAAAATACAATTTTACATGCATGTTGTAGTCAGGAGCTATGGATAGTGAGGTAGAGGCTCCAATTTCCTTTCCCTCACATGGCTGACCAGGAATCTCTCCCGCTCTCACCACCTGCCATTGCCGTGCATCAGAAGCATTTGCAAGTTGACACACAACCTGTTTGGCCGTGTTATGAATGCAACTTCCTTGGTCATCAAACCCTGGAATGGGACTTGAGCTTGGAGTCTCTGGTTCAGAGGCAGGGAATCAAGACCTCCCTTTCATATTAATATCAAACAAAAGAAAAGTGTAGTCTGATTTTAAAATAGTATAATCAGTGTCAAATATCTTTCAGACACTAACTCCTCTAAATGGAGTCCTCCAAGCTACACATACCCTGAAAGGTGAAAGCCTCAGTTCAAAATGGAGGTACAATGGTCACACTTGTATCTAGTTTTAATCTGAACACCTGCCTGATTTCGCATAGCATGTATACGGGGTTTACAGAAAATAAAGAAACTAACCATTAGAGTCAAGGTTATGGGAAGATTTGAAGGGAATCCCTCTGTGTTTTCAGAATCTTGCCTTGAAGGATTGGGTAACTCAGCAAGACATCAATGACTAACATTGGAGCATTGTAGTAAACACCTGACCATTCTCTGTTGCCTTTATTGTTAACTCTTCAAGCGACAGGCACAACGATGCGTATGTGGACTCTTTTCATTCAGGAAGGCCAAGGTTTTTTTACCTGTTCCTTTCTAACTCAGCCTTACAGAATAATGAGGTCCTTCAAACTGTGGCCTACGCTCAGTTAGATGATTTCAGCCAGCACTTCCTTATAGGGGAACCGTAACTGACCTTAACACTCGGGATTTGGGAAGGGAAATCAGTCAGGGCTCCAGCTTGCGAGATTGTTGGTTATGGTTTGTTTGCAGGGACATCGGGTGTAATTGTGCACAGTCAAATAGGCTGCCAATCTTCTTATCTGAGTTTAAGAATTCATTTGTTTTTGCTTCTTTGTTCCTTTTCTTGTCCCATCACCATTCACTTTGGCCCAGGATTACTCAATCTCTTTTGTCTTCCACTCTATCACAGACCTTCTTTAGCCCTTGTCCCAACCACTCATCTGCTCAAAACCTATTACATCTCTAACTCTTCCCAGTTCTGAAGAAAGGTCACAGGACTGAAACGTTGGCCGGGATTTTCCAGTCGGCAAAGGCGGGAATGGGCGCAGGCAGGACCTGAAAGTTTGGAGAGCAGCCGAAAGTCTGTTGATTTTGGGCGGGAATTTCTGGTTTCGCTTCCGGCAGGACTGGAAAGTCCCACCCGTTAACTCTGTTTCTCTCCATAGATGCTGCCATAACCTGCTGAGTAGTTCCAGCATTTCCTGTCATTGTTTAAGAATTAACATCCTTGGAACCGTTACCCTGGGATATGATCCAATGTGCATCCGAGGCCAGAGACTTCAGGCTGACCTGAAATTGGGCTTTGTGCCTTGTTTTAATATTATTGGTAAGTTGTGGGATTCTAGAGGAGCTAATGACACCATCAGTGATCAGCAGTAGAGCCATGGAGCTAGGAACAGCATTCCTGCTCCTCTTGCCTCTACTTGAAGCTAAGTATAGAAAAAAATTATTTGGCTTCTGTTTCAGCCTCTGGCCAACCATTTTATGACCTGCTGGTTAGATTGCAGGTGGAACTGATAAGGGAAGCAAGGAGGAAGTAAGAGGCACGAGTCTTAATAAATATTAAAAAGAACAGGAAAATATTCCACAGAATACTTCAATAAGAAGCAAATTGTTGAGTGTGAGATGGAACGGAGGAGAGGAGAGGAGAGTGAGTTGGTGGAAAATAAGCAGAAAATAGTGGAGGTACTTAACAAGTTCAATGTTCAATAAAAGATTTTGGAGAGGAAATAAGGGCAGTATTGGTTAAGGGAGAGATAAGGAATAACATAAATGATAAATAATAGAAAAGTTAAACTAAAGGTGGACAACATCTAAGGTTGAAGGATGTTGAGAAAAATGGAGGAAGAATTAGCAGAGGCCCTAGAAATTATTTTTCAGGTTATCTATTGAGAGTGAAAGTGTGTCAAAGGATTGGAGAGTGGCCAGTGGCTAATTACAGGCTAATTAGTTCAACATTTATGTTAGAGAAAATGTTGGATTTTTTAAGTAAAGGTGAAATTACTAAAAATTTAATTAAAATTAGCACATTTGAGAAAATAATTAGTTGCAACCAATCAAGATTTCCGGGAGGAAGATCATTCTTGACGAACCTGACCAGTGGTGGCTGGGAGGATTGCAGTGGATGTGGTGCACCTGGACTTTCAGAAAACCTTCAACAAAGTACCACACAGGAGACTAATGGATGTCTGGGCTCTCAGATAAGCCTCATTATGTATTCTTGACTGAGAGCCCAGACATCCATTAGTCTACATTAATCCATTAATCTGTTGAAACACTTGAGCACCAGAGAAAACATTGCTTGATTGACAGATCTTGCTCTCTGATCTATGCTGTCACTTGCACAATGTTTATTTACAGAAGGTTAAGAGGGTTCAAGTGCTTGCAGTTTCACCTATTGAAACTTTAAAGGGTCTGCATGATTGACATTTTCATTGGGCTGCAGTAAAATTGAAATTTTTTAACATAGTGGTAGGTAAGTTATGAATTTTTTTTACACATCCTAGTGTTGCTATACAGTTCATTGGTTCTATACAGTGTATAGTGAGTTGATGGGCATGGAAATGCTGCAACTTGGCATAGGGGCTATGAGAGGCTGTGGGGGTGGGTGGAGCTATGAGGGGGCACGTATGGGCCATGAAGAGCATGTGTAGGGTAAGGGGGTGTGAGAGCTGGAGGACGCTTTCTGTTTTTATTTTAACTGGGGCAAAGTTTCACAGGCCCGAGGTGAGCCTTTTAAACTTCCCGCCTCTGCACCAGACAGCCCCTTTGGCTGTGTCCAACCTGTTTTCCCCGGGTTGGCAAGACCAACTTCAACCTGCAGCCACCCCCAGCCACCCCACAATGGAAATCCCTTCCTTGCGGCTACTTTCTCCCGAGGTGGGCGGGCCGAGCCGGGGATTTTCCCAACTCCCACTGCCCACCTCAGGGATGAAAACCCAGGCGCCAATGTCAACATTTAAGAACAGGTAGGGTAGGTGTTTGAGTGAAAAAGGAACTAAGAGGGAGATAGGAACAGATCAGACACGTTGGATTAGGTTGCTGGCATGGAGGTTAAACAGGATCTCAGGCCGATTGTGCTGTGAGCCCTGTTTCTGTGCTGGGAGTTCTGCGTAATTCTATCTTATTAAAGCAGGAGCCCTGAAGAAAGTTAAACCCTTATCTGCCTCCACACAAGCGGTACTCCTAATCCCATCTGCCTCAGTCTTGCCATTTTCCTACAATTAACAGATTCAGGAAATCCCTAACCTGCTGTCACCTAAATCACTCGTCTCCTCTGACCCCCAGCGTTTCTCCTCAGCTTTGCAAAGGGCCAAGTCCTGATGTGCTAAGTGGGGCCGAGACAATAGTTTCAGTAAAGCATGACCATGGGACAAAAGGACAAGGGTACAGAATGGTAAAGGGCACATTCTGGACTGATTCAGGAAGCTTTTCTTCAGACAAGCAGTAATCAATGCCCGAGATGGCTTCTTGCGTCAGCTGGTGAAGGGCAAAAAACCCTCTGGGATCATCCCAAGTCATTTAGGTGCTGGAATGGGGAGGATGGCAGATCTCTGGGGAGATGAGCTCCTTCTATACTGCGCTTAGTTTTATATTGCATCTGGGGTTATTTTGCTGTGTTAAAAGAACTATATAAATGCAATTTGTTGTTGTCATCGATGGTAACATCTTCCAATTGACTTAGGCCAGAGCAATCAAGACCTAGTGAGCCTGCGAGCTGCACATTAGTGCTGATAGTAGCTAGACAAAGCCCTCACGCCAGGGCTCTGGGATCGGCAGTCTAAAGTGGTACTGAACGTAACACAAAAACAGCTCTGGATGCACTGAGTGACCTCCTCATCCTCACTTATCTGGCTAATTGATTGAACCTTGCTGATATCTGGCACTACAGGCCCTGACCTGTCCCCTCGCTCTCTCCAGTGGAAAGAGTCACCATTGTTAATGAACCTCTGGTGAAACCTTGAGCACCTGCTAACATGTCAGGTACAACCTGCCTGTCTCACACAAGCCTGTCTGACACTTAGACTAATAAACTGCAAGATAAGAAGATCGACCATGTCTCTATAAATATTCCGGCAGCAGGGACTGAACAGCAGAGGTAGAGAAATGATTTTGTTTGTGGTTGCAGCTTCGCTCCTGGCTAGTGGTGAGTAACATTTGCTCTTAGGACAGGCCTAGCGCTGGTTCTATAGTTCATTGTTTTTCTCTTTGTCCACTCCTGAGAGCACTGCCTCCTTGTTCAGGGGTGGCCTCCTGGGCGTTGTCAGCCGTCTGGTACCTCGCATAAACCTGCATGGGGTTCATCAGCCAGCTATTCAACAGGAGGGAGAATCACACCCGAATCTGACTCTGACATCAATTATAATCCTGAATGGGTTCCGGACCAGGGAGCGGGGAGCTGGCAGGGGGACTGGGGTCCAGGCAGCTGGGCGGAAGTATGGGATGGTGCAAAAAGCACTCGCTGATTTGAATTGCAAGCGTTTTCACTTCCGGGCCCTCATTTAAAGGCTGCTTGGAATGCGAGGAAACAGTGCCTGTTAGGGAAAGATCAGCTTGTCGATGGGGGATGGGGGGAAGGTTGTTTGGGAGCGCCTGGGGGAGAGATGAGGGGCTGTAGGAGGTTTTCTTTTTATCATTCATCCATGGGATGTGAGCATCACTGGCAATGGCAGTGGTTATCAGCCATTGCCTTTGAGATGGTAAGTGGAGTGTCACCTTCTTGAACCACTGCAGTGTAGATATACCCAGAACACTGTTAGGGAGGGAGTTCCAGGATTTTGAGCCAGTGGCAGTGAAGGAATGGTGATATATTTCAAAGTCAGGATGATTTGTGACTTGGAGGGGAACTTGCAGATGGGGGTATGCGTCTACTTCCCCCACCCCTCTGGTTGGTAGAGGTTGCGGGTTTGGAATGGACAGTGGAGAAGCTTTGACAAGTTACTGTCATACATCTTATAGATGGTGCACAATGCTGCCACTGTGCACTGGCGGTGGAGGGAGTAAATGTTTAACAAGTGGGATGGGTTGGCAATTAAGTGGTTGTCCTGGATGGTGTCAAGCTTCTTGAGTGTTGCGGGAGCTGCACTCATCCAGGCAAGTGGAGAGTATTCCATCACACTCCTGACCTGTGCCTTGTAGATGCTGGGAATGATTCCAGCAACTTCCTGTTTCTGCTGACCCCACTGAAGGATGGCTGAGGCCCAGGTCAGAATTCCGTTGGAATCCTAATGACAGCATTTAGACCTGATTCCAATGGGCAACTCATCCAGTGCCAAAACCAGCAACAATATAATTGGCGATTAGCCAGAACAGAGTGGGAAATGGAGCTGGCCCGTTTCAGCTGTTCACCTGCTCCTTTCCCGCTAGGTGCGGAGAATTAAAATTACCCCCTTTGTCTCCACCTGACATCTGCACACTAATACAGCCCTGGATAGTGATGAGAAGTAACAACCTTGACGGATTTGTCCCCTTCCTAGCTCACTGGCCCTGAAACCAACTGCACTACCCTGGCTGCATGAGTGAAGTCAGCACACACTGGCCATTCAGACTTCCTGTTCGGTACAGCTCAGTAACACATACAAGGTATTGCATTAGCTCACCTTGAATATACTGAGAGATCTCAGTGCTGAAGGCGGACTCAATGCAATGCAATGAGGATAGTGACTTAAACCTCAATGTGTTAGTGGGCTTTGTCTCTCTCAAAGAGTGTTTCTTTGTCACTCTGAGACACCAGCCCAGATATATAGCACCATCACTCAACACCGCCTGTAAAGGAATAAAACTAAGGCTGTGGGGAAAGAGCAGGGGAGTGGGATTAATTGGACAGCTCTTTCATTGATCCAGCACCAGCACAATGGGCCAAATGGCCTCCTCTGTGTTGTCTGTGGACGTGGAAAGGATGTTTCCTCGTGTGGGTGAGTCCAGAACTAGGGGGCACTGTTTGAAACTTAAGGGGTCGCCCTTTTAGGACAGAGATGAGGAGAATTTTTTTCTCTCAGAGGGTTGTGCGACTTTGGAACTCTCTGCCTCAGAAGGTAGTGGAGGCGGGATCATTGAATATTTTTAAGGCAGAGGTAGATAGTTTCTTGTTAAGCAAAGGAGTCAAAGGTTAACGGGGTTAGATGGGAATGTGGAATTCGAAACACGAACAGATCAGGCATGATATTTTTGAGCGGTGGAGCGGGCTCGAGGGTCTGCTCCTACTTCTTATGTTCTTGTGTCTGATTCTATCATTATATGACTTTGTGGAAAGAGCTGTTTAATGGTTCTAAAATGCAGTGAATTGAAGGAGAGTGATGTTTGTCTTGCAGCCTATGGGTGCGGTTCCCCTGCTGTTCCACCTTTGACCTCCAGGGTTGTTGGGGGTGTGGATGCTGTGCCCCACAGCTGGCCATGGCAGGTGAGAGACCCTTTTCCATATTCCAAAATAGAAAGCAAAATGTATCAGCAAAAGGTATCCCCCCCAACCCCCCAACTACTAACTAGGACCTCTTCCCGTTATCTAATCCTTTTCCCGTTGCTTTTAGTTATTAACTATTAAGCCTTTGTTATTTGTGCTTCGTTGAGAATAAATGTGATCTACCTCATTTGCAATTGGAGATCAACAACTGGTGTCGTTTAGAGGCAAAGTTAATTTACAAATAAATTGCTTGGTTGTGAACATGCTATTTAATTGGGAGGTTCCACAAACTCTGCAGTGACCTCTTAAGCATTTCTTAATTATTTCTACATAATATTTCCGTGCAAGAATAATCTGCTCGGACTTGATTAATTATATAATGCAATTGCACCTTAATAAGGTCTGAACTTATTGATCACCCTGTAAAATAGCTGGTGCACTGAAAACACAGTGAGAAGCAACATTAGCAATAATTGATTCATGCGAGTTGATTTAATCGATTGCCCATTTTAAATGGGGTGGGATAATGAGTGGGGGAGGTCTTGTGGTGCCTCTACCTCTGAGCCATGAGGTGTCAGCTGTGGCTCAGTTCATAGCACCCTTGCCTTTGAGTCAGAAGGTTGTGGGTTCATGTCCCACTCCTGGGAAAAAAAAAGCCAAGAACTGTGAATGTACTCGAAAGAGTTACCTCTGAGCCAGAAGCTCTGGGTTCAAGTCCTATTCCAAGACTTGATGACCAAGGAAGGTGCATTCATAACATGGCCAAACAGGTTGAGTATCAACTTGTAAATCCTTCCAACACACGCCAATGGCAGGTGGTAAAAGCGGGAGAGATTCCTGGTCAGCCATGTGATGGAAAGATGGTGATCTCGACTATCACTATCCATAGCTACAACATGCATGTAAAACTGTGCTTTGCTGCAGCAACTAGGACTCCATGGGCAGGGAAGGGCTGGTTGGCTCGGTTGGCTGGAGGGCTGGTGTGGATCAGATTGATGCCAACAGCATTGGGGTTTGATCCCTGTTCGGGCTGGGGTGGATTCAGGACCTGCTTTCTTGCCCTACCCAGAATGGAGATTGCGGCGTTTCACGTAGAGAACTCAAGAAAATAAGATAATTAGTGGGGACTCTATGTATATAGCCTTGGGAAAAGCCTGCTCTTATTAGAAATAAGAGCAACACCGCCATCTCCTGGTGTTTAAATAGCACTGCAGTACCAGAAAGTCTGTATTACAAAGGTGGTATTATATCTTAGAGGGGAAAGATTCCTATTTTGTGAGAGTAATATTCTCCCATCTTGACTTTTTGTATTTTTCTGTTCTAGGCATGTGGGTGATGCTACTCAGGGCCATCGATTGCCAATTCCTAGTAGCCCTGAAAAGGTGGTGTGGGCCTGTCCATCCACCATCTATCACTGAACCTTGTGGGACAGTGCTGTCATGATCATGTTAGCTAGGGAATTCCAGGATATTGACCCAGCGATGGTGAATGGGGATATATGTCTAAGTCAGGATGGTGTAACATTTGAAGGATCACTTGGAGTTGATGGTGATCCCACAATAGTGTTGCTATTGCCCTTCCCAGTAGTTAGAGATTGCATGGAGAGAGGTGCAGTTGAAATAACTTTGCCCAGTTGTTGCAGTGTATTCTGTAGAGGGTACATACGGAGACCATGGTGGTAGAGGAGGTGGATATTGAGCCAAGTGCTTACAGCACTGATCAAGTGAACTGCTCTGTTCTGAATGGTGACAAACTTCTCGAATATTGTTGTGCCTCCACCTGTCCAATACAGTCCTGACTTGAGCTTTGTGGAAAGTGAATCCAAAGATGATCCACTTGTCGCACAGCTTCTGCACTGTCAAGGTGTTGATCCTACCCACTTAAGCTTCTGGACAATAGTGACCCCATGATGTTGGTGGTGGTATTGGTGAAAGTGAGGAAGGGGTATTTCATCTACTTCCAAGACATCTCTCTGGTTCCATTTCTCTGGAAGCACTGCACAAAAATTGCTGTTTGCAAATTCATTAATGAGCTCCCTAATTATTCAGGGCACCTTAGTACATTTATTTTTCTATATTAAGTCGGTTATAAAAACAAATATAGATGGTGGGGTGCAATTTTATTCTGAAGAAGTTATACTCGTGAGAATGGCCCATTTGTCAGCTACATCTACGGAGGTGAACACTAAAAGTAATCTGCACTCACCTGCAGCAATCGTGCCAGATGGTCAGCTCATGTTGAAGATTGGGGAAGGGGGTGAGCTGTCGTTTTTCTAGCTGTGGTCCTGGGAGTGAGAAACTACCTGGATTTCCAAGCCATTGGGTGACTTGACAATGTCACAATGGATAGATATGTTGGTTTGGTGTGGGGAGGGGTGGAATTTTGTTTCAAATCCCGCAGCATGATTTGTTCCTTTTGTTAATTCACCAAGGTCTCTCTCCAATATTTAAACACTAATAATTGGAATCACACTTGTGGAGGATCTCTCATTGCAACGAACTGGGTCATGACTGCTGCTCACTGCATCAGGTGAGTTGAGTCACTAACAAATCAACACTTGACAGCTACCCTACACTTCCTTCCATTTTACTTATTTTGATTTTTTTCCCATACTGCTGTAGTTCAGCACTCTCCTAAACTTCCTTCTGCTGTTCCTCCTCAGCTGTAATTACAACATCCTGCGCACATCATCTATAACGTCAATGTTTTTCAATCAAGGCCCATTGCACGATTTCAGATGAGGAGGTGGGGAAGATGATATTCATTGTGAGGGGTGAGCAGGGTGCCATAGATTATGAGGGTGCAGGAGGAGGGGAATAGTAACTTTCAAAAGGGAATTGGATATACACTTCAAAAGGAAAAACGAAAGAAATGTTATGGGAAAGAGCAAGCGCCAGGCAATAGGACTATTTGGATATCTCCTTCAAAGAGCCAGCACTGGCACAACAGGCTGAATGGTCTTTTTCTGTTCTAAATGATTCTCTCTTCTACTTTTACTCATTCTTTCCCAGGACCTCAAAACTGCAGAAATACATGGTTTCCCCCTTCCTCCTCCAATTTACAGGCACTTTAAACCTAAGCATAGTGTTAGACAACTACTACCCCTTGACTGATCTTGTCTTCCCACTGAAGAAGGGTCATACAGACTCGAAACGTTAATTCTGTTTCTCTCCCCACAGACGCTATCAGACCTGCTGAGTTTTTCCAGCATTTTCTGGTATTGTTTTGTTTTCCCACCTACTCTTTTCAACATTGGCGGGTCCCACATTATATGCCAATATGCCAAAGAGGTGAAGCCTCTTTATTGATTAAAGCAATACCTAACCAGAGAACTGAAAGTTCTGATTTTTTTCCTGTTTAAGCGAGAGCGTGACATACCGGGTGGTGCTCGGCAAACACAACCTCAAGACTACAGAACTGGGATCGATTGCAGTTGAAATTGCTCCAGGGAACATATTCGTCCATGAGAGATGGAATCCAACATTTGCTACTCTTGGGTAAGTACAGGTACCAACTTAATTTCTTGTACATTCCAACATAAGTTAATTCCAATTTCATGGGGGGTGGGGCTCTCTACCTACATGATGTTTCGAGTTGCACATCATTTCCCCATCGCTCTTATGCCACCTCAAAATCCGGTGGTGGGTTTTGAGTTAATTGTGTAAGATTGGCCGCAATTTGCACCAGTTAGCACTCACAGCAAATTCATTCAAACTTGTTTAACAAAGGGACCCTCACAGTCTCAAGTGAGACTGCAGCCCATCAATCTTGGCTGGATTTCAGGGATAACTGGACTGCATCACGACCACCAAAAATTGTAATCTCCACAAATCCGGTTACGACTTCAATAAATGTTGCTTAATTCTTTACAAACTTTTGACCATTATGAATTTAACAGTTTGCAGCAGCTTTGACAATCCCATAGGTGAGCCAGGTAGGTCCACAGTACTCTAGCTGGTCAGCCATCCAGCCAGCTCTGTAATAGTGGAGTGGTTGACTTGTCGCTGAGAGCTGGGATTTAGGTCCAACCATGACCCTAATGGATATGATGGCCTTAGCTGGGCAAGTATTTGGAATCCAAAGGCTTTACCTGGTGAAACTCTGGTAGCATCTTGACAATTTTTGGCCTTCTTTATGCCAACCTACATTTAAGTTCTTGGGATTGAGGCAAGTGGGATGCGTTCCTACAGGAAGAGAGTGTGCACTTAATTCTGTGCAAACCAAACCCTACGAAGTGGCTGTAAATCTCTCAATTGCTTGAATTTCAGACTCTTAAATGATGGGTTTCTCCACGTGTTAAGACTCCCTGCTGACCAAGGTGCTTTATGGGACATTGTCATTGTATTTCGGGGCGGGAGAATTTTGAGCTCAGTTGGAACAACAGCCCATTTCCTGAAGGCTCACTTCACACCCTGCTGCCTTAGTTAGTGGGGACGTTCTGCTGTTCACTGACTTAATTTACTGCACCATGATATTTTCTGATTCAGCTGTTGTGGTGTTTGATCAAGCTACATTAAAACTGGTCATCGTGTGACTGATGAGGTTCTGCACAGTCCTCTCTACATAAACTGGGAGAAACACATCATGACAGTGACAGGACCCCACTGCCCTTACAAGGAGAAAATTAATTGTAACTACTGCAGTACTATATTTTTGGTCATTTGTTTAATTCTTTCCCATCCTGGCAGTATTAGGTTATGCCAGGGTATAGTTCTACAGCAGCCAATAGTTCTGTGGCGTCTCAACCAAGAGGGCATTTGTCATATATGAGTTTTAACAATGCTGATATACTAGTCTATCATATGTTGTCATTCAGATACAAGCAGAAGGTACCATTTCCAGGAATGGGAACCTCAGTTTAATTTAGAGGTCCCGACAGCAATTGAGTATCATCTGTTAGGTGAGTGGGTTTAACTCAAATTCCAATGCCACACAGCACAGTCCTTACAGAAATGGAGTCACCAGTTTTCACAGTATGCCGTTCCAGGAACCGGAACTTACTGAAAAGTCTCCGTTAGGCAATAATGATCTTTTACATGAAGGTTAATGGAAATTTCTACAGGAATAATATTCTCTTTGAGGTGGTATATTTAATTCCTATTGCTAAAAAAGTGTTAACCTGTGACTTTTGATTCAACTCAACAGGTATGACATTGCACTCATCAAGCTTCCCAAGCCAGTGACTCTGAGCAACTCAATAAGGCTGGGCTGCATTCCTGCCCCTAATACTGTGCTTCCCAACAACTATCCCTGCTTTGTAACAGGATGGGGTCGACTCTATAGTGAGTGGTACACAAAATATTTTCTTTGTACAGATATTAACATCTGATCTGATCTCTCCAAAGAATACTCTTGAAAATCCAACATGCTGTGCCATATTGTTTAGTCCCCAGTTAAGATAGGGAAAGACTATGATCCAGATCGGAAGTGTTATTCTTTCCCAATCTGTGCATAAAGGTCACACAGGACTTAGGAGCAGGAGTAGGCCACTCAGCCCTTCGAGCCTGCTCCATCATTCAATAAAATCATATCTGATCTGGCTGTGGTCTCACTTTCCTGTCTGCCCCCCATAACTCTCGATTCTCTCGTCTATCAAAAATCCATCCAACTCAGCCTTGAATAGATTCAATGATCCACCATCCGTGCTACCTGGGAAGAGAGTTCTGCAGACCCTCAGAGAAAAAAAAATCCTCATCTGTCTTAAAATCTCATTTTTAAGCTGTGTCCCCTTGTTCTAGTCTCCCCCACAAGATGAACCATCCTCCCAGCATCCATCCTATCGAGTCTCCTCAGGATCTTATATGTTTCAACAAGGTCACCTCTCTTTCTTCCAACCTGCTCAACCTTTCTTCATAAGCCCTTCATCCCAGGAATCAGTTGAGTGAACCTTCTCTGAACTGCTAGTACATTTATTTCCTTTTTCAAATGAGACCAAAACCGTACACAGTGTTTCAGATGTGGTCTCACCAAGTGAGACCCTGTGAAGCTTCAATAAAACTTCCCTACATATTGCAATGATGGAGAATGTATAGTCTGAGGACACATAAACAGTGTGGAACCACCTATTTGCATTTAATACCATTCATTTATCTGTTTTAGTGTTCAATACATGTGTCTAGTGGATTATAGTCTGAACTTCACTGTGATAGATTCTTTCACTTACTGAAGACAAAGAGATTATGTGTCAACATGTGATAACAATCCAAGAATTGGAGTGCAGTGGCAAGAGTTCTTTGTTCAACTCCTGGGTGAGAAAAGGATTAAGCTCAGCTGTCCTTGAGTACCCTGCAAACACTCACTAAGATTGGCACATGAATAATGGCAACTTGGGTAAGGTACTGCAGGATACCATACTCCAAAGAGTCAACATCTTCAGGGAAGGAGGGGAGAGGATGAGTGAGATTTTCTTTTAACAAAACAGCTGACTTCAACCATCTCTATTTAATTCTCATTGCAGCAAACGGTCCCATTGCTGACAATCTCCAGCAGGCCCTTATGCCGGTTGTAGATCACGCAACATGTTCCAGACCAGACTGGTGGGGTTTTGCCTTAAGAAAGACAATGGTTTGTGCTGGTGGAGATGGCATTGTTGCTGGATGCAATGTGAGTAATTTGGGAAAAAATGCACAACAACACAATGACAATTCAAAAATAGCTTTTGTTTTTGAACAAACTTGGACAAAAGGCAATGCAAGACCCAAAGTGTGAAGAGCAGAAGAGCCAAACAATGAACTTGGGTTTCAAAATTCTGGTGACTCTAGAAGGGGAAGGCCAAATGCAGTAAGAAGCTCCATAATTTTAAGGTCCAGAGAAAGAAGAGCTAGAGTAGGAAATTTTCTGATGCGTTCGTGTCAACAGTTAGAAGGATGTTGACAGCCCATTTACATTTTTAGTGGAAAAAACATTAAGGGAGGAGCCAAAATAGCCTTCCTAAGTTAGAGACAAGATTGTTATTATAGAAACATAGAACGCTACAATACTTGAGGAAGTCATTCAACCCATCATGTCTGCTCTGGAAATGCTAGGCATGAAGCTTTTTCAGCCAAGTTAATATCCTGACAAGGTTTAGTACCATAGGTTTATGCTGTCTCTTGTGAAAATCACAAATAGAATACATTTTGGTCAGTTGGTTGATGGTTGAAGACCTCCTTATCCTGTCTGAGGAAATACCATTTTACTTCAGTGGATCTCTCTCCTGGAATGTTATGAAGTTGGAATTTCTCTTCAGATACTCTCGGAATGTAGATTCCATCCGCAGCCACCAAACTTGTGTTGTAAGTTTGAGTTAAAAAACAAAAGATGGGTGGCAAAGCATGGTATAAGATGAGATTGATTGGACAGTACCATGGGCTAGTAAGAACTGGCTTCATGCTAATACAAGCCAAGTAAAACTAGATCAAATAATTTCTCATAGGACCCCAGCAGGCAATGGCCAAATGACTACAGGTATGACTTAAGAAACTCACTACCCTTTCTCAACAGGGGGACTCTGGTGGACCTCTGAGCTGCCGGACTACTGATGGAACCTGGGAAGTGCATGGCATTGCCAGTTTTGTATCTAGCTTGGGTTGCAATGCCAAGAAGAAGCCCACCGTTTTCACTCGTGTTTCTGCCTTTAATGACTGGGTTACTCAGGTACGCTGGAGATACGGCAGCAAGTGGCTGATATAATGGTTGGGACTTGATGCAGTGGTGCAACAGAAATGAACATCTATGGGTGTTTTAATTTGCCTTATTGTGTTTGTCTGACTCAACATCTAAAGCTATTAGGATTTATAAACTTAATGATACTTTTGTTTTTTCTCCCACTATGCAACATTGAGAACAGGGTCATACCTAGGGACAGCTAGAAAATAGCAAGTCCAGGATATGCCGCTACTTATCCATGTGCATTCTGCGGAGCGCGCTCCATATGGACCAAAAGCTGTTCTTTTGTTTCAATTAAATGATTCTAGCTCATGACGGCATCTACCAAAGCTGAGAGTAGAAATTAGCAGCTGATGGGAATTATAGGACCAGAATTTCCTGGACAGTTTCATCCTTAACTAGGGTTAAAGAGTTCTTTGCAGAGAAAATTCATGTGCAACTAATCTTACAAATTTCATGTCAAAATATCGTTATGCATAAATTTCAAGTGCTATTTCCAAGCTTCTTCCGCCAAAATTCTCTTGCCATTCACCCATAAAGCATTAACCCCCCCCCACTGCAAATGACTTGCAGGAAATCGGGGTTGAATCTCCCGTCAGCAAGGTTGTCTCAGAAATCGGTGGAATTTGGGCAGTTTTTGCATAAATTCAGTGATCCTGGAAACTCCAGTGCTAATTTTTCATCACTCAATCTGAGTCCTGGTTTCACAACTTCAGCAAGGGTAACAAAAACGGTAACCAACATTATGAATAATATTGTAGAGAAGACTTGAACAGGGTAACTGGCTAGGAGGAGGAATGAGGTCATCTGTGTAGTAGAGAACTACATTTAGTAATGGCAACTCTGCTTCTTAGTGTGTCATCAAATTTAAGTATCAAGCTAATTAAAATTCTCCAACCTAATTCCTCAAATTGTGTCAACAGTTTTAAGTCAATTTATTTTAAGTCAATTTATTACCATTCCTTTTCTCTCCTAAAGCACACTTGGAGCATAGCTTCACAGATGCAGTAACCCTTAGTGCCTTTCCCAAGTGGTTTTTTTATACATCAGCGTTGTCAGTGAGCGATGATAGTCCTATTCAACCATGAAGCAGATTGTAGCCGAGCCAAATCCCATCTTCATCACGATAACCCAATTCACTTTCCACCAGGCATCACTGATCAGGGCCAGAAGCCTTGTGTTTATTTTTGGTTGAAATAAAGTAATGCACTTCTAAGCAGGTTCTGATGATGGGGGCTTTACAGTTGATTAGGCTATGACAAAGGCGTGAAAGGCACTAGCTTTCCAAAATGGATTGTTCATAAAATGAATATCCAAATTCTCCATCCCCCTCACATAGTAGGCATTAAGACTAAGTCAGAGGATCTGTTACAGTCCCACACTCTAGCAGCAGATTGTTCTGTGAAGGAGTTGCATTCCACTATAATCACCCCAAAGCTAGTAACTGTCTTGTCTTATTCCACAGATAATGGCGAACAACTGAAGTGAGTCACAAGAGGTGCATGATTCATGACCAGATTTTCTCTACAAATCAATAAAAAAAATTACCTTCTATTTGCTTTTGTTTTTTTTTGCTCAAACTTATAGGCTATGCACAAATGGACACTGGTCTTATATCACAGAGTAACATCCAGGTTGATCTAAAAACCATAGGCTTCTATTCTCATAAACCTTATACCATACATAGCTCCCACACTTAATGCTACACAGTTCACTGGTTAATATCCATTCATGTCAGCTCCCTACCATTCAAAAGGTTGGAAGTAGTTCTCAGCTAAATCAAAGCTTTATTCTTCAGACAGAATTGGGCTGCCATGCAGCCAGTTTGAAAGCCAACTAGATTTTTAAAAATGATTTAACAAGGCCTTCATTACAGAAAGCGATGTATAGTAGCAGGCTGTCTACCACTACTCTCCGGTTTAAAACGAACGAACTAAAGCAGGGAGTATCTTCAACCTAGTTAGAAGCAATCTGCAGACTCAGAACTAATGGCTCGTTCATACTCAATACCTCAGTAGCATGGAGCTGTATTGGCCTTGTATTCAATTCCCATCAGTTGAGTGGTCTAATAAAGCAGTAATGCGCTTACCACCACCAATGCTTTGGTTCAGGAGAGAAGTCACATAGCAGGTTCTCCCAAATTCTATTCGCTGGGTCTGGTGGAAATGTGTGTGGGGATTTGTTTTATTACTTCAAGGGCACTATATGAATAAATGTTGTTGTTGGATTGAATATGCTATGTGCTCCCCCTCCCAAATGTCCCAATCAAGAACAGTCATTTACACAATTGCTAGCTTTTAGTTTTGTACATCTTTAAGCAACTTAAAGTTACCGCCAGTTCTGAAAGGTCTTAACCCAAAGTGTTAACTTTTTCTCTGTCCTGATGCTGCCATATTGCTGATTACTTCCAGCATTTTCAGTTTTAATTATAAAGAGACTGCCGTTGTGTTCAACTGTGTACATTTTGTGAGTCATGCTTGACCTGGGCTCCCTTTACCTACAACTTCCTTGCAAACTCAACTCCAATCTCTGTACTCAGTTGCCCATATCCCACCATTCCGCAACATACCTTTGTCAGTTTCCTACCCAATTAACTACTGCTTCCCTAAGTTTCTCCCATTTCTTCATGTTCTGCTTCCTTCTCTATGACCCCACAGCCCCTTGTTCCATCATAGGCCCATGTCCTATCCATTTGCTTTACAGCTGCAATCCAACTATGTCAGCACTTTCCTAGCAAACATCCGCTCAAACCTCCTTCCTAACGACTACTTTATCAATCTGTGCAGGCAAGGCCTTCTCAATTCGCTTCACTCGAGGAAACTATTAATATCCTGGGTCCGATGAATCTGGCCCATGACTCCTTGCCCCACCCCAAAAATCACACTACCCATTTATAAATGTCCTATCATCCCCATCGCACCCGAAATAGTCGCTGCCAAAGTCTATCTGGCTCATTCCTCTTATGCCTCTTCTTGTTTGATCACTGTCCCTTCTTCGTCTACAGCCCTCCAAAGTTCCACACCAATTTGTAGCAATTGCCTGTTTATTCCAGCTTTCCAGAATTTCAATCTTCACCTGAACTCCCCTCATCTCATGACCTCTCCCCTCACTGGTACCTTTGCTCTGTTCATTTGAATGACTTTGTATTCTTTCCTTTTCAAAGAACAAGCAATTAACTGAAGACACCATTTAAAGATGAAGTGTCTGGTACAATGAATATCCAAAGTGCTTTACAGCCAATGAAGTACTTTAACATGTTGTCACTGTTGAAACACAGTAATCAATTTTCACATAGCAAGTTCCCGCAAACAACAATGTAGTCTGTTCTTTGGTGTTGCCTGAAGAAATTTCAGGTGACACAAAAGCATTTGATCCTCTTATCCCATAACAAATTCAGGGGCAATAAAGAACAAAAAAATTGCTGGAGAAACTCAATAGATCGGGCAGTATGTGGAGAGAAAGAGCTAACATTTCAGGTTGGTGACCTTTCACCAGTTCTGACTCTTTCTCTCCACAGATACCACCCGATCAGCTGAGTTTCTCCAGCTTTTAAGACTTCCAGCATCAGCAGTATTTTGCTTTGGTATTACAATTTCAGGGGCACCGTCTTCAATCTCAAGTCAATATTCAGGACTGCAGGGCAAAGTTCCCGAGGTTGAAAATTTAAGAAAATTGTTTTTAATCATGTTGGGGGCATAAAATTGAGCGTGTACTGTTGGTTCATCTGTAAAAAAGTCAGACAAAAAAGGATGACGGTAATTTATCCTGAGGTATTACACCAGCACCTCCTCCCAAATTTTACAGCTGTTAATGGACTGCATAGAAATTACATCCATAGTCGCACACAATGGAAGGAAACACAAGGTAAAATTTATTCAATTTATTGCAGGAAATACAAAAGTAAAAAAAAGAAAAAAGTTTACAGCACTGAACAGGCAGCTAATTGGCTACAAATCTCTAACTAAATCTAATGATGCCAAGAAACTAGTCATTAATAACCAGCATGAAAAGAGACGCCCCCTTCCCACCCACTTTACTAAACAAGCCGACAATTCACCTCCACTTGGGAAGTGTTAGAAACTTGCAAATGTTCAATTCCATTATTAGTTTTATGTTGCCAGGGAAGCCATTAACAGTACAACAAGTGGGTGGTGTTTGTGCGCAGTGGAATAACTCCCCAGGCATCACAGCTGCAATGAACAGTTCTAATTTATCCTCCTTTGGGGTAAATTAGCTGAAGGAGCAGGATATTTTCCCCCCCATTCTTTCCAAAAAGGGAAAGGGATTTTGGGGGGTGGGGGAAAAGAGAGGAAAGAGTTTGCACTATAATAGCTTCATGGCTTGGTCAACACATTTTTTCCCCCATAAACAAGGTTTTAAGCATGTTGAACCACTTTCTACTTTATCAGAGTACAGCGTTTCTAAATTTGGATATTTGAAATTGACAAAAACAAAACCTTGGTATTTAAAATGGGAAAGTTCAGCTTGACTCCCCATTCAGACTATGAGAATTAAAGTTTGCAGGATTAGGTTCCAGACACCTGGAGCTGAAAACTAGAAGCAATCTTTGCAGGCACATGAAAACACAAGTAACACATATGAGGGAGGAGTTAAATGCAGGTGATCACAGGCCATTTGACCTATAGCCTTGAATAGCCTTCCTTTCACCATGGAGAAAAAATATTCAAGAAAACAAGGCAACCAATTACAAAGTTCCCATAGAAGAGCATCATCTCGTGCTCTGTCTGGCCATTTTATACACAAATTCCGTCCAGTTCAGGGGTAGTGAAAGATGGAAATGAATCCAAAGTTATCCAAGTTACTTTATCTTTGAGATAATCCGGTTGAATTCCATGCAATACTTACAGAAAAGAGTGCATACTCACAGCTACTGGTGCAATACACCGTTAGTGCAACTTGCACCTGCAAAGTTCTGTGGTACATTCAGACCCAATTCCATAAAGCCTGGACCTTTGAAACCAGAAGGAAAAAAAGGGCAAAATCTGGGCCAACTTTTCCACATTTGCCACCTTGACAGTTAAGCATTGGTTGCTGCAGGAAGACACCAACACAGTTAGTGCCATGCAGGGACACGTACCAGATTAAAAAGGACCAGTAGAAAAAATGTACACACTCCAGTAGAGCGATGAAGTTTTCAGGATAATAACTTACCAGGGTCTCAAAAACTCAATAATCAGGAAGGTATAAGTAAATCTAGTCAATGTAGCTGTTAATGACATCAGAGCACTGCCGGCTACAGAATGGGAAGCAGACAGGTTGGCTGGCAAATTAGAGAGTGGGGGTGGGGGGTGGGGGGTGGGAAGAAAAACATTAATTTAAAAAGCCAAACCAAATAAAAGGGAGGCAAGTTTATTGAACATTTTACAGAACAGAATTTTGCTGCACATTCCAGTACGGACTGAAATCAGGAAACTGCAGGGTTATAAACAGATGGTATCAGACTTAGTTACACAATTATGACATGTACATCGGTGCAAATTTAACCGGAACGCAAAATCCAGTTTGAATTGCAGCCAGCCAATCTCTTCTCGCTTCTTTAAAGGAATGTGCAGTTTATCGCACAAACGCCATAAGGTAACCCAAGTCATTTCCATCGAGGAAACACCAAGATGCCAACAACACCTTCACCTTGTTAAACAATGCGCTGTGGAAAGAGGATGCACCACTGGGTAGTCACAGAGATACCCGAGCACACACAGCTTATTCTAAAAAGGTCCCCTCCCCACAAAACTCGTTAACAAGCATTTAAAACAGTGACTAGATTGTGGATCAGTTGAATTAAAATTGTTAAATTTATTGGTTGACTCATGTTAGAATCCTTCACCTCATCAGTAGTTCTGCTTAGGATGATTATAATAACCAAATCTCAAGGGTCCTGCCAGCACATTCATCTCAAGCGTCTGAACTGTTAAAATTTATCTTGACAGACATAATGAATTTAAAGGAATGCAAGGTGAAAGAGAAAGGTAACTACACCAGCGATTTTGATTTAGCAAGGAGGCTAAACAAAATGCTAGAAAAATTGTGCAGCAGCCTCTCATTCCCAAAAAATCTTAAGGGTGTAATTCCGATCCTGTTTATTAACAAGGGCTGAAAGAACTGGATTGATGATGACAGGGTGAATTTTGCATCTGCGGAGTCAGGCATATGGTTTTCTGAATGGCAGAAGCCATTCTGGAGAGCAGGTGACCAAGTTGTACCGTACATGCACTGACACCTCTGAGAAACCATCAATACTGCCCACAATACAGCCAGCAGGTCTCAAAGAGGCAATGTATGAATTGCTAGTGGAAGGCAAAGATTACAGCTCTGGTAATTAATAGTCAGAAATGAGAATTGAATCTCCCTATTTCAGTTTTGAATTTACAATAGCAGGTTTACCATGGCCTCATTTATGTACTGCAACTTAACAGATGAGAAATCTGACAAACCACCAAAGGATATCAGAATTTAGAACAACATAATGAGGGTTCAGTGTGCACATGTTAATATCTAAAGCATCTAATATGATCTGTTCACTAATGCTACAGGAAGAATCAAACATGTTTATAATAGCCTCACCATTAAATGTATAGTCCGACTACAAATACAAATAAATTCGTCAAATACTCAAAGACTCTTTTGGTATGGTAGACTGTCCTGCATCTAATCCTGTTGTGCCTTATGCTCCTAATAAAACACCCAAACTTACCCTGATCTTTAGAACAGCAAAGAGGTTAGTCAAATAATGAACAGTCAATAAACCACTGGTATTAAAAATAACTGGACCCCACCTCCCCTTCACTGTGGCAGATTCCTTGCTCTGAGTTCCTTTGGACCTCAATTCTCTCAGGATTGTAGAACTTAGTGCCAAGTTCATTCTTCCCTCTCTAGGGAAAGGCGGCAAAGGAATGTTATAATCCTTACATTTATAAATGACCATGTCATTGAAAAGTCTCAAAAAACACCTCTAATGACTTTTCAAGTCTAAGCAAAAGAAATATCCCAAATGGTTCAGATTTGGGCTGATAAAGTTAGTGCACAAAGATTTCACCTCGTTGCCTGAGTACTCTCAATTTAAAAAAGAGAAAAGGGAGGGTGGGGGCAGGGCAGAAAAGAGGAAAAAGGTAGTTCCATTAGCTTATCAGAAGTGTAGAATGTAACCAAACACTAGCTTAACTTAACATAGACTAAGAATGGGAGGTGAAAATGTGACTCTTCTTAGGGCTGTGCAGAGGAAATCACTAACATCGATTTATTAATTATTGGCAATGAGTTGGCCAGAGTGGGACATCATAAGGCACTTCACACGGGTGGTGTACTATTGACAGCAAGTGTGCTTCACTCCTGCTGTCAACAGCAAAATAACATGACCCACAACCTCAATGGCGCAGGGGCCTCAATCCTTTGTGGGATCTCAAGGATAGAGGTCAGAAGCTACAGAACACAAGCATCTTTCGACAGGCCCTTCAAAATAAAGCTGGAGATATGTAATTGCACTAAAAGGGAGCATGTGGTTTTCAGCGAGACACGGGTCTCTGTTGGAACATTGCTCCCCTACAACACCAGGGACAGTGCTGAAGTCCAACCACTCGGGTCCTGTCCTGCCCTGCCCTACAGGAGCATCTGTTATTACAAAACCTGAGTCACATTTTAGGACTTAGTGGTTAGCAGAACCGGATGGAAGATCCCTGCACCCTTCCCAAATAATCAAAGGGAGGACATTAATTTCACAATTCACAAGTACACCATTGGCCATGCCATCTGACCAGGTCAGAACCAAAATTAGAAATAATTGTACCAGTGTGATGGTTTAAATGTAGCCATTTGAAGACCATGATTCCCAGCATTCCAGCTTGTTTACACCACTCTTGCTGACCAATTAAAACAGCCAAATCTAGGCTTTAAAAATATACAAAAAGTTCCAACACATCAGTAGGAAATGGCCATTACTGAAGCAATGGTAACACAATGGCCATGGAACACAAGTAAAATTAACTATCTGCGTGCATCGTTAATTGCTCTGGAAATACTACTACTAGCTGCATATGTAATCGCGATCATGTAAGTACCACTAACATTTTTTTTAATGCATTGGAAAGTTCTTTGTAGGATGTTGTCCATTGCCTGGCTCCCTGTTCAGTGTGGAATTTTATTTTTTTTTAAATCTTGTTGACCAGTGCACTGCAAACTTCAGCTGCCTTTGTTCAAGTGAAGCTTTCATGTGTGGTTGCACAGGCTACACAGCATCAGATAATCCGTGGGTTATATTCAGGCAACTTCTTAATCCTCTCTTTCTCTGCATCACTTTCATCTCTCGCTATCATCAACGAATGAGCATGACCCATTGCGACCTGCAGGAAAAAAAAATAAAATTCTTTCCCTACAAAGCATCACTGGGCATAAGATGTTGACTGTCGAAGATCTCTAGAAAGAAAGACTTGCATTTATATTGGGTCAGGATGTCCTGAAGCACTTTACAGCCAATTAAATACTTTGAAGTATAGGGAATATGACAGCCAATTTGAGAACAGCATGATGCCAGAAACAGCAATGTGATAAAGACCAGATATATTTTTTAAAATCGTGTTGGCTAAGGAATAAATATTCACCAGGACATAGAGGAAAACTCTCCTACAAAATAATGTCTTATGATCTTTTACATTGACCCGAAAAGGCGGGGTGGGGGTGGGGGGAGGCCTCAGATGAACGACTCATCTGAATGACAGTGCAGCACTCCATCAGTGCTGCGTCGGCCTTGATTTTGTGCTTTTTAATTTCTGGAGTGTGATTTGAACCTAAAATCATGGGGCTGAGGCTAGAGTCCTCCCTAGCCATTGAGCCAAGGCTGGCACTGGACTACCACAGTGACCTTCCGTGAATCAAACAATTTTGTTACAGCCTTGATCCCCCTTCAAACAGGTACAGATCAGATTCCTTTTTGGAGTGTCAACAATCTAGAATTAAAGTCTTCTAGGAGCCCATTCCACATCCACTAGACTATAGGGACAAAATATTATAATTTCACAGCAGAGTGGTGTGCAATTCTACACTGGAACTTCTGCAAGAGTGGTAAAATCCCGAATGAGCATTTCGGAGCAATGCAGATAGCAATGCTCAAGAAATATATTCTTGTATACTTCTTACAGTTTAAGATGAAAAAGGAATGAGAAAAGCTCACTCTCACCTGCTCAATATATACTCCATCCAAGGTCTTTATCTCCTGTGCAGTGGTGGAGGATTTGGGTTTGTTGTCTCCATAGCCCTGTAACATCAGTAATAGTTTAAATTATATCATTGGACTGCAGTTATAAGACTGTCACACACTGGCCCATGTGGCAGGAACTGTTTTCAAGCCATTTCTGTTTATAAGGTGCAGGCATTTGGTGCTGCAAAAAAATATCTATTGCATATTAAAAATGTTAAGTGGGTCACAACGTTACATTTCAAAATGCAATGAAGAATCCTGTCTGCCTCTCAATCAATAGCAAAATCCATTTTAAATGGGTTAATGTTTGGTTACAGTGCCTGTAGGTGGCGATGTATATGGTAGTTTTCAATTATAAATCGATCACCGACATTAGCTTGAAAAGCAGCACTTTGTATTTAAGTGAATTGCCCTGCACTTTCAGGCAGTTGCCAGCAGACGTCTTGTTAGGAAAATCCAGCAATCTTCTCTGTTCTAATGTAAATAAACTTAGCTGAACATTCCAGTTTCCTCTTTCACCGCCTGTCAACATGGTAAACGTTAGACCGGTTTCCAAAACCCCTCCATCAAATTCTCCTTTCAAGTCTGTCATACAGTTTCTGTTGCAACCCCTTTGAATACAGTAACATCGAAAGATGGATCATTTTATTTATATAAATAGAGTGCACTTGGACATACTCACGTCATCACGTGTAACACCACTGCCGAATTTGTGCAGGACATTCATCTTGCACTGGCATACAAGAACATGTCCACCCCACCTGCAGCAAAACCTTTAAAGGTACACACAACCTTACGCTTTCTTCCTCTCCCTGGAGTGGCCAGTGAATACTATCCCCTCTGATACAATACTTCATCCTCGACCCACTAATCAGCACTACCAGCTACTTCAATTCACTCCCCCAAAAGCAGGAACAATGACTTTTTGGCCAAGCTGCTCCTCCCAAGTTCCAAGACAAATGACCCCCTTACCATCCAATCCTGCTTAATCTACATACTGCACTTGGTCTGGACACCCTATAATAAGCTAATTAAGGTCTGACTGCCTGTCACAAGGATGTGGCAGAGTCACCAACGCCAAATTAACTTTGAGCAAACCAGGAACACAGAGACTACCCGAAAAAAGACCCTAGGCTTTCTTTGTTAGGATCAGATAGTGCCACCAGAGGAGCAAGGGTTTTACAAGAATGCTCAAGGTTCCTTGCAGGCCACACTGCAGCCAAAAAATTAAACTTTATATCAGCGAGTGGACCATTTGCACCAAACACTGCAACATCGATGCAAAGCTGTTTTTATACTGACATTACAGTTAGGTAAATGCTTCCCATGTCCAGAGTAAGGGTCAAAATGGGTACCAGAGCAAAGTTCAGTCAGAGTCCGTGGAGGAGGGAGTCTCGCTCTCCATCACTCTCTAATCAGATTAGATCTCAACTCTAATGAGCCAATGATGATGTACAGTAAATACATTCAGCATTAAGTATATTTAAATGGCCCTGGAGATTCTTGGTTCAAATCCTTTCTCTATCATAGAGTCCCCACTTTTCACATCAATTTGACCATACAAATGGAGTAAACTGTTATACGCATTCAACCTTATTTAATCTTTAACAGTGACCTTTTGGTAGATATATTTCTCCATTCTAGTGGCTTTGAACTCCAGAGCCAGCCTTGCTTCTAGCATTTCTTGGTGACATTAGGACGTCATTGTTCAGAACAGGAGGGTGATCGGCATCACCTTCTGTGCATGTAGATGCACACTTGCTGAAGCTCAGTTTGCAGCCTGCAATTACCAGCGCAGTTCTTACCAATTCTCCAAAGGTAGGTGATGGCCCCCAGCTGATTGTGCTCTCATCGGCCGCCACAATGATGCTGCTTTTCCTGAATACAAAAAAAAAAGAAATAAAAAACATTCCATGATATTCAAAAACATCCCTTTTCCAGCCTGAGATTTTTTCCAAGTGTTGTGAACAAGCTCAAGTCCTGGTGAAGGATACATACCCCAAAAATACCATAACAGGTCCTTTCTCTTTATGAATGCTGCTCAACTGGTTATAAACTTAGCAGCATTTTCTGTTTTTGGCAAATTTTCATTATTTTCCCTTCAGGTGTTGTTTGCATTGCCAAGCATTTGTGGTTTAAAAAGTAGAGGATTGCATGGAACTTCTTTCAATCATTCAAGGACAACAATATAGTTAAGCCCATTCTTTCATTTACTTGCCCCCAGGACTCTTGTGGCCTTTCATTAGGAGTACCAGGCCTATCAAAAGTGAGCAAACTCAACAATCCCTGATAATGAGCAGAAGCACTGCTTACTGCACTAAGCCAGACAAGACCAGAAGATCCCAGATTATTAAAAAAAAAAGAAAATGCTGCAGATACTCCAAAAGGTTTGGCAGCAGCCCTGGAGATTGAAACACAGAGTTAACATTTCAGGTCAATGAACTTTCAACAGAACGGGTCATGAATGTTCTGATAAAAGATCATTAACCTGAAACATCAACTCTTGTTTCTTTCTCCACAGATGCTGCCAGGCTTGCGGAGGACTTGCAGCATTTTCTGTTTTTAATTCAGATTTCCAAGATCCACTGTTTATCTGCTTTTGCAGATGATCCCAGGTTCGATTCTTCACCCTGTAGGTCTCATCCAGGGCAGAAATGCGGACACTACAAAAGGACTCAGCCACCTTTGGGGCAAGGGAGGTTTAAAAAAAGTCAATTGGAGCTGCTGCTGTTGATTGCATTTTGAATCTGATGCAGAACTGCATATGCTCACTGTCCAAGGTCACAAATATTGGCACCCTCAGGAGAGGAGGCAGGAAAATTGGCACAGCTTGCAAGAGCATAACAACAGTGCACAGATGCTGCAGATGGGTAAAAGCAAAATACTTCAGTTGCTGGAAATCTGAAATAAGAACAGAAAATGGTGGAAAAACTCAGCAGGTCTGACAGCATCTGTGGACAGAGAAAAACAGAGTTAACATTGCGAATCTATATGACCCTTCTTCATAGTTTGGCATCCCCATCTACAGCAAACAGAATTTTAACTGGACCAGCCAAATAAATACTGTTGCTTCAAGAACAAGTCAGAGGTTTGATATTATGCAGTGACTGACAACTCCTGACTCCCCCAAAACAAGGCACAAGTCAGGAGTGCGATGCGATACAATACTCTCCCCTTACCTGGATGAGTGAAGCTCCGGCAACACTCAAGAAGTTTGACACCATCCAGGGCAAAGCAGCCTGCTTGAGCGAGACCCCATCCACCAACTTAAACAGTCACTCCATCTACCACTAGCGCAAAATGGCTGCAGTGTGCATCATCTACAAGATGCACTGTAGCAACTCCCAAGCCTGTGACCTCTTACCACTTAGGGCAGCAAGGGCATGGGAACACCATCACCTCCAAGTTCACACACCACCCCGCCTTGGAAATATATCACCGTATCAAAATACTGAAACACTACCAAACATTACTATGGCAATACCTTCAACACAGACTACAGCAGTACAAGAAGGTGGTTCACCACCATGTTCAAGGGCAATAAATATCGACCTTTACCAATGATGCAAATATCCTGTAAATGAATAAATTTTAAAAAATCTTTCAAGCACGGTACAGGAAATTATATTTAACTTGTATGCACTCAAGTATCTTCCCCGCCTCCTCTTCTTTTATTCAATAGAAAATGGCAAGACAGGCAATAGTTTTAGGCTGGTAATGCACATCAAATTCAGCCTAGGCATGCAAGACAAAGATAAGAAGTTGTGACCAGGAGTCCAATATTTGCTCAGCAATTCTGCAGCTATTTACTCACCCACTAGACAGGCTTCGAACCTTCCACCCACACAGGTCCTGCACCACTTTGGGATACATCGTAGAGTCACGGGATGTGTTAGTTGCACCCCAGAAAAACAAGCCACCTGTGAGGCAAAGAGGGGAGGGAGACCGGAACCACTGGTCAATCAAATGCAAAAAGAACATCCATTATCACAAGTGGTCTATTGCAAACTTGTTAAAACGGTCCTCCGATATTTTACAAGCTACCATCAAGCAGGTATAGTCAGGAAGAGTTTGTTCGAGTGCCTGAGCTCTAAAGTCAGTTGATGCTTAAAATGTATCAGAAACAGGAATTAGTTGAAGAGCAAACTTGCATTTATACAGCAGTGCTTACACTCAGAACATTGCAAAGTGCATGACAGCCATGTGAATTACATTTGAGTTATAGCCACAATTATTTAGGCAAACATTACAGCCAGTTTGTGCACGGAAAGAGCCAAGAACATTAAATGAGATAAAATAACTAGTTAATCTGGTTTAGTACTGAAGTGAAGTGTCAGCCTAATGTATGCACTCAGTGTACGCTTGGAGTGGAATTGGAACCCTCAAGTCTACACTCAGATTACAAGTGCTATCACTGGGCCAAGATGAACTGGAATGAAAGATACTCCAGCATCAGGGTACAGTACCTACAACAATGAGGGGTGGGGCATGGCATAAACATACATTTTCCAAAAAGCAAGCTTTAAATTGGCAAGCAGTTCCATTTTAATGGTGCTGTTTCACATGCTGAGTTGAAAGTGGGATAATCCTACCTAATAACACTTGGGTGTCTTTTTGTTGCAAATAAAATGAACATTGAGCCCCAGAATGAGGTTAGGGATCTGTATAGAAAGGCAAATCCGTCAAGGTCAGCAAGCTGGTGGGAGGGGCAGTAATAATGGCCTTGGTCATATTATTCACATTTCATTGCCACACAAAGCAATTCACGCTTCACAATTATATATAGTGAAGACATATGTGCATTACTAACCCATTTCATTCACTGCAAATGAGCAGGTATTTCCTGCGCAGATCTGTACAGCACCTCTACCGGGGAAGTCAAACAGCTTAACAAGGCGCGGGACCATTTCATCCTTCTGTTCTGTGTGTCCAAGGCGGCCATATCCTCCAAAACCCCAAGTAAACACCCTCTTCTGCGAATCAAGAGCAATCTAGGAAATGCAAAAAGACAAAGGGATCACTCTTCCAACTTTGCAAGGCTGCACTAGCAGCTGCGCACTCATTAATTCACTAGAGGTGTACACCAGGCCAACCTTCAGGAATGTCACCTACAGTAATGACAGACATGGGCAGTAGTCAATATAATCAGGGAACAGCAGTGAGAAAGGTCAGGTGCCACTATGTTCCGAAGAAAAGTCATATTTGAGCTCTCCACAAATGTTGCCAGACCTGCTAAGATTTTCCAGTACTTTCCATTTTTATTTCAGATTTCCAGCATCTACAACATTTTGCCTTTATCCTGCGCCACTATGCTTGAGGAAGGGCACATGAGTCCCGATTAAACGTGAGAATGGAGTCACAAACACAGCTTCCTGCTAAATGAGCCAAGGGAAGAGATTAGATCAGTCTCTCTTATCCAAAATAAGAAAGAGGAAGAGGAATTGAAGATAAATTCTCATTAAATAGAAGGGTAGGGTTCTGCAGGTAGATAACATATTATCTACTTGGCTGTAGAGAGCCCATCCCATATTGCCCTTGAGCAGGGGGTGGTCTTCTTGCAAGACATGTGGTGAAGGGTTGGCAGTTGGATTTTGGCCTAGAATTGATAGTTTTCTTTATATCCGTTCATGGGCTGGGCCAGCATTTATTGCTTAATTGCCCTTGTGAACTGAGTGGCTTGCTAGGCCATTTCAGAGAGCAGTTAAGAGTCAACCACATCGCTGTGGGTCTTTGCTTCCAAAGGACATTAGTGAACCAGATTGTACGACAATTGGCAATGATTTCGTGGGGCAGATTTTTTTATTGAATTCAGATTTCACCATCTGCCGTGGTGGGATTTGAACCTAAGTTCCCAGGACACTCTCTGGAGTACTAGTCCAGTGACATACCACTTCGCCACTGCCTCCCCGTGAAGGAATGCCAATATATATATCCAAGTCCAGATTGCGAGAGACCTAAAGGATCCCAAGTGTCTTGTCCTTATATAAAGGTGGTCGCAAATTTGGGGGCGTCCTGCTTGGAATGGGGAGGGGGGTGGGGGGGTCACTGATAAAGACAATTGTGAAGACAGGGCTGCATTGGCTCTTTTCAATACATCTTCTAAAAAAATATCTGCAGAAGGATCATTTTCCTCTGTATGTTCTTCCTCTGATGACAGAGAAAAGCAAGAAAATATTTATCTTTATCCCATCCTCCACACGAATAATTTTCTTTCTAAGGGCATAAATTTGTTGTTCGTTTTCCGGAGAGATAGGCATCTTCCTTCCTCGTTAAGAAAAAAAGAATTCAGATTGACTGATGTCACTCTAAAATTGATGCCATTATTGGTAGGGAGAATGAGATTTCAGGTGTACAGGTTAGGTTACACAGCAGTTTGTTTAGCATGACAGTCCCAAGCACAAATCATTCTCTCTTGTACCGTGTGATTCGCTCCACAGGCCACCTCACGGACAACAACATTTGGCACTGGTAAGATCTGGCCATCCTTTGTCTTCTCCAGGAAGATCGCTACACGCCGCGGCACTACCTCACAGTCAAATTCAATTCTCTGGGCCCGGGCAATGAACTTTCCATCAGAGTTGTGTCCTGTTTTAAAACCACAGTAATTAAAATAGAATGTTACAGCACAGAAACAGGCCATTTGGCCCAACAGGTCAATGCCAGCTCTGCACATGCTCCCTCCCAGGTTACTTCTTCTCCTCATAACAGCATATCCTTCTATTCCTTTCTGCCTCATGTAATGCACCTATGCAAGTTGCCTCACCCATTCCATGTGGTAGCAATTTCCACATTCTCACCATACTTTGGTAAACAAGTTTCTATTCAATTCCTTATAGTGTTAATTAAGTGTCATGTATGTTCCCTAATTTTGGGCTCCCCACAAGTAGAAACATCTTCAGTATATCTACCCTATTGAACTACTTCATTATTTTAAATAAATAGACTTTAAATAGATCTCCCATTGAAAGAGCTCATCATTCAGAAGTTAGCATAATTGAGTTTTTCCATAATACCACACGAGGTGCCAAATATATTGTAAACCAAGCAATGAAATTAGATTAGCAGAGCAAGAGTCAAGGAGTACTGTTCATTTGAGACACTGTAGGACGTGTAGTTTTAATCGTTTTTCCAGCTCCGTTCTGACACTGTGGAAGATGAAAAATCGGCAGAAAAAACTTGGGCAAAATACATTTAGGACATTTAGATTACAAACCCCGTTATCGTTACCCAAATCACATTTCCTTCACCCCAAAGTTTTAACCAGAGGTGCTCACATAGTCACCACTTTCTCGCTCTCTCTCCACCTCCACACCCCAGTTCTCTCCTCTGACATAGGTAGTGACACATGCTAGGGTGTTGTTAGAAGGGTGCCTTAGTGTGCCTCACCCATGTAGCAATCCTTCACATGGGAGCTCAGACAGCAAATGTTGGGAGGCATCATAACCTGTCTCACTTAAAGGTCATACATGCATCCTTTCCAGCAGGCGGTACTACGGTGGTCAGGCACCCCCCACGGCCATGGCTGGTGGGGAAAATGAGAATGTATCTACTGACTTTGGCAGACATTAGCTAACATTACAGGGATCAAGCCAAAGGTTTTCTGGTCTGTTTGGTTACAGACCACATTTTACCAGCTGAGACATCAGGGAGGCTGCATTTATTGCCTTTATATTGCACCAAGGCCTGGGACCCATGTCAGCATCTCTGGCTCCAGCACAAAATAAATTTGCCCTACTCTTGCACTGAAGGATATGGGAACTGGCCATTCAATCCCTCAGGCCGATTCCGGCATTCAATTAGATCACGGTTGATCTGCACCACAGCTCCATTTTCCTACCTTTGCTTCATACCATTTACAAGATGCACTGCAGCAGCTGGGCAAGGCTCTTTCAACAGCACCTTCCAAACCCACGACCTCTACCACCTAGAAGAACAAGGGCAGCAGACACATGGGAACACTACCACCTGCAAGTTCCCCTCCAAGCCACACGCCATCCTGACTTGGAACTAAATCTCCACTGTTGCTGGGTCAAAATCCTGGAACTCCCTCCCTAACAGCACTGTGGGTGTACTTTCACCACATACACTGCAGCGGTTCAAGGCAGCAGCTCACCACCACCTTCTCAAGAGCAATTAGGGATGGGCAATAAATGCTGATCTAGCCAGCGATGCTCTCAGCCCAAGAACAAAAAAAAATCCCAATACGTTTACCCAACAAAAAAAATCAGAGTCTTGAAAACTCAAATCATACAAGTATCAGCGATTTGGAAAGTTCCAAATTTCTACCGTGTGGAAAACATGTTTCTTGATTAATGCGCACATTCAAAAAAACAAAATAAAGCCCAGGCACATAAAATGTACAGCACAGTAACAAGCCATTCAGCAGTGTGTATGCTGTAAACAAGCCAGTCTTTGCCCACTCCAATTACTTCATGTAAAAGCGTACAAAGTTTTCACGAGAATAGTTCCAGGTATGAGGAACTTCAGTTACAAAGCTAGATTGGAGAATTGGGGCTGTTTTCCATGGAAAAGAGAAGGCGGAGAGAAGATTTGATAGAGGCGTTCAAAATCATCAGTGGTCTGGACACAGTAGATAGGGAGAAACTATTCCCATTGGTGGAAGGATCAAGAACAAGAGGGCACAGATTTAAGGTAATGGGCAAAAAAAAGCAGTGGTGACACAAGGAAGAACTTCACACAGCGAGTGGTTAGGATCTGAGAATATGGTGGAGACAGTTTCAATTTAGGCATTCAAGAAGAAATTAGGTTATCTGAAAGGAAAGAACATGCAAGGCTACAGGGGGAAGGCAGGGGGTGACACTTGGTGAATTGCTCCTTTGGAGAACCAGCACAGACATGATGGGTGGAATGGCCTCCTTCTGTGCTGTAGCCATTCTCTTATTTTGTGAATTTTTCCCTCATTGTCTTTTCTCGCAATGTTTTTAATGTTCTAAAATTGTAGCTAGAGTGGAATTCAGCACACTGGCAGAAAAATTGATGCAATCATTGGAACTTTTCTGCTACTGTCATGGGCAGGTTGGAACAGGCCAGCGATATGAAAGGTACGTTGCTCATTTACACAAACAGGCCGAGGGCTCGGCACACTGATAGCCATACACACCAAAAACAGGTAGTAAGAGGAAAAAAACACTCAGAAAACTATCTGTACCACAAAAAGGCGCTAGCATATCCTCATTTATATTATGTGCCATCTCCAGCACCAGTACAGTTAAGTACAGGAGAGGGAGGGGTGGGGACAGAAGCAATCCTTCAGGCTCTCCTGGTCTTTTTGAGATGGAAATGCTAACTATTAACATTCCAAGCTCAGAAACTCAAATGTTCCAGCTCATTAAACTGCACTTCAAGAAATTCATACCCACACAGATCAAGGAGGTGAACATCAACACCAGATAACGACTCTAATGGTCTTAATCTGCCACCGATCTTACACTGATCATGTGTGAAACACTCATTAAAAGAAGTAATGATTCCATCGCGCGTTTGTTTTTGAATGTGGGTAATCAGCCCTTCCGTGCAGTAGTAGTGTTCATCAAGTTGAGGGGGAAAACACATACATGCCAACAATGTGCAATAGATTAATAAATCGAATTGCTTAAATCACTGTGCTAGCTTTCACACTGAAAACCATTCCAGGAGTCAAGTACTCTTGGAAGCAACTGATATGGCAGTTCTCTGGCTCCATCTCTAGCTCCCTTCCCCCTAAACACTTTCAGAGTGGAAGATTCATGGAAGTTTGTACAGCATTAAGAAAAATCAAAGTTAGTGGGCCCAACTCTGTGGGAAGCAGTTAAGTGAGAAGATTCTGTTCTATATTAAAATGGTAAGTGCATCTTTTTGCTTCCCCACCATCTGACTCAATTCAGAACTCATTTGATGTGAGACAGCATTCAGGAAATTTCTACGCTCGTCGAGTGAAGTGCTATTTGTGCTACAGGTGTACAAGTGCCACAATTTTGCAGCAGCCTCAGAGACCATAAAAATACCCCTTTCTGGACAGTACCAAATTACAAAAGCATGATATTGCAGATTCTGAAAGTCAAAAAGCAGAAAATGCTGGAAATATTCAGGTCAGGCAGCATCTGTGAAAACAGGAAGTTAATGTTTCAGGTAGATGGCCCTTCAGAACACACAATTCTATTCACTGCTGCCAAACCTCAGCTCATGGCACAGTACAGTGGTTCTAAGACTCCTGAAGGAAACATTTTCTGCTCCTTTACTCTGAAGGGGGGGGAGGTGGGTGGTGAAGTTTCTGTTGTTCCCCGTCTCACAAAAGATAAGTTACAAATTTCCTATAAAGGGGTGCACCCCACAAAGGGGAGGGCAATAATAACAATATATGTTCCAAATAATCAAAGCAAATTACCCAACTAATGTGTGCAGCAAGGACAAGCTGAAATAAATACAAAGAGATTCTTAAAAGTTTTTTTAAATTTTGCATTGGTCATACCCTCAGGTTAAGGCACAAGTACAATGGCCTACACGAGCAACAACTTCCTTTCTCCTCCCCTACAAAAACTGGCACAAGACAACCCAACGCTTTTTCTCCAACCTCTTAATTTCACTATCAAGCTCAGCTCAGCCTGGGAGCATGGCACACTTTGGGAGGAATGCAAGTTTATTTACAGATTTGCCAGTTGCCCTCAGTAATCTGAGTAAAGTCAAGGGTCAATGGTAGACATTGGGAGAACAGTGCATTCACTTGAAAGATATGGTTTAACAATTCATCTGAAAGACAATACCTCTGACAATGCAGCATTCCTTCCGTACTTTATGGTTGTGTCAGTCTAGATCAGCTACTCAAGTCTCTGGAATAGGGTTTGGGCCTACAAACCTCCTGACTCAGGCGACAGGGGTACCACCGAGCCAAGCCTGGCATCAAATCACTTTAATGGACACTAGTACACCTACATCTGTGTTCCTGAACATAGTGGAATAACAGCCACCCTCTATTGGAGAAAGCAGCTTGCTGATATTCACGAAAGAAAAATACAAGCAAGTCAACAAATACAGAAAAATAAATTTTAAAAGGAAATAACAGAGATGGCTGATGAAAGCCATGCGGTTAACACGTGGACTTCTGAAGGTGTTTGATAAAGTGGCTCGTCAAAAAAGTTGAAGCCAATGGAATATAAGAGGGACAGTGGCAGCTTGGGTGCAAAGTTGCCCGAGTGGAAGGAAACAGTAGTGGTGAACAGTTGTTTTTCAGACTAGAGGAAGTTATATAATGGGATTCCCCAGGGGTTGGTGTAAGGAGCACTGTTTTTATCTATATTAACAACTAGATAGGAGTGTACAAACATGAATGTACAGAACACAATTCCAAAATGTGCAGATGACAAAATTTGTATTGTGAACTGAGAGGCGGATAGTGATAAATTTCAATGGACAGACTGGTGGAATGGATGGACGAGTGACATGACATTTAATGCAGAGGATTGCGAAGTGATTTTGGAAGGAAGAATGAGGAGAGGCAATATAAACTGAAGGGAATTCTAAAAGATATGCAGGGGCAGAGAGACTTGGGGGTATATGTGCACAAATCATCGACACGGCAGGTTGAGTTAGCGGTTAATAAAGCATACAGAGTCCTGGGCTTTATAAATAGGGGTATAGAGTTCAAAAGTAAAGAAGATATGGTGAACCTGTATAAAACACTGGTCCGGCCTCCACTGAAGTAATGTGTCCAATTCTGGACGCCAGACTTTAGGAAGGATGTGACGGCATTAGAGGGGCTGCAGTAAAAGTTTAGATTCCAGCGATGACAGACTTTGGCTACGTAGATAGACCAGAGAAGCTTGGGTTGAGAGTAGAGGCATCCAAAACCATGAGTGATCTAGACAGAGTGGATAGGAAGAAACACTCTGTTGGCAGAAGGGTCAAGAACCAGAGGGTATCGAGTTAAGGGGATTAGCAAAAAAAGGCAACTGCAACAAAAGGAAAAACTTTTTCTTAAAAAACACAGCACACAGCTTGGATTTGGAATACTCTGCCTGAGACTGTGGTGGAGGCAGATTCAATCAAGGCCTCGAAAGAGAATTAGATAATTATCTGAAGCAAGGAAATGTGCAGGGCTAGAGGGAAAAAGGTGGGAATGGTACTGGGTGAGTTGTTCTTCCAGAAGCTGGCATGTAATTGATGGGCTGAATGGCCTCCTTCTGTGCTGTAACCAGTCTATGCGTCTATTCTATAAAATAGAAACGTGAACATACTGTATCAATCAATAGGATGGGTGCACCTACTTTACTTGGTATAATGCACCAAACTCACTGGACAATTGGCAATAAGACATCAAGCAAAAACGTGGATTTACAGTGTCCCCCATGACCTCAGGTCATCTCAAAGCGTTTTACAACCAGTGAATTACTTTTAAAGTGCAGTTACTCATGCTGTCAAATGCAACAGTAAATTCACAGTGGGACCCCACCTCATAAACAGCAAGGGATGATTAATCAATCTGTGGGCTTTCTGTATTAAAATGTACAAAGTGCAGTTGTTTGAGGGAGGGAGGATGGCTGGGCAAGGTTTTTTTAAACTTGAGCAGGTAGGATGGAGCGTTGGAAGAAAAATCAAGTGCCAAGACATATCGGTGTGATGTTTAAAACGCATGCGCACACATACCAAGCTGGCCGTACTCTGGATGACCAAAAGAATAAAGGTTCCCTTTGCAGTCAGCAATCATACTGAATTCTGCACCACAGGCAATTTTTACAATTGGCTGGCCATTGTACATTATCTGGAAAAAATGACAAGAGTATAAACAAGCTAATTGATCAATCCACTGGCTGGTCATACAACTCTCAGTATATAAAAGAAGATTACTGTAGCACTGTTTTAAATTGCAGCCAAATTTAATTTTCTACGTTCTCCATAGTCTAAATGGTTTTGTGGATCAGGTTACTTCACGGGAAACATGACATTTACATGTGAGAACATAAGATAGAATCAGGCTTGAAGTCCTTCTGACATTCACTATCCCATGGAGCCACAAAGATAGTTACCTTTTGGCAGCAGTACAAAGTGGCCTAGCAGGGAGAGATTCTGGTCCTGGGCTATTATTGTACTGTTCAATGCTTTTTATTTGATCACAAAAATAAATTGCTTATATCTACAGTCACGCCCTTATAGCAGCCTGTGCTATATAGTAAGCTATGACACAAATATAGATGAACTTTCGTAAAACCCTCCCCACAACTTTTGCGAGCAAGCAAAACTTATGCTAAATATTGGTGGAAAATGTACTTAGAAGCTACCATAAAAACCAGACAAGCGAGGGAAGGCCAAAACAAGACTCAAACTTTTGTATGGCTGTTTTGTGAATTAATTTAGGATATTTAGTGCCAAGTAAATGTTATCTAGCTTCAACTCAAAAGGACATAATAAAGATACTGCACATACATGTTGCCTAGCAACACAAGGTGCACAGCACTGATGTTTTCAAATACATAAAGATCTGCAGCCAGTTATGTACTCCCAATCAAGTGGCATTTCAATATTACCATTAATGCCAGAAAATTGTTAATGCCACTGACATCACTGTTCATTAACCTAATGTAATGGGACATGAAATGGCAGTATTTCAGCACAGATGTTCAGTAGGTACTGTGTTGCTGCTATTGAACGCCTGTAAAAACTACATAAAATAAAAAACACAACATCCAAGAGAGGGGAACAGGATAAAACATACAAATAGAGAGAGCAAGAGAAAGGTTCAGTGACTTTGCTGAAAAATGCATTCATGAACATGAAGAGACCAAGATCAGGAACGGCTGCGATATCACACTTGCATGTCCATCACAATTGAACAGCCCTGTCAATATTCAATCTACACACAGGAAGTGTGGTTCACTTGGGCACGTTTCCATAGGGCTTCTTAACACATGGGGAAATCAGTGTAAGCCCAAGATTATAGAGGAGAGAAAATTGGAAATAAGTGAGCAAGGAGGGATTGGGTAGATGGACGGGTAATATTCATCAGGAAGAGTTTGTCAGATTAATTGGGCTTGGTTTACCTGTGAAGGGCAGGGTTCCGCTTCAGTCTGGTTTCCGAGGCCAAGCTGTCCCATTTTGTTCTCACCAAAGGCAAAAACAGTCCCATTTTCTATAAATAGTTAAAAGTTAAGACAACTTAGTAATTATAAAAAGAACCACAGCCTGCAGAGTAACAGTCAGTCAGTCTTCAATGAAGGGGATTAACAGAATTACAACAGTCACCATGACAGACATTCATGAATAGTTACATACAGGATATAGTCGGATTTTCAAGAGCTGGTACAATGAGAGAGTTCCCTGATCATGTTACTCATTTAGAACTCCAGCTTTAAAATTGATAACTTTGATGTCTTGCTTAGGATTAGTCTTTTATCAGATCCACTCCTCTATAACTTAACTTCTTGCCAGAGAACTTTCCTCTGGTGTCGGCCAGTGACCTCCCGTCACAAGAGCTTCCGCTTGTCTTGGGCAGGCAGCTAACCAGCAGCACGCTGAGTGGGGTTCTCATTAAATTGCTAAACATCATGCTACCAAAGAAGTGGGTAGGAGGGGGCTTGGCAATTGCCTCATCTCCAGTTCAGTCCCTAGCCCGAATCTGGTGGAACAATGGCAGGGTTACGACAATTGATTGATATACATTCCCGGGCAAGGGAGAAAGAAAAACAGGCAAGTGTCCTGCTTATGATCGTTTTGTCCAGTAAATTCTAATTCTGCTGGCAAGAGCTGTCTGATTTCAGGTAAAGAGAAAATGGAGAGCAGCTGAACAGCCAATCTTTATTTAGATGTCTGGAAGTTTACAGACAAGATACCTAAACACTGACAGCAATCAAACTATACCCCAGCACAGGTTAGTCCCTTTAGGAGAGGCAAGAAAAAAATTAGAACAAATAGTTTGTTTTGCAGCAACAGGGCAATTAGTTTTTGAATACATTCTATTGCAGCCAGGTCAGAATCACTCCCTTTTCTGGTCTACCAGCAGGGGAGAAATCAGGGTACAGATACAATTGAACAGTTGAGTTATTCTAATCCAAGGTTATACGATTAGGATAGATACTAATTTACACAACAGCGGTAAATGAAAACTTTCCCAAGTTACATATTGTTCAGTACAGATTAAAAAGGTTCACAAGGATAACTCCCTTAACATATTTGTTATGTTAAAAATGCTAAACAGCTGTTGCACATGTAGACAATTTTTAAAAAGTTCATTTATGGGATGTGGGCGTCATTGGCTAAGCTAGCATTTATTGCTCATCCCTAATTGCCCTTGAGAAGATGGTGGTGAGCTGCCTTTTAGAATTGCTGCAGTCCATGTGGTGTAAGTACACCCACAGTGCTTTTAGGGAGGGAGTTCCAGGATTGGGACCCAGCGACAGTGAAGAAACGGCGATATATTTCCAAGTCAGGATGGTGACTGGCTTGGAGGGGAACTTCCAGGTGGTAGCGTTCCCATATATCTGTTGCCCTTGTCCTTCTAGATGGTGGTGGTCATGAGTTTGGAAAGTGCTGTCCAAGGAGCCTTGATGAGCTCATGCAGTGCATCTTGTAGATTGTACACACTGTTGCCACTGTGCGTCAGTGGTGGAGGGAGTGAATGTTTGTGAATGGGGTGCCAGTCAATGGTTGCTTTGTTCTGGATGGTGTCAAGCTTCTTGAGCGTTGTTGGAGCTGCACCCATTCAAACAAGTGGAGAGTATTCCATCTCATTCCTCACTTGTGCCTTGTAGGTGGTGCTCAGGCAGTTCTTGCAGTTTTCATATGAAATCCTTCCCCCTCTAATGGCTCAGTGAGTTACCAATGGTCCCTATGAGGCCAATAAGGCCTTGATCTTATCCTCTGGTCCCTGCAGTCACCCTGACCACTGTGTGCTTTTCAATAGAAATCAATGAGAAGCAGCCAATTTTTTCCCCATCACCTTGCCTAGGGGTATGGGGGCCAAATGTTACATCTCTTGGCTGATTCAGCAAAGGGCAGGATTGCAAGTTGGGACTTTTGGGCTAATTGATCTGCAATTGTTTTAATTTGCACTGTTTCACCCCTACAACTGGAAACTAAAAGCTGCCAAGCACAGCACAAAAAACACAGGCACAGCTCAGAAACCTCAAGAGAAGGTAGCTAAATAGATAAGTTCAGTAGAAATGCTTAGACTTTTGTATGTTCCACATCAGATATCAGAACTATTGCTTGCAGGGAAATTTATAGATGAAAGCTTGCACCATAGCACCCAGAAGACAGCCAGCCACTTCAATGAACAGGAAATTAAACACACGGATCTGGCAACAATCAGCCAAGGGACCCCCACATCAAGTGCTCTGCTTCATTTCCTCTCAAATAAAATGGACATTATTGAGCTCTATGCTGAAGCCTTTCAACTATAAGCTCCCCTGTAAGATTTTGAAACCCACAAGATTTAAATTCAATCAAATAGGATTAGACAGCACTTTGCCATGCATAAGATGAAAAAAAGTCTGAAAGTCTTAGCAAGCAACGTTACAGACCTACACACCCAATTAAAAGGATGTTTAGCATGACCTTAACACAAAATTTCTTCCTGCTACCTCAGGGCCAAATCTACCCCATTAAGTCTTCTATTTTTGGGCCAGCACCCCACAGAGGGTTGTGGGTTTCTGCTTCAAGACCCCACTGTGTCTTGGAAGGGACAGTCTAGAGTCCTACCTTGCCTTGTAGCTTTAAAATTATCCAACCATGCAAACTGCATAGGGAAGAGGCAAAATTGTTCATTGCCACCAATATCTGGCCTTGTTGGATGGGTGGAACAGCTGCCACTGCTCAGAATGTTCTGTAATCCCCTTCATATGTTGTTACTATACTCATTAACACTAGACAATGTAGTTGCTACTTTTCAGATAAGACAGTACTGTACCTTTAATCATATCTTAACATTTTTTCTCTGTTCTATGGTATACTATATATAGACACTTATTTATAGTTCAGTGCAAAACTAAGCCCTCAATATTCCTGAATTGATTTTTAAAATGCGACTAGTTTAAACACTGGAACTTATAGAACAGCAATTTTAGGCACATGTTAAATATTAGCTTTATCTGGAATATGGCAATCTTCCCTAAAAGGGATAACTCAATAAGCCAAGTTCTGCTCACGCTTTACTGCAAAATACAATCATTGCTCGTTATGAAGTCATAATAAAGGCCTCCTTTCAGCCTCCCACGTGCTCTGGCAGTTACCTGTTAAACAGAGACTGTGATTACGTCCACAAGCTCCTGCAACTATTGTCTGCTCTTTGAGGGCCTCAATGAGTTTGGGGACCTCTCCGCGCTTTGTGTCACCGTGTCCAAGCTGACCTTTCTCCCCTCGACCTAAGAGGGGTGAAAATCATAGAAAAAGAACATTTTTAAAATAGCCTCTAGTACACACTGCAGGCAGTATTTAATGGAGGTGCCGGGGGTCTCGTTCGCCAGCTGGTGAGCCCCACGTCGCCTCTTTTCGGGGAGGCTCGCTGAGTTAAGTACCTTCAAACACCCTGGGGGCGGAAGTCTTGCTCTTCACTGCTCAGTAGTGTCACCAGGGAGGCAGTGGCTGCTGCAGGTACTACACCCACCCAAAGCAGAGGATCACCACAAATCCAGGCACAGGAAAGTGTGGCAGGAAGGTGTTCACAGGGGAGGGGTTGGTGCACGGCATAGAAAGCAAGGGCAAGGGTTGGCTCTCAGTAGGTTACCCCCTTCCCAATGCCGGGTTCATCGATCAGGCAATGAGTGCCTTTGAACAAGAGACCCCATCCCCACAGGAGCCCGCAAGCAACACTGACAAGGTTTGCTTTTTGGGCTTCCCGCATGCAGAGTCCTCCACCCACGGCATCCAGCCGTGGCGAGATTAGGCCCTGAAGTGGACATTAATTGTCCACTTAAGGGCCTCAATTGACAAGGCGGGGGGCAGGAAGGCTGTCCGCAGGCTTTTCCACGACAAGCTTAACCAGGATGGAGGTGGGAAGTTAGCGGGGTCCTCACCTGCTAGATTAAATATCCTCCTGCCAAACTTGCCTCAGGAAAGGGCATTAAATTCCACCCTGTGGTGCTACATGTGTCAGACAGCAGACTGTGCTGGCAGGATTAACAAGTGCAATTCCCATGGTGCACTTGAGATACGTTGAACTTATTTTCTCCAAACTTATTCCATCCACTATAAAAGATAGCAGTTTGTATTCAAGATTGAAGTAAATAGAATTGGTAAGGCAGCTGAGTCATAAATATGAACCAGAACCATACACAAGATTATCAGAATTCACCGGGGTAGACATAGAAAGGGGCGGGGGGAACAGACAAAACATTATGGGCCATAAATACGAGATGGATACTAATAAATCAAACAAGAAATTCAGGAGAAACTTCTTTACCCTGAGATTGGCTAGAATGTGGAACTCAAGTAGTTGAGGGCAATAGCATTGATTCATTTAAGGAGTAAGCACATGACGTAGTGGTATTGTCACTGGACTAGTAATCCAGAGACCCAGAATAATGCTCTGGGGACAAATGCCGCCATGGTAGAATTTGAATTCGATAAAAAAATCTGGAATTAAAAAGTCTAATGATGGCCAAGAAACCATTGCCGATTGTTGTAAAAACCCTTCTGGTTCACTAATGTCCTTTAGGGAAGGAAATCTGCCATCCTTATCTGGTCTGGCCTACACGTGACTCCAGACCCGCAGCAATGTTGTTGCCTTTTAAATGCCCTCTGAACAAGGGCAATTGGGGATGGGCAATAATTGCTGGCCTAGCCAGCAACGCCCACATCCAATGAACAAATTTTTTAAAAAAAGAGTAGAGGGCTATACTAAAAGGGTTAGATGAAAAGGGGAGGGAGGAGACATATATGGAGTATGAACATCAGTATGGACCATTTGGGTCAGGTGACCTATTTCAGCGCTGTACATTTCACACATGCCAGGTTGAACAAAATAGAGGAGAGGTTGGGAAAGAATGAAACCACTTCCTCAACGAAATCACTTCCTCAACAACATGACAAGTAGCTTTCATCTTTAAGGTAGTTAAATGCTACAATTTTAGAAGTGCATACGGGTATTTGTATGCAAGCTTGATAAGCAAATTTCTGTCAGTCAGTAACTTACAGCTGATTCAAGTGATAAAACTTGGAAGCCAATCAGGGTGCACTGAGTCTACAAACTCAATCCAACTGCACTGCTCTTACAACTCCCCTTGTTTCATTTCCAGCTACTCACCCCAGCTCCAGATCTTCCCTTCTGTTGTAATGATGAGATTGTGGGCAGCACATGATCCCGATGACACCGTCCGCACACGTATTCCTGAGAGACATCCGTAACGATTTGGGCCCCAAAGATTCTGCCCCAGGTTACGGTATGCAGCTGAAACAATTAAAACGAGTTTAGCTACTAGCCATTGCCAAACACATTAAAACAATGCGACATAATTGCCTCTCTGACATTTCAGTCATTTTCACATCACCAACAGAAAATTGCTGGCTCCAAGATTACAGTAATTAACATACTTATGCAAACGTTGTGGTCACCCAAGTTGCACCTCAAAAAAATAAATCAACCATATTATTACTACTGATTGAGAATCAATGTGCATACTGTAAATAAAATGAATATTTAATAAAAACAGGCAAAATAACACAGTGGAATCACTATCAGATGGAAGGGAAGTCCTCCGCAATACAAGTCTATTCTTTCTGAATTATGTTAATTCATAATATTTGAAGTCCAAAACATCAGTGATGTTTTATGTACCAGACCCAATTCAAATTAAGCAACTTAATTAGATGATCTCGCATGTAAGGCTCAGCTCTAGGAGAATTCAGCAAATATTGGAGGTTCGTATCATTCACTGTTACAATTTAAGTAAACTGAGTGGGAGCAATTCAAGGAATATGGGGGCTAAATTCACACAGCCCTGTAAACAGGCACAGGGATTATCATCATCTTACCATGCCCATTTGTGTGCATCGCAATCAATGTCTTGCTGTCTGCTCATTTCAATTTCAATCTCAAACCAGCATCACCCGCGCTATTGATTGGCCCCCTGCTAATGTAGCCAGCCAACAGTGTGGGTAGCAAGCACCATCTAAAGCTAGCATGCTCTACTTAAAGAGGAGGTGCTTTGTGGTCAGAGCAGGTGCTGACAGTCAGTCATTCATGAAGCAAATGTTACCCAGAAAATATTGAAGAATGTCACAACATGTCTCCAAGGTTTCTGGATGCTGAACTAGTGGTCTTAGTCAAGGAGGTGGGAATGAGAAGAGATAAACTGTATTCACAGGGGTCCAGGAGGCCCTCCAGACATCCTCAGAACACTATGGAAGCAAACTGCCATAGAGGCCAATGCCAGGAGCCTTGCCGAGGGCCTAGCTGTGATGTCACAAGAAGTTCAAATGACCTCATACAAGTAGTTATGGTCAGCAAATGCAGCTTCAAATGCCATATCCTATCAACTGCACCACTGGCCTTAGGCGCTACTCAATGCACCACACTTTCATCTCTTAAATATCGCTAATGTTTAGCAATCAGGGCAATCACACCTGACACTCATATGCTTGACCACACACTCAAGACACTAACTGCTGTAAGTCTCACAACTACATCCTCACTGGTTGCACACATTGCCAGCTATTCAACTATGACAGGCCTATCAGCTAAATAGATTCCATAACATCCAGTGACACACTTCCAGTTCTCTTGGAGGACAAGGTAATGCACAACCAAAAGCAGCAGGAGCTAACTGGAGGGGGCTAAATGAACCTAAATAACCCCTCCACAGAGGAGACAGAGTTGGCTTTTATTGGGACAACGATTGCTGAGGCTGTAGCCAAAAGGTAGGGATGAAATCACTGAAGATGTCAGTATCCTCATGCCTCATCCTACAGATTTCTGTCATGCAGGGGACAGCTTGCAACCCTGCAAGCTCAGACTGCTGTCATTGTGGTTGTAGATGAGTGTGCAAAGAGGCTTGCAGGGTGTCACATCAGTTCAGCAATCTGACCTCCAGCAGGTTAGCTAGGATTGCTGAGATGGAGCTCGGGGTACTGGTAGCGGTTCATCCTCTCTAATGCCCTTGCTGTTGTCTGCCAGCCAGCCAGCCCAGGCTGCTGCTGCCCATGCGGAGGCGATGCAGTCCCAAGCCAGGCCTTTGAGATTTCCCTCCACAGTCACCTGCAGTCTCTTCCACAAAAATCAGCAACCTTCCACTAGCCACACTGTAGCCTGTGGGTCAGGACTACGTAGAAGCACTAGGACAGGCAAAGGCACAAGGGAGGCAGGCATCGGGGGAGTGCACAAAGCAATTATCGACTTTTGTATGCATTATGGCATGATTTCATTCACAATTTGGGTCAGGAATGTTTATTTTATGCTGGTTTTGATTTCTGTGTTGTGGCCGGGTCCTGTGGTAGTCAGTGACGGGAGAAGGGAAGATGTAGGACTGTTTGTTAATGGCAGAATTGGGGTTGCAGTTCCTGGTATTGCACTCGGATAAGTTCTTCACAGACAGCCTGGGCAAAAAGACATTGTTAAAAGCAAAATATTGCAGATGCTGGAAATCTGAAATAAAAACAGAAACTGCTGGAAAAATTCAGGTCTGGCAGTATCTGTGAGGAGAGAAACAGAGTTAATGTTGAGTCCATATGACTCTTCATCGAAAAGGTTGCCTCCTTCCTTTCCCCTTCTCCTGAGCTACTCGCTATATTGCTATTGCAAGAGCTGTCTCCTCATGATGGCAAGGGTGTGCAGTGTGCAACAGACCTTTGCAAACCTGAATACTGCTCTGCCAAGTACTGGAGGGCTCCTCTAGAGTGGTCCAGACAAAGTTAGTGTTGCTTCAGCACACCAGTGGTCTGCTCTATCACATTTCATGGGGCGGCACAGCTTTCATTATATGCATGCTGCTCACTGGGATCATCAGCCATGTTGTCAGCAGCTAGCCTTTGTTGCCTAGTAGCCACTCTTGGGTTTGGCATGATGGATTAAGTTCAGCTAGCACAATGGACTGCCACTGAAAAACTGATTCAAGACTGCTGCCAGGATACCTGGAATAAACAGTATGATTCACGGCCAATGGTCCCATACCAGGTGCGTCTGTTCCGGCACAGGGCATAGTTAACACATGACTGTCTGCAAAGTAATGTGTGGCAATGGCACACAACACCCCTAACAAATCTGTGTGCTTGCTCTGCCTGCTTGTGTTTGACAAGAGAATGAAAGGTAGCGGCAGATTTCAGTGAGGACATTCTTATTGAGGTTCAGGCGTTTCATATATTGTTCCTCAGAGGTTCAGGTATAGAAACTGCTCCCTGAACACCCTGAGTAAATCTAGCCTCCTGCTGAGAGCCATTCTTCTCCCTCCTTTTCCTTCCCCCTCTTCCAGCAGTTTACCCTGCTCTGAGTGGCCTCTGCCCATTCTCCAAGTCAACTATATTCCAAAGTGAATTGCTTAACAGTGCACCCAGGTCTTGTGCAGAAGCTTTGAACTCAACAAGAAGTCCTTTAGCCCCTGCCACACCACCTACTGTTGACTTCTGCAACCTGAAACTTCTACAGAAAGCACTTGTAGAATCATAGCAACAGCCAAAGGAATATCAATCAACACTTAACTCGTAACTAGCTGATGATCCCTTTCAATAGTCCTGTTGCATTGAGCAGCATAAAAGACCCCACATGTTCAGCAAGGGCGAGAGGGTGTCCCTTGGACACTGAGCTGCAAAATTATATCACTAGCAGTAAATCAACACTGTGCACTGATGACATTGTGGTCTGTCTGCTCTGCGTCTTTTCAGGTGTTCACTGCACACAATTATGCCCTCACCAATATGGCATCCAGTAAAATTCACCCCACTAGTGTGCTCACCCCTATCAGCATTTGAATTCTTAAGGGCCCAAAACACAGGCATTAATGAACCTGATTTGTCGCTGTGTGTATTCACATGGAGGTGATCAGCACCAATGTCACAGATACATATTCAGAAGTGTAGCATCCTACCTTGTTGCTTAGGGACTTCTTTACGACCAATCAAGTCCCAGTTTGTGGCTCCACAGATAAGAAGCTGACCTTTGCACTTTGATCCTTCCAGTTTCTGTGGGAAAGCATCAGGAGAGAAACATTCAGGTGCATGAGAGATTACAGGAGCCAGTCACAGCATTTAGTAAATTGTACAGGAGCAAAGCAGTTATATCCCATGTTCCTTCATGTAGAAATCTGAGGTTTAAAATAAAAATTAAAAATAAAGCTATGGTGGACATTCTGGTACTTAAGTTCCACGTGGGCTTCCTCACACCCAGTATTGCTAGTATGAAAGCAAAATACTACAGATCTTGGAAATTTGAAATAAAAACAGAAAATGTGAGAAACTCTCAGCAGGTCTTTGGAGAGCGTATACAGAGTCCTGATGAAAGGTCAGGGCTGGAAACGTTAGCTCTGTTTTCTCTCTCCACAGGTATGGCCAGACCTGCAGAGGCATTTTCTGTTTTTATTTCAGTATTGCTACTTGTTGCACAGAAGAAAACTACATGGTAAAAAACTGAAACAAGAACTGAGAAAAACTCCACCCCGGAGTGGTAACTCTACTGACAAAAAAACAAAAATACCTGGAAAAACTCAGCAGGTCTGACAGCATCTGCGGAGAGGAACACAGTTAACGTTTTGAGTCCGTATGACTCTTCAACAGAACTAAGGAAAAATAGAAAAGAGGTGAAATATAAGCTGGTTTAAGGGGGGTGGGACAGGTAGAGCTGGATAGAGGGCCAGTGATAGGTGGAGATAACCAAAAGATGTCAATAGACAAAAGGTCAAAGAGGTGTTGGGGTGTTGAAGGTGGTGATATCATCTAAGGAATGTGATAATAGGTGACATTAAGGGTAGAAAGCAGGACGAGCAAGGTACAGATAGCCCTAGTGGGGGTGGGGAGGGGGGAAGGGATCGAAATAGGCTAAAAGGTAGAGATAAAACAATGGATGGAAATACATTTAAAAATATTGGAAATAGGTAGGAAAAGAAAAATCTATATAAATTATTGGAAAAAAGGGGGATCGGAAAGGGGGTGGGGATAGAGGAGAAAGTTCATAATCTAAAATTGTTGAACTCAATATTCAGTCCAGAAGGCTGTAAAGTGCCTAGTCGGAAGATGAGGTGCTGTTCCTCCAGTTTGCGTTGAGCTTCACTGGAACAATGCAGCAGGCCAAGGACGGACATGTGGGCATGAGTGTTGAAATGGCAAGCGACAGGGAGGTGATGGACCACGTGAAAATGATGGAGAGGTAGAAATTGGAAGCAAAATTAATAAATTTCCACCCATCATTTTCACATGGTCCATCTCTGACACTTCTCTTCCCTTCCTTGACCTCTCTGTCTAAATTTCTGGTGATGGACTGTCCACCAATATTCATTACAAGCCTACCAACTCCCACAGCTACCTCGACTACAGCTCCTCACACCCCACTTCCTGTAAGGACTCCATCCCATTCTCTCAGTTCCTTCGCCTCCGTCGCATCTGTTCTGATGATGCCACTTTCAAAAACAGTTCCTCTGACATGTCTTCCTTCTTCCTTAACTGAGGTTTTCCACCCACGATGGTTGACAGGGCCCTCAACCGTGTCCGGCCCATCTCCCGCGCATCCACCCTCACACCTTCCCCTCCCTCCCAGAACCATGATAGGGTCCCCCTTGCCCTCACTTATCACCCCACCAGCCTCCGCATTCAGAGGATCATCCTCCGCCATTTCCGCCAACTCCAGCATGATGCCACCACCAAACACATCTTCCCTTCACCGCACCCCCCCGGCGGCATTCCGTAGGGATCGTTCCCTCCGGAACACCCTGGTCCACTCCTCCATCAACCCCTACACCTCAACCCCCTCCCACGGCACCTTGCCATGCAACCCCAGAAGGTGCCACACCTGCCCCTTTACTTCCCCCCTCCTCACCGTCCAAGGGCCCAAACACTCCTTTCAAGTGAAACAGCACTTCACTTGCACTTCCCTCAATTTAGTCTACTGCATTCGCTGCTCCCAATGTGGTTTCCTCTACATTAGAGAGACCAAACGCAGACTTGGGTGACCGCTTTGCAGAACACCTTCGGTATGTCCGCAAGCATGACCCAGACCTCCCTGTTCCTTGCCATTTCAACACTCCACCCTGCTCTCATGCCCACATGTCCGTCCTTGGCTTGCTGCATTGTTCCAGTGAAGCTCAATGCAAACTGGAGGAACAGCACCTCATCTTCCGACTAGGCACTTTACAGCCTTCTGGACTGAATATTGAGTTCAACAATTTTAGATCATGAACTCTCTCCTCCATCCCCACCCCCCCTTTCCAATAATTCATATAGATTTATCTTTTCCTACCTATTTCCATTATTTTTAAATGTATTTCCATCCATTGTTTTATCTCTACCTTTTAGCCTATTTCGATCCCTTCCCCCCATCCCACCCCCACTAGGGCTATCTGTACCTTGCTCGTCCTGCTTTCTACCCTTAATGTCACCTATTATCACATTCCTTAGATAATATCACCACCTTCAACACCTCTTTGTCCTTTTGTCTGTGACATCTTTTGGTTATCTCCACCTATCACTGGCTCTCTATCCAGCTCTACCTGTCCCACCCCCACCCCCCTTAAACCAGCTTATATTTCACCTCTTTTCTATTTTTCCTTAGTTCTGTTGAAGAGTCATACGGACTCGAAACGTTAACTGTGTACCTCTCCGCAGATGCTGTCAGACCTGCTGAGTTTTTCCAGGTATTTTTGTTTTGGATTTCCAGCATCCGCAGTTTTTTGCTTTTATATTATGGTAACTCTACTGATGCTGACTGACCAGTGCTTCCAGCACCTTGATGTTGTTTGGATACTTACAGCTTTTCAAATGGCATTTTGGCAAGTCACATGGTTTGGTTGATGTTATTTGAGATAATCCGCATACCACAATCTTGTGCGCGCCAAAGCCAATGGACAATTCACCAAGTTGAGATATCAAAAAATAAGTTTAGTTTGTAGGATTGTAACACATTGCGCTAGAAAGCTCTTTATAAAACTGGCACAACATAACTTCTCACAAGTCTTCAGTTTACAACTTCATCTGCATGTCAAACCCTCCGTGACAAGCTCATTTTTCAAAAAAACAAAAACATCTTCCAAAAACAGCCTTGTAACAAAATAAAATCTAAATATGGATCAGCCCACTTCTGTGGATTTATTTTCAGCATCTGCTTCAAAAGAGTAACGAAAGTCTTCCATGAGTCAGTGATTCCGTTGATCAAGATAGTTCCTTCAGACTAAAGCACAAAGGCATTTCTTCAGGGCATCCAGTTGTGCTATAGATGATCTGAACACAAAATGGCGTAGTGAAGAGAGGCCTATATGCTGCATTTGAACACTTTTTTAATGGTAGTGCCAAGTGCTGCCATTTCCCTACATTGTATGATCCAATCAGCACTGCCAGAGATCACGTAGCTACAAGGCTTAAATGGGCCTTTCCAATTCCGGTTGGTTCTAAAATCTCCTGAGACCAGTCATTAGATGAGCCAAGTCAGATTAAATACGTCTGTGGCCTATTTCATACAGAAAACTCCTATGGTAAAATGGCCTTTTTCACAAAAATACAAAGATGGGAATGTGTTGGCACGCTGCAAATACATTTAAAATACAAGTCCAATCATTGAAATAAAAACAAAACCTGGTTATTCAGATTTCTAGAATCTGAATTGCAGTTACTTTATATGTTGTGACAGGATGGAATGACATGGCTCATCACTAGTGAATGGTGATGCACTCTTCATCCTGCTATAATCAAAAATCACTAATATTGAAAAGCTGTTTTCTTTTAATTTGGTCCTTCCTTAGCCATATTAATCGACTCCACCGTGCTACCAAGTGTTGTTACCGATTTGCACGCAAGCCTTATTCTAGGCCACTCCATGCTTGCAGACGTAGACATGGGCCATCAAGTACAGTTCTCACATTACTGTGAGGGATGCTCAGTGACAGGGTAGGCTGGGAGTTTATTGGGTTGGGTGTGGGGTGGGGTTGTTGGTTATCGACACTGGGTTGAGACAATGGGTGGGGCTTGTCTTTCTGGTTATGGAAACTTGACATGATTCCTGGAAAGGATCCCATACCTCTTGGTCTATTTCCTCAACAACATGTACTTTATTTGCTCTGATGGATAAAAATGAGCTTTCCCATACATTTCCTATGGGGGTGGGGGTTTGGGCACTGGGTTTCACTCAGGGCAGTGCATCTTCTTGCTGCAAAGATATGCACAAGCCTCGTGAGTGCCATGTTCCTTGACCTACTTGAAGCTGGGTCATTTCATCCAGTGCACCTATTTTTGTCATCTCCAGGGCTAACACTTCAAACCAAGACCCTGCTGTGTTGTGCTCTATAGAATCCAACAGACCAATCTCATCACAACTGGCTGCCCGCAATGCAAAATTGCTCCAGAGATGCACCTCAGACCTCAACCACATCTCAGATCTCTACCGTTCATGCTGAGCAACACCAAAAACTTATGAGGCTTTTCAAATTGTGATCGGCACCCTCTCCTTGGTCCTGGGAGAAACCCTCATTGCTCTACACCTGCAGAATAATCAAGAAGGGTCTAATCCAGTGCTCTTCACTGCAAGGCCCTCGAGCTAGTGACGGCTCCCATCAACACTAAGTGCAGCTCCCCAACTCCATCCACCCATTTTCAGTAACCGCCTTATCGTCAGAGGGTCGCGGCGAGCCAGAGCCCAACCCAGCATTACCTTCCTATTTAATTTTATTTTTAATGTTAAAAATGCGTACCGAGTCTGCCAAAAATCAGCCTTCTTTAACATGTCACATTCACCACATGGTACAATGTGTGCCAATATGTATATCTAAGTATGTGGGTTGTATAGTAACAGTTATGTTACCATAGCAACCACCATAGAACTAGCAGAGCATTCAACTCTTGGTGTTTATTTTTTGGCTCAAGTGACTTACTGAAGTCGTAAGCAATTATAATTTAGTCGTCAATGTGGCTCTCACACTGCAGGTTTTTTGCTACAGTGGCCCTTACTTGAAAGATGGTGAAGACAAACTGGTCTAATCCTTCACAAATCTCACCCTGACAAACTGTAAAGATTCTTAGTGGAGTGCTTATTCCTACCTTATGATTTGTTTAAAATTACATAAAAGAATATTCAAAATAACCAAAGCAAGCAACATTTGTGCAGCATTTGTGGCTCTGAGGCTAAAGCATTAAGAGGGATAGTACAATTGTTGTACAATAGTACAAAAGTACCCAAATTGGGATGCAAAGACAAGGCTTGAATGTGGAATGCCTTTAATATAACTTTTAAAATGAAAATCTATGTTGGTAGAAAGGAGACTCAATCACTTGATAGGCAACTTTGAACAATGAAGGCTGCCAATTGTTGCATTTTTACGGGAGAACTATCACAAACATAAGAACATAAGAAAGAACATTGTTGAAGGTCATTGCTACACAGATGTATTCAAATCAACAGTGGTGTATAGTGTTAGTTTTATTGGGCCTTTTGTGGTGTTCAGTGCTGGGCTAAATCATTTTAAAGTGTATATATACATACATACATATACACACACACACATACACACACATATATATATTCCAACAATTTAAATAAAAAGGTGATATAGTCACCCTAACATCCCAAAAGATAAACTCTAACTTTGTGCCACATCGAACAAGGAAAACCTGTAGTTCCATCCCAGATCTCTCCTGAATAAGTACATAAGTACATGTGTGAACGTAAGATAGGATCAGGCTTGAAGACCTCCTGACATTCACTATCAAGACTCAGGCATGAAATATCAATTAGGTGAGTTACCAGAGGCCAATCACCACACCCAGGACAGGGAAATTTGGAGGAATATAAAAAAAGCATTGAACAGTACAATAATAGCCCAGGACCAGATTCCCTCCCTGCTAGGCCACTTTGTACTGCCGCCAAAAGGTAACTATCCTTGTGGCTCCATGGGAAACAAAGGAAGCTGCTCCCTTAGGCTTCTGAGACCAGATCCAGAGGTCCGTGACTATCGAGGGACCCAGATACTGGCCATTTCACTGTCCAACAATTGGGCAAAAACAAAGATGTTGAACAAGGGACAACTTTTTAATGTCTCTTCCCCTCTTCCAAACATAATGCTGTTAACTCCCAAGTGCTAGGTATATCCAATTACAAAAAAGAACTGTGCAGCACACAACTGCCACGGTGCAGCTGTTTTGGAAAATGCATGCACATTTTAATTCTATGCTTTCTAATAAACATACAACCTGCAAGCTGGAACATTCAGAGCTAAAAGTTGTGCAACGAAGAACCTCTCTGTTTTCCTCCCAAGATTTGCACCATTGCTCCTAAACTTTTCTCTCATCTACCCTAAGCTCCAAATATGCATCCAATGTTCCTCCTTCCCAGAACCACAGTGTTGAAGTACAGAAATCGTCACTGAATTGAGTCAGAGGTGGTGCACTCTGTTGCAGGCCCACAAAACTCTGGAGCTCCCAGTTTCCCCTTCCTTCTTGGGACTTATCTTACTTAACCCACTACTACTTGATTTCGCTCACTTTTCTCCAATCCTGAATTTATGCTATGGACAAATATAAAACGTATTCATTCTTGTTTGCAAAACACAGCGCTGCTGGTAGAAAATAAACAAGTGCTGGAAAAACTCCACAGATGCTGCCAGACCTGCCGAGAGAGAAACAGAGTTAACGTTAAGTCCAATATGTCTCTTCTTTGGAACTCTTCCAGTTCCGAAAAAGTCATATTGGACTCGAAACATTAACTGTGTTTTTCTCTCTCCACAGATGCAACCAGGCTGGTTGAGTTTTCCAGCACTTTAATGTTTTTATTTCAGATCTCCAGCATCCACAGTATTTTGCTTTCATTACAGGGCTGCTATAATATAAATATTATATAATAATAATGAACCATTGTGAGCAGTGCAGTATAATAAGCAGTAAGATATGGTAAGGTAATTAGCCATAGTCCACAAAGGACCATAGGCAAAAGCACTAATGAAATATAAGATAAACATCGCCAGTTAAAGTTCTGACCAAGGGCTTTCGGAAATTCCAACTTATATAATCACACTCTTTAAAATGCAGCTTTTAAATCAAGTATGTTCCAATATCTCCCCCCCGACCCCCATTATGTCCAGTTTGCAGCATCTCGTGTTTGCACCATCTCGTGTTTGCACCTCTGGTTGGAGCAGCGTTTGCTGCCAGGGACTCCGGGGTTGATTGACAAGCGAGGCCGGAGCATGCGCAGTGAGTCTCCCCCGCCGCCCGAGAAATGGCGGGAAATTGGAGCAGCGGAAACAGACGAAAAAATTTTTTTGAAAAAAAAATATTTTATTCCCCCTCCCAAAAAAACAAGAAAGTTAATCAAATAAACCTAACCGTGACATCCGATATTTAAAGAAAAAAATAAGGTAAAGAAAAGAAAAGAAAAGTGACTATGACGGGAAGTTTAAATTTTTTTTAAAAAAAAATCAGGTTTCAGGAAAATATCGAAGTTTGAATTGTAAACATTTCTGTGAATAAAAGTGGCGGAAGATGAATTAAATGTTTTTGAGGGGAAGCGGAGGTCGGTTTGTGTGTGCGGGGGGGGGGGAAATGCCGCCGCTTCGGGCTCGGCGTGCGGCCTAGTCGGGGCGGGGGGGGTGGTTGGTAGCGAGGGAGAAGCCCGAGTCCCGGCAGAGCCACGACCCGCGGGTCCCGGGACCTCCACGAACGAACACAAAAAAAAAATCCCTCTCCTCAGACACACACAGGGCGAAGGCTCCAGTGTTTGAACTCTCCATTATTGAATTATCCCGTCCGCCTCTTCGATTCGAGGCTCCTCCGCGCCTGGGCCGCGACTCACAGGAGGAGGAAAAAGAAAATCCCCAAACCCCACACACAGACAAAAAAAAACCCCAAATCCTCCACACAAAACATATAAAAACCCCTCGCCCCTTCAAACAAAAACAAAAATAATAACACGGATTTTTAAAAAAACCCACTAAAATAAAGAAAAAAAGCTGAGGTAAAGCTGCTGATTTAAAGCCTTCAAAATGTGTGTTTCTTAAAAAAAAAAGCGAGGTCGAAAAGTACAAACCCCCCCAAACGCGGGTTCCAAATTTAAAGAAAACTCAACAACCGGCTCTTGTCTGGTTAAAAATAAAATCATTTAAAGAAGGGTGTCGCTCTACAGGCCCGGCTTCTTTGTTCAGGCCTCGAAACATTTATTTTTCCTCCCCCCACCCCCACTTCCCCCAATCAAGTTTAAAAAGTTCGGACTTTTAAAGTTTAAAACGTTCAGGGAATTTCTTTTTAAAAATAAACTTTTCGAGAAGGAAGAAAAAAGGAACTTTTTTTTGTGCCAGAAACCTCTTCCCAGACGTTAAGTTTTAATGGTTTATTTATTTTAGCTCCGTCTGAAGGATAACATGGGTTTGAAGGATTGATTGGAAAAGAAAAATAAACCCCCACCCCCTCAAAAAAAAGTTGCCCCCCCTCCCCAATTCCGCCACAAAGCCCCGGGCTTTCTTACTATTTTTTCCTTGGTCTCCTCCGGCTCGTTGACGGTCTGAAGGACGGGTTTGCCCATCTTCTTGCCGGGATTCTCCAGCTCCAGCTCCTCTTCATCGCTGAAGTCTCTTTCTCTTTTCCTTCCACCTTTCATTTTCTTTTTGTCCACCTTCTTGCGAGGCATCTTGTCTCAAACAACAACAACAACAGCAGCAGCAAAGAGGGGGTGGGGGGGGGAAGCAAATCCCCAATTTTTACCCCCCAAAAAAGTAAAAGAAAATCGTCCTCTAAGCAAAATTAATTCCTTTCTTTCCAAAACAAAAAAATCTCCTCTGCAGGTGATTAAATATCCACCAACTTGATTGAAAGTCACTAAATTCTATCTTTTTTTTTCCCCCTGCCGGGTTTTAAACCCTTAGATTTGTCTCCTTTCTTCCCCCTTTTCCCCCCTCAGACTCTGCCTTTTTATTGATCTGAACAATAGATCTGTGTCTGAAACAAACCACGTGGACCCGCCTCACATCTGTCTGCCCCTTTTATCTATATATATATTTATATATATTCTAAATAATTAAAGCATCAAACTTCCGCCTTTTCCTTCCTCCTCAAAACCATACACCAAAGTGCGCTGCTTTTCCCCCCCCCCCCTCTCCTTCTTTGTCCCGTTCTCAGATCAACTTTAAGTACCTGGATTCGTTTAATTGGGAAGAAATGATGTGGTTGTTGCAAATGTGTTATGGGGGAGGGAGGCTGGGTTATTTTCTGTAGGTCTTTTTTTTATATTCCAGCCCACCCGCCGTTAGGTTAAAATGTAAATCTGCCCCTGTGTCTGTGACATGATGTGACAGCTCTCTATTCACAATCAGTCATGGACATACATCCCAGGAAGGAAAACCAGTTTCTACAAAAGAAATCCCTGAAAACTCCTCAGACATTGACATCTGCTGGCTGGGAGAGGCCCTTTAAACCCAGTTTTCATCGTTTTTTTTTTACATAGTTCACTTAAGGTTAAATGTTTTCTTTCAGTTGAAAGGAAAGAATCGTTTATGTTTTAATTAGATTTTCACTAAAATGTGGTGGATTTTAAATGTGCGCCGTGGAATGGGCAATGGGCTAGAGGAAATGGAGTTTACAATCTTGAGTTGCTGAGTGGAGCCAATATTAGATGACTGTATCCATCTCCGACTTACCCCACGTGGATTCCAACTGAAGTTCCATCCCTCATGTCCCACTTCTATGGTCCTTTGCGCCCCCTGACAGCGACAACTAGCATTTATGTCCCACCTTAAAGTGAGAACTATCCCAAGTGTTATGATCCCAGCTGATGTTACTACTGAACAAGTCAGATCCCAGGGTGAAACCCAGCTTGATAGATCCTAACTTTTATTTTTTTGTTTAGAAACGTGGAGGGTGGCTACTGAACAGAGCCACAGGAGTCAGCTGATGACCTTTTAACAAAAGAAAAAAATTATTAAACAAGATGAACTATATTACAATATTTCTCTATTTCCTTAGTTCTGCTGAAGAGTCATACAGACTCAAAACATCAACTGTGTTCCTCTCTGCAGTTGCTGTCAGACCTGCTGAGTTTTTCCAGCTATTTTTATTTTTGTTTTTGTTTCAGATTTTCAGCATCCGCAGTATTTTGCTTTTATCTTAGTGTTTAATTGACTGCCACTTCTCTTCCAGGAATGCCTACCTTGACGAAGTACTGCTCTTCTCTACGACAGAATTTCCATTTGTCTCTTTTGCCCCATTCACCTTCATTGCTTTCCATTTCTCTCCTGGTGTTTCACAAGGTGTTTACTAAAACTCGCTTTCACAGCCATATTTCCTTCCTCAGTGACTGTCTCCGTCTCCAGCTTACCCCACGTGGATTCCAACTGAAGTTCCATCCCTCATGTTTCGAACCCACCCAGGATTACAGGTATTTCCGGGACATACAACGCTCCTCGGACTGCTGTTCTTGTCGCATCCTGAGATCCACACTCAGTGCCATGCGCCGCTATATTAACACACTCGACCTCTCCCTCCAGCAGCACCGACTCACCCTATCTCTAAGCTGTCCTTGCCCCCAGTTTCATTTTATTCTTCGTCTCATCCGACACCTCAACAAGAAACTTTGTCTCTTTCTTTCAGATGCAAAGTAACGCAAGCTCCAACAACTCATCGACACCAACGCCCATCCAGGACCCTCCAACCCTGCCCGTCCCCCTGACCTCATCCCGTCTTCCAATCCCAGCCCCGGCCGTGTATTCACCATAACCCCTGACCTTCCCCTCTCTGATGCTGAACGTTCAGTGCTCAGCAAAGGACTCAGTTTCATACCCTTACGCCCTCACCTCAATGAATTTCGGGCTCAGCATGATGCTGAACTCTTCTTCCGCTGCCTTCGTTTCCGTGCTCACTTCTTTGGGCAGGAGTCCTCTCCCCATTCAACGGATCCTGTTACCCGCCTCCAATATTCTCCCTCCACCTGGACCTCTCCCTCTGGATTCTTCCCTGCTCTTGATCTTTTCATTGAGAACTGTCGGCGTGACATCAGTCGTCTTAATTTCTCTGCTCCTCTCATCCACTCTAACCTGTCTCTTTCTGAACTTGCCACACTCCGTTCTCTCAGGTCCAACCCTGACTTTGTCATCAAGCCTGCTGACAAGGGTGGTGCTGTTGTTGTCTGGCGCGCTGAGCATCAACTCGCAGACACTTCCTCCTACCTCCCTCTGGACCTTGACCCCAACACTGAACATCGAGCCATTGTTTCCAGGACCGTCACCGACCTCATCTCCTCTGGAGATCTTCCCTCCACAGCTTCCAACCTCATAGTCTCCCAACCTTGGACGGCCCGCTTCTACCTCCTACCCAAAATCCACAAACAGGACTGTCCCGGCAGTCCGATCGTGTCAGCCTGTTCCTGCACCACGGAACTCATTTCTTGCTATCTTGACTCCATTCTCTCTCCCTTTGTCCAGTCTCTTCCCACCTACATCTGCGATTCCTCTCTCGCCCTACATCATATCAACAATTTCCAGTTCCCTGGCCCCAACCGCCTCCTCTTCACCATGGACGTTCAAACCCTCTACACCGCCACCGGGATGGTGTGAGGACTCTGCGCTTCGCTGTCGAACAGGGGCCCGAACAATCCCTTTCCACCACTACTCTTCTCCGTCTGGCTGAACTTGTTCTCTCACTGAACAATTTCTCCTTAAACTCGTTTCACTTCCTCCAAATAAAAGGTGTGGCTATGGGTACCCACATGGGCCCCAGTTATGCCTGTCTCTTTATGGGGTACGTGGAACATTCCTTGTTCCAGTCCTACTCAGGCCCCCTCCCACAACTCTTTCTCCGATACATCGATGGCTGCTTCGGTGCCGCTTCATGCTCTCGTCTGGATCTGGAAAAATTTATTAATTTTGCTTCCAATTTCCACCCCTCCATCATTTTCACGTGGTCCATCCCTTCCCTTCCTTGACCTCTCTGCCTAAATTTCTGGTGATAGACTGTCCACCAATATTCATTTCAAGCCTACCGATTCCCACAGCTACCTCGACTACAGCTCCTCGCACCCCGCTTCCTGTAAGGACTCCATCCCATTCTCTCAGTTCCTTTGCCTCCATCGCATCTGTTCTGATGATGCCACTTTCCAAAACAGTTCCTCTGACATATCTTCCTTCTTCCTTAACTGAGGTTTTCAACCCACGGTGGTTGACAGGGCCCTCAACCATGTCTGGCCCATCTCCCGCGCATCCGCCATCACACCTTCCTCTCCCTCCCAGAAACATGATAGGATCCCCCTTGTCCTCACTTATCACCCCACCAGCCTCTGCGTTACAAAGATCATCCTCCGCCATTTCCGCCAACTCCAGCATGATGCCACCACCAAACACATCTTCCCTTCACCCCTCCGGGGGCATTCCTCAGGGATCGTTCCCTCCGGGACACCCTGGTCCACTCCTCCATCGCCCTCTACGCCTCAACCCCCTCCCACGGCACCTTCCCATGCAACCGCAGAAGGTGCAACACCTGCCCCTTTACTTCCCCTCTCTTCACCGTCCAATGGCCCAAACACTCCTTTCAAGTGAAGCAGCACTTAACTTGCACTTCCCTCAATTTAGTCTACTGCATTCGCTGCTCCCAATGCGGTCTCCTCTACATTGGAGAGACCAAACGCAGACTGGGTGACCACTTTGCGGAACACCTTTGGTCTGTCTGCAAGCATGATCCAGACCTCCAAACTGGAGGAACAGCACCTCATCTTCCGACTAGGCACTTTACAGCCTTCCGGACTTAATATTGAGTTCAACAACTTCTGATCATGAACTCTCTCCTCCATGCCGACCCCTTTTCCGATACCCCTTTTTCCAATAATTTATAATTTTAAAAAAATATGTTTTTCTTTTCCCACCTATTTTTAAATTTATTTTGATCTATTGTTTTATCTCCACCTTTTAGCCCATTTCAATCCCTTCTCCCCACCCCCACTAGGGCCATCTGCCACTTGCTTGTCCTGCTTGCTACCCTTAATGTCCCCATTCCTTAGATAATATCACCACCGTCAACACCCCTTTGTCCTTTTGTCTATGACACCTTTGGCAATCTCTTCTTTGCCTCCACCTATCACTGGTCCTCTATCCAGCTCTACCTGTCCCACCCCCCTCTACCAGCTTATATTGCACCTCATTTCTCTATTTCCGTAGTTCTGATGAAGAGTCATACGGAGTCGAAACGTCAACTGTGTTCCTCTCCGCAGATGCTGTCAGACCTGCTGTGTTTTTCCAGCTATTTTTATTTTTGTTTTTGTTTCAGATTTCTAGCACCTGCAGTATTTTGCTTTTATATTACAATATTCCTTCACCCACAATTATACCTTTACAGATGTATACAGATTTGTAAGGATAACACAAGTTACGAATGCTATCTATACTCTAATGTTCACAGTAAGTACACAGACCATGTAAACCAAAAGGCAACCTGTGGTCAGACACACCACACTCCAAGATCAAGTGACAAATGCCACCCCAAACAGATGATATGGATCCCTCATCAACTTCCCCCAGACGTTTGTCACACCATGAGCCAACCGGTCTCACTGAACTCCATCTTTCACTTGAGGGTTTCCAATCTGCACTTTCGAAGAACTCGCTTTGGAATCTCCCCCAAATGACGCTTTCTTTCAGATGCCTTCCACAGGGATCCACCTCCACGGTTTCAATCTCTCCTTCTGATGTTCCTCTCCCCTGGGTCGCCACATGCATTCAAGCTTCACCTTCCATGCGCTCTCTCTCAGCTACTCAGCCATGCCAACAGAACACCGCTCCTTCACCTGCCCATAGCAAGTAGTCACCAACCTTTGGCTGTCTCCTCGGATCTTCTGGCTTCTCACAAGCACACTTAGCCTTGATTCTTTTCCCTGCAGCTTTCTCTCTTTATTTTGTAGCCTTTGCCTCTGCTCCTTTCTTTAAATTCAGTTAATCTGTTCCAGATTCCTTGTCAATCTGTCCTTGATTTAGCTGTCTTCTTGGAACCTTTTCCTGTCCCCACTCCTGGTTTCTGGGGCTTTCTGCTTTTCTTTTGGTACCTGCTTTCTGCAGCTCCTTTCCTGCCTGCTATGCCAGTTTCTGTAGAATAGTCCTACCAACTGAACTCAAACTGCTTTTCTGTTTCTCCCTGTGTCAGTGGGGCCCCTGTTGCTAGGCAACAGCACAGGGTTCACTACTTTGTTTAAACTTGCCTAAACCGCTTCAAGGCTCGTAAAACCTCATTAAAATACAGCTATATACACACAAACCCACATCTGCAGGCAACATTTTCCCAGAGAAAAACTCTAAATTTAACTAGACACAAGTTTCACCCTTTTAACTTACAAATAAAACACATAAATTCAACTTAAATTTAAAGCTAAAACATGAACTTAAAGCTATAGCTTATTTCTAACACCCACAAATACAAATGTAACTTATTTAAAATTAACTAGTTCCTAACACAAGGCATTTCACAGCTCTCTCTCTTTCTCTCTGCAGCTACTTCTACCAAGAGATCTGTCATGGCATGTCACACTTGCCTGTCTTGCGCCATCCTCACACATCCACTGTAGCTCGTCTGCAGCCACTCTGTGACGTCTGTCTCCAACTACACCTAAGACGACCTCTTTCTGCTGCCCTTAATTTTGCCCTCTGGAAGAGATCTCTAGCTTTTCAACTCCGATCAAATGACTGAAATACTGACATTTTCTTTTCTGGATGTCACTTTTTAGAGTTCTTTTTGTTCCTGTGATTTCAAGCACCTCTTCATTGGTCTTATGGTCTGTGTATGGAATTCTTAACATTTGCCTTAGCATCCACATTTCAAAAATCTCTATTTTCTTCCACAGATCTTTATTTATTGTCCAGGTTTCTGAGGCATACAGGAAAGTAGATAGAATGTAGCATCTTATGAGTTTTTTCCTTGTTACAAGCTTGCGTTTTCATGTTGTTAACACATCCTTCATCTTCACAAAATTACTTCTGACTATCTCTATCCTTCTCCTAATTTTGGGATCACATCTAACATCTTCTGTTATCATTTGGCCTAAATAGACAGACTTGTTCCAGTGTGACACCATCCAGGGAATGACTGTTCCCCAAGCTTTTGCTTAGTTGAAAAAGGTGCACTGTTCCCTGGTTCATTCCCCAGGGCAATGCCTTGACCAATCAGATTTGACCTGCCCTGTTTGAATTTGAACAAATCTGGGCAGTTAACTGTTCCATGCTGCATTTTCAGTGGCAAAGCCTCCACCAATCAGAGTCTTCTTGCTAACCAGTCAGCACTCTCATGCAATATAAATTGTTATGAAGCTTAGATGGCATGTCTCTCTTTTCAACAATATTCAAGTTCTGTACTACCACATGTAAATTTTGTTTTCTTGAATCCAATTCACCCAGTTCTCATGTAGTCATTAGATAATTGTTAAGCAGGAGCCAGAAAACAATAAGACCATAAGACATAGGAGCAGAAATTAGGCCATTCGGCCCATCGAGTCTGCTCCGCCAATCAATCATGGCTGATAAGTTTCTCATCTCCATTCTCCCGCCTTCTCCCCATAACCTTTGATCCCCTTACCAATCAAGAACCTATCTATCTCGGTCTTAAATACTCTCAATGACCTGGCCTCCACTCTCTGGCTAAAGAAGTTTCTCCTCATCTCTGTTCTAAAAGGTCTTCCTTTTACTCTGAGGCTGTGCCCTCGGGTCCTAGTCTCTCCTACTAATGGAAACATCTTCCCCACGTCCACTCTATCCAGGCCTTTCAGTATTCTGTAAGTTTCAATCAGACCCCCCCTCATCCTTCTAAACTCCATCGAGTATAGACCCAGAGTCCTCAAACGTTCCTCATATGTTAAGCCTTTCATTCCTGGGATTATTCTTGTCAACCTCCTCTGGACCCTCTCCAGGGCCAGCACATCCTTCCTGAGATACGGGGCCCAAAATTGCTCACAATATTCTAAATGTGGTCTGACCAGAGCCTTATAAAGCCTCAGCAGCACATCCCTGCTTTTATATTCTAGTCCCGTCGAAATAAATGCCAACATTGCATTTGCCTTCCTAACTACCGACTCAACCTGCAAGTTAACCTTAAGAGAATCCTGGACTAGGACTCCCAAGTCCCTTTGCACTCCAGACTTCTGAATTCTCTCCCCATTTAGAAAATAGTCTATGCCTCTATTCTTCCTACCAAAGTGCATGACCTCACACTTCCCCATGTTGTATTCCATCTCCCACTTCTTTGCCCATTCTCCTAACCTGTCCAAATCCTTCTGCAGCCCCCCCGCCTCCTCAATGCTACCTGTCCCTCCACCTATCTTTGTATCATCTACAAACTTAGCCAGGATGCCCTCAGTTCCTTCATCTAGATCATTAATGTATAAAGTGAAAAGTTGTGGTCTCAACACTGACCCCTGCGGAACTCCACTAGTCACCGACCGCCATCCTGAGAAGGACCCCCTTATCCCCACTCTCTGCCTCTTGCCAGACAGCCAATCTTCTATCCATGCTAGTACCTTGCCTCTAACACCATGGGCTCTTATCTTACTGAGCAGCCTCCTGTGCGGCACCTTGTCAAAGGCCTTCTGGAAGTCCAAGTAGATAACATCCATTGGCTCTCCTTTGTCTAACCTACTCGTTACCTCCTCAAAGAATTCTAACATTTGTCAGGCATGACCTCCCCTTGATGAAACCATGCTGACTTTGCCCAATTTTACCATGCACTTCCAAGTATTCTGAAATCTCATCCTTAATAATGGACTCTAAAATCTTACCAACGACCGACGTCAGGCTAATCGGCCTGTAATTTCCCGTCTTTTGCCTCGCTCCCTTCTTGAACGGGTGGGGTTACATTAGCGATTTTGCAGTCCTCTGGGACCCTCCCTGACTCCAGTGATTCCTGAAAGATCACCACTAACGCCTCCACTATCTCTTCAGCTATCTCCTTCAGAACTCTGGGGTGTAATCCATTTGGTCCAGGTGATTTATCCACCTTCAGACCTTTCAGTTTTCCTAGCACCTTCTCCTTGGTAATGGCCACCATACTCAGCTCTGCCCCCCGACTCTCTTGAACTTTGGGGATGTCACTCGTTTCTTCCACTGTGAAGACTGACACAAAGTACCTATTCAGTTCCTCCGCCATTTCTTTTTCCCCACTACTACTTCTCCAGCGTCATTTTCCAGTGGCCCAATGTCCACTTTTGCCCCTCTCTTACCCTTTGTATATCTAAAAAAAACTCTTGCAATCTTCTTTTATATTACTAGCTAGTTTACCCTCATATTTAATCTTCTCCCTCCTTATTTCTTTTTTAGTTGTCCTCTGTTGGTCTTTGTAGGCTTCCCAATCCTCTGGTTTCCCACTGCTCTTCGCCGCATTGTATGCTTTCTCTTTAGCTTTTATGCTGTCCCTGACTTCCCTTGTCAGCCATGGTTGCCTCATCCTCCCTTTAGTATGCTTCTTCTTCCTAGGGATGAATTTTTGCTGTGTCTCCCAAATTACTCCTAGAAACTCCTGCCATTGCTGTTCCACTGTCTTTCCTGCTAGGCTCATCTCCCAGTCAATTCTGGCCAGCCCCTCCCTCATGCCTCTGTAGTTGCCTTTATTCAACTGTAATACCGTTACATCTGATTCCAGCTTTTTCCTCTCAAATTGCAAGGTAAATTCTATCATATTATGGTCACTTCCTCCTAAGGGTTCCTTCACCTTAAGCTCCCTTATCAAATCTGCCTCATTACACATCACTAAATCTAGAATTGCCTGTTCCCTAGTGGACTCCACCACAAGCTGCTCCAAAAAGCCATCTCGTAGACATTCCACAAATTCCTTTTCTTGGGATCCACTACCAACCTGATTTTCCCAGTCTACCTGCATATTGAAATCCCCCATGATTACTGTAACCTTGCCTTTCTTACACACCTTTTCTATCTCCTGGTGTATCTTGTGCCCCACATCCTGACTACTGTTCGGAGGCCTGTACAAAACTCCCATTATGGTTTTTTTACCTTTGCGGTTCCTCAACTCTACCCACACAGATTCTACATCATCTGACCCTACATCATTTCTTGATATCGATTTAATTTCATTTCTTACTAACAAAGCAACCCCACTCCCTCTGCCAACCTGCCTATCTTTTCAATAGGATGTATATCCTTGGATATTTAGCTCCCAGTCCTGATCCCCTTGCAGCCATCTCTCCGTGATGCCCACCACATCATACCTGCCAATTTCAATCTGCGCCACAAGCTCATTTACCTTATTTCGCATACTGCGTGCATTCGGATACAACACCCTTCGGTCCTGTATTTCCCGTCCCCTTTCTCATTGTCGTCCCTTTATCTGATGTGCTTGAAGTTAGATTCCTAGCCCTTTCCAAACACTCTGTCCTATTTTGTGTTCTGGAGACTTTAATAGCCTCTCCTGGGCTCTCCTTTCTTTTCAGTTTTTTCATAATTTTCCATGAAGTTGAATCCACCCCCCCACACGCTAACCTGCTGCTTTGTTTCCCATTAGTTATACTTCTTGGAGTTTTACCCTTCCCCCCCCCCCCCCCCACTTTCTAGTTTAAAGTCCTGTTGACCACCCTATTTACCCTTTTCGCTAGAACATTGGTCCCAGATCGGTTCAGGTGGAGACCGTCCCAACGGTACGGATCCCTCCTGTTCCAATACTGATGCCAGTGCCCCACGAAATGGATCCCCTCTTTCCCGCACCACTCCTTTAGCCAAGTGTTTACTTCCCTTATTCTTGCAACCCTATGCCAATTTGCAAGTGGCTCGGGTAGTAATCCGGAGATTATAACCCTTGAGGACCTGTTCTTTAATTTAGTTCTTAGTTCCTGATAATCCCCAAACAGGTCCTCTTTCCTAGTCTTACCTATGTTACTTGTCCTGACGTGGACCACAACAACTGGATCCTCCCCCTCCCTCTCCAATATCCTTTCAAGCCAGCCTGAGATGTCGCTCACCCTGGCACCGGGCAGGCAACATACCGTGTGGGACTCTTGATCCTGCTTACAGAGGAAGCTATCAATTCCCCTAATTATAGAATCAGATGCCATCAATTCTTACGTGGTAACATAAACAGCGTAACTCACCAAGAAAGTGTTAATGTGTTGCTCAAGTCAGAGATCAACAGATTCTTGGATACTAAGGGGACCAAAGGTATGGGGACAGTGCAAGAAGGTGTGGCTGAGGTAGAAGAATAGCCATCATCTTATTAAATGATTGTCCAGACTTGAGGGGCTGAATGGCCTGCTACTACTCCTATTCCTTATACTCTTATGCCACCATCCTTCTGACTACAACATATTCGCATACTATACCCTAGTGGTTTCACCTGTTAGATTTTCAGCAGCCATTGCTTGTCTGTCTGTAATCAAATTGTAGTATGCACTAAACCCAGGATACAAGGCCTAACGAGTAAGACATGATTTTGGGTGCTCTATTAATGTGTTATTATGGCTTTGTACAGCTCAAGAGGCCATCTTGAAGGTGACCCAGTTTTTAATTCATGTTAGTACCTACTGTGGATGCAACTTTAGCCTGGACACAGTTTTTCAGGACCATGCTGAAATGGGATGTGGTGCTTTTGGTCTTTTTTATCTTTTTTGCAATGATAACCAAAGGCCTAACAAATGTTACATTAGTAGTATATAAGGCATGGTCAGAACTCAGGCACACAACAGGATGGATGTCCTTCACACCCCCTCTACTCATTCCAGCACCCAGCTATGAGGGAAATTATTGTAGAGATAAGGCTCTGAATCACACCAAACCTGCTGACCACCATGGAGGCGATTCATTCCGTAGGAGATCGTTTTTTTTTCCAAAGTTGTTACATGAGAACCTAAAAATGAGTAACGTTGGTATGTGGCATTTGTCTCGGAAATCAGGAACAGTAAGGTGGCTGGTGCCCCAGGGCTATCTTGCATAAGACCCTTCTCCTTGTTGAAGGCATATGTCCATTATCTCGTTGTTTAGGAAATTCTGAGATTTAGGTGATGGTTGTTGAATGGTGTTTTCTGGATGCCAGTTATATGAACCTGTGCATTGTTTGTCACGCCAATGGTCAACAGACCATAGAAACATAGAAAATTTATGGAATAGAAGGAGGCCATTCTGTCCATCATTTCTGTGCTCGTCAAAAAGAGTTATCCAGCCTAATCCTACTTCCCAGCTCTTGGCTTGTAACCTTGTGGATTTTGGCACTTCAAACACATATTGAAGTATTTTTAAATATGATAAGGGTTCCTGCCTCTACCACTCTTTAAAGCATATCCTCTTGGTGAAAATAACTTCTCCTTAACTCCCCTCCAATCTTTCTGCCAATTACTTTAAATGCGTGCCCTCTGGTTATTTCCCTTGCTGCTAAGGGAAATAGGTCCTTCCTATTCACCCTATCTAGGCCCCTGATAGTTCTTATACACCTTCATTACCCTCTGCCTCCCCTGTTCCATAGAAAACAACCCAGTCTATCTAATCTTTCCTCATGGCCAAAATACTTCATTCCTGACAACATCCTTGTAAACATCCTCTGGTACCCTGTCCAGTGCACTCACATCCTTCCTGCAATGTGGTGACCAGAACTGTACGTTTGATATTTTTATCATTTTGTTTCTTTGCAACTGTTGCCAATAGAATAAAGGGCTTGAAAATCTTCCTGACCATAATACAAGTAAAACAAATCAATCTTGTATTTTTGCTAAAATTATTGATAGGTTGAATTTCATTCCCAAAGTTTTCACTTCTGTAATTCTATATTTTTGCATCTTTTTCGCTCTTTCAATTTTATCTTTTCTCAGTTCCCTTGGCTTTTCTTTATCTCTCAAACATTTGATTTTACCTTTTTGGTGTTATAATAATATCTCTCTTTCTTCAAACATTTCCTTTCTGCCTTTTCCAAGTTTTATATTCATCCATTTAGTTGTGTTGTTTCCCTCTCCTCTTGGCTCTTTATTAATGCTGATGCTTCTGATCTCAAGCTTTCATGTGAACATTTGAAGGCTCAATGTTTCTGGTCTTGCTGTGAGCCAAACAGTAACACCATGCAGAAAAATCAGAGCTTTCTTCCAGAGGACTGTCAATGTTGCATTGACTGCACTGAAAATATCTGGCTTCAAATGCAGCCTTATGTGCAAAGGAAAGCCCTATTGATGCCACTAAAAAGAACTGCTTATAGCATATTGTGCAAAAAAGTTAGAGATTCAATGTAAATAGTGAAAGCAATCTCGGTGAAACTCTTCCAACTTACTGCTCCGACTGAAACTCTTTGTATAATGCAGCCACAGCTTTATTTCCATTTTTCCCTATTCTCCTCTAAATCATTTCTCACTCCCTGGCAGCAATCCAAAATCTTGCCCAAGTGGCCATTCTTCGTCTATGAGGCTACACAGTGAGTCATGACAGACTCCTGAACCGTGGATTAGCCCAGTTCAATTCTCGCCCGATGTTCAAACTGTCATGAAGATGTGCTTTATGTCAGAAAAAAATTAATCCAGTGGCTAGAAAACCAAATTGAACTTTTAAAACCTTCTAAAACACAGTCTAAAGATGACTTGAGATCAGAGCCCAAGATGGCTACCCCAATGTGCATTATTATACATTCCACGTTTCAAACCAATTGAATGGAGACAGCTAGTCTGCAAAACCCACCAAAGACAATGACCTCCTGAGGAATATGAAGAACCCACATCACCTGTTCCATTTACAAGACATTAAGGCAGTCACCTGAGGTATTCAACTGTTGGAGACAGACCATTAAGACTAATCACTTGGACAAAGGGAGCCTGGCGAAGATAACTTTCCAGACATGAGCTAATCAAGGTACCCTTGGCATACACAGACAATAACCTTATTTGGATCCCCCTGATGGTGAGAGAAGGAAGGCCACATGACAAGCCAACCCTTTGTATGTTTTAAGCACATGTTATCTTAGCAGAACTGAGGACAAATTGAGAAGCTATGAGTGAAGACCCAAGTGAGGTTCCTCCAGCTTCCCTTTCTCTCCAACCCATCTGGCAAGCTTTGAGTCCTGTTTGCTGACCATAAGAATCCAGGGGTGCCTCTGCTGCAAAGAGATTTAAAAGAAATTCAGCCCAGCGCTATCGTCTCTAGAAGAACAACCAAATCAGCCAGCTACGCCTTTAAATCAGAAGCACCAAGACCACCGATGAAAGCCAGCCAAGTCACCAAATTACTACAGACTGTATGTAGCTTTTGATCTTTTATGGATTCTATTTTGGCCAACCTATCCTTCCCCACTCCTTAAGCTGTATTTGTGTGTGTGTGAACTACGAGTATGTGTGAGCAAAAGTTGGAAAGTATTTTATCATTTTACTTAGATCGGTCTAAGTATAATAAAGCTAACCCCTTTCTTTGTTAAACTCAAGAAAAACCTGTCCAATTGGTTCTTTAATGAACACAGCACATAAACAGTTAAGTACTGACTAAATTGGCAGGTATATCCTTTGCAAAACAAAAAAAAACTGTTGTGGTCAAACGAGGAGCAGGAAATGAGGGAAACCGTTTGACCCCTCCTCACCTGATCATAACAAAACACACATTTTTCGGCATTGAGCCATTGGATGTTCCTCAGATTGGAAGGTCAGCTGATTTTCTTACTCTCTAGTTCAGGGTACTCCAATGCTAATTGTCGTGTCTCACCTGCAACCTTGACCTTATCAGGTTATTTGTTTAGGCCAGGGATGAAATCTGAGACCTCCTGATTAGTTAATGGATGCATTTTGCAGGCCAATACCCAAGGATGCTAATGGCCTCTCATTACATTCAGATATTGCAAGTGGTCTCTCTGTGAATCCATCACAGATTGAATCTGAGTATATTGTGGTAAGTTTTTGGCTGGGGAAATGTGGGAAGTAGGATTGTTATGACATTGTATTATGATATCAAAAGAAGGATCATGCTGCAACCACAACAGCATGGTTATTGAGAAAAACCAACAACCAGGAAGACCAACAACAGTAAGATCTGGTACCAAATGGAGCTTTCTGGCCATCAGCCTTAAAGAAACAAAGCATGGTGAATTTACCATGTTGTTGTTGGTGGCTGCAGGAAACCCAAGCACTGGCAGTCAGTAGCACAAGACCAATGTAAAAACAACTTGCATGATCCAATATTGTTAGTGCCAACTCACTTGGGGCTCCATATTTGGGAGGACTACTGCATTTGTGACTTTGTCCTGCCAGAATATACCCATAATGTGCCACAGACAGCAAAGATGGAAATTATTGACCCTATTCTTGGTAGTCGTAAGTCACCCATGTTTCATAGCCATATAACAAGATGTTGAGAACGCAATGCTTATGAACTATCATCTTGGTCCAAAGGGTCATTTTATAACAAATACAAACTATATACATTTCATGCAACACAATCAAAATATATACCATAACGAATTAACTACAACACTTTCATTAGAATCCTTCAAAGTCACTCTGATCAGCACTGAATCACCGAACAATTCGTCCCAATAGTCTGGCTGTAAAACATCATCATATGGATATTCTTTGTCTTCATCATCATCATCATCATCATTGTCGCCATTGTTACTGTTAACTTCAGCATCATCATTCCACCAGTAACCATCCTCGGTATTGTCAAGTGCTTTCGACATTCCACATTTTGGAAATTATTTTTTGACAATTCGGGGATCAAGTTCATTCCACGAATCTATGAGTCATTGACATTGTGTTGCTAGTGAGGGTGCTTGCATATTTCTGCCTTTAGTGAATGTTTGTTCATCCAAATGTTCCACATATTTCAGATACTGCCTTGAGTGGTTTATTTGTACATACATCCGAGGGCTGAATACCACTCATAAGATCACCAGGAATAACTGCCATGTTGATGTTGGTTTATCTCACATCACGGACTACATTGTCGACAAGATGGAATTTGAACATGTCTCAAACGAGCAAACCTTTTTCTTTGCATAGCCCTCCTGGTCCACACTTCTTTGAACTATTTCTTGTAACTGCCTTCAACCATCCAGCCTTTCTGGTGAATATGGATGACAATGCCTTTCTGAAAATTTTCTCTGGGCAGGAGTTTTGTGCTTGAATATCACCATCGGCTTTAATTTTGTGCCATATCTGCAATACAAGATGGAATCACTGTGAACCAAGTTTACTTCCTTACTCTCCTAGAGATGCTGATTTTTGTTGGAGTATGGTTCCAAAGGCAATGGTAGTCTTCCAGTACCTCACAAAGAGGCCATTTTCCACCTCCTTTTCCCTGGCTGTAATTCTAAATCAGTTTGGACGGCCTAGCATGACCACGGCAGCCTCCTTTGTGCTGTAACCATTCTATGGGCGGAATTTAATACCCTCCTCCAAGGCAAGATTGGAGGCAGGGAGTCATTTACTCGGGCTAGAGAGTGCAGGTTGGGACTCTGCTGCATTCCTGCCTCTGCCCCTGATTCAGTTCGGAGCAGGAAGGCTCTTGGATGGCTTTCTCACCCTGACATTAACTGAGGCCCTTAAATAGGCAATTAATTTCCACTGAGTGCCTCATCCCACTGCCACTGGTATTCAGCTAGGGGCAGGGAGGGTAATTGCCATGTTTGCGGGCTCTTGGGGGGGTGGGGTTGTTGGGTGTCCGGCTCCTCATTCATAGGCACTCTGTACCTGATTGAGGGGCACAGCATCAGGAATAGGGGACCTGCTGAGAGTCATCCCCCTGCCCTGTCTTCTGAGCACCACTCCCCTGACCCCCCACAACCTGTAGCCAGCAACCCCCTCCCCGCGACTCCCATCTCAGCTTCACTTTGGTCTGGGATCCTTCGCTGATCCTAGTGCTCTGGTGCGTGCACTACCGGCTTTTGCCACACTTCGCTATTGGAAGAAGAAATTGAAGATAAATTTAAGGAATGGAGTTCTGGCTAAAGGTCTGCATCTGAAGTATGAATTTGTCTTTTCTCTGTACAGAAGCAGTTGGGCCTGATCTGTATTTCAAGTTCTTGTATTTTCCACCATAAACTCCATTCCCTAGCCACTGATTCCATCATTGTCCCTGGTAGCTGTCTGAGGCTGAACGTGACTCTTCCCAACCTTGGGCCGAGATTTCAACTCATTCAAAACCCATCCACCTGCACAAAGTTAAAATCGGGTCCTTGGTGTAATAATTGACACTGAGATGAGTTTTTAAATTTCATTTATGGGATGTGGGCATCGCTGGCTAAGCCAGCATATATTGCCCATCCCTAATTGCCCTTGAGAAGATGGTGGTGAACTGTCTTCTTGAACATAGCAGTCACTGTGGTATAGGTACAACCACAGTGCTGTTAGGGAGGGAGTTCCAGGATCTTGATCCAGCGACAGTGAAGGAACGGCGATATATTTCCAAGTCGGGATGGTGAGTGGCTTGGAGGGGAACTTCCAGGTGATGGAGTTTCCATGTATCTGCTGCCCTTGTTCTTCTAGATGGTAGTGCTTTTGGGTTTGGAAGGTGCTGCCTAAGGAGCCTTGGTGAGTTTCTGCAGTGCATCTTGTAGATGGTACACATTGCTGTTATTGTTCATCGATAGTGGAAGGAATGAATGTTTGTGGAGGGGTTGTCAAGCAGGCTGCTTTGTTCTGGAGCTTCTTGAGTGTTGTTGGAGCTGCACTCACCCAGGCAAGTGGAGAGTATTCCATCACACTCCTGACTTGTGCCTTGTAGATGGTGGACAGGGTTGGGAAGTCAGGAGATGAGTTATTTGCCACAGGATTCCTAGCCTCTGACCTGCTCTTGTAGCCACAGTAGTTATATGGCTAGCCCAGTTCAGTTCCTGGTCAATGGTAAGCCCCAAGGATGTTGATAGTGAGGGACTTAGCAATGTTAATGCAATGAATGTCAAGAGGCGATGGTTAGATTCTCTCTTGTTGGAGATGGTCATTGCCTGGCATTTGTGTGATGCGAATGTCAGTTACCACTTGTTAGCCAAAGCCTGGTTATTGTCCAGGTCTTGCTGCTTACTTCAATATCTGAAGAGTTGTGAATGGTGCTGAACATTGTGCAATCATCAGCAAACATCCCCACTTCTGACTTTATGACGGAAGTAAGGTCCTTGATGAAGCAGTTGAAGATGGTTGGACCTAGGACACTACCCTGAGGAATTCCTACTGTGATGTCCTGGAACTGACCTCCAACACCACAATCATCTTCCTTTGTAGTAGGTATGACTCCAACCAGCAGATATTTCCCCTCCTGATTCCCATTGACTCCAGTTTTGCTAGGGCTCCTTGATACCACCCTTGGTCAAATGCTGCCTTGATGTGAAGGGCAGTCACTCTCACCTCACCTCTGGAGTTCAGCTCTTTTGTCCATGTTTCAACCAAGGCTGTAATAAGGTCAGAAGCTGAGTGACCCTGGCAGAACCCAAACTGAGCATTAGTGAGCAGGTTATTGTTAAGCAAATGCCACTTGATAGCACTGCTGATGACCTCTTCCATTAATTTACTGATGATGGAGAACTGACTGGGCGATAATTGGCAGGGTTGGATTTGTCCTGCTTTTTGTGTACAGGATATACCTGGGCAATTTTTCACATTGCCGGGTAGGTGCCAGTGTTGTATCTGTACTGGAACCACTTGGCTAGGGGTGTGGAAACTTCTGGAGCACAAGTCTTCAGTACTATTGATGGAATATTGTCAGGGCCCATAGCCTTTGCAGTATCCAGTGCCTTCAGCCATTTCTTGATATCACGTGGTGTGAATCGAACTGGCTGAAGACTAGCATCTCTGATACTGGGGACCTCTGGAGGAGGCCGAAATGGATCACCCACTCGACACTTCCAACCACATATCTATGGCACCACTTAGACATCTTGTTTCCACCTCCATAACTTCACCTAATTCTTAACCTGCGTCAGCTCAACAGCTGCTGAAACCGTTATCCATGCCTTTGGTACCTTTGGACTTCTAACGCACTTTTGGCTGACCTCCCACATTCTACCTTCCATAGTGTGGCTCAGTGACCAATTTTGTTTGATAATGCTCCTGTGAAGTGCCTTGGGGTGGTTCATTACATTAAAGACATTTTATAAATGCAACTTGTTGTGTTTGTTATTTCATTCTTTGCAGTTCCTTTTGCGCTGCAATCACTTGTTGAACTAACTATGGAAAAGATTGAAAGGATCAGGGAGTGATAATGGACTTAACATTGACACTTGGACTCATCACAGCATGAGAGAATAGACTATTGGATTAAAAATGGAAGAGAAGGGTTTACCCTACCGTTGGAAGTCAAACGATAAACTACAGGATATGGGGATATTAATATAAACCAATAAAAGGTAGGTTCAGGACTGCTGGCAGAAAACAAGCCTTCATACAAATATATGGAGTTGATCAATATATGGAACTGTAAAGTAGTGGAGACAAAAACTCTTAAGGACAGTTGGTATAATGAGAATTCAACAGTTGTTAGGTGGGCTGAATGGCCTCCCATTTCTGCACTTAATTAAATTCTGTACAGTTTCAGCATTCATTTTGCAGCTAGGGGGCATACACTCATTTCAAATGATTTTAGCTTTGCATCAGGACTAAATGTACTGGGGCTACTGAAGTAATAATCCTGGAGGTAAGATTGTATTTTAAATTGCATCAGATTGAATCTCTAATTATTAAAAAAAACTTGATAACATTGCATATTTTATGTCAAAAATGTTATCAAAGTTGTCTTTCATTCAGTTTGTCAAGAGCATTGTAACTTCTGAAATTCAACCAATTCGCATTATACACTCCAGTACTATAATGTCTATATAGTAAACCATGAGAGTGAAACTTATCATCTAAAATTAATTGAGATGCTCTGATAACTAATTTGAGTGAGCTCCTAGGTGTCTGAATCCAGTTGTGTACAGTGGGGGAAAACTCAGAGGAGATGGAGGATGCAACTAGCTTTCTAGAGAGGCCAGGAGGCAGCCATGGATTAGCAAGTCAGCAGAACTTAACCTGTTCGCTGCAGGCATGAAAAGTTGCATCAAAGGGGCATGATGACCTTGGGGTCCATCAGCAGCAACAAAGAGAACATTGCAAGTCCTGCCCCTTAGAATCTGTGATAATCAGCAGCATTGCACAGGCAATGTTACAGCTGCAAGAACCAGTCTAATGGCTGTCCAACAGGTTCTCCTGTCAGGGGCCCATGATGTTGAAGTCAGGACTCTCAACTTGATGGAGGCTGAAACTTTGTCCATTTTCACTCCCCTTTGTCTAGCATTAACAGGATGGGAATGACCTCCAAATGGAGTCAGTAGCTTCTTTGGCCCATTAATAGTGGCAAAGCAGCTAGCAGCATTTTAAAATAGGCATCTCTGGATGTCACGTGACTAGTTCAGGTGAAAGGTCCCTTTTAATGTGGCAATCAGGGTCCCAGGACATATATAGTACCCCAATTACTTCTTTAGGTAGGAACTGATCAGAGCTTTTTTTTATTCATTCATGGGATGTGGGCTTCGCTGGCTGGGCCAACATTTATTGCCCAACCCTAGTTGCCCTTGAGAAGGTGGTGGTGAGCTGCCTTCTTGAACGGCAGTCCATGTGGTGTGGGTACACCCACAGTGCTGTAAGGAAGGGAGCTCCAGGATTTTGACCCAGCGACAGTGAAGGAACGGCGATATATTTCCAAGACAGGATGGCGGTGTTCCCATCTATCTGCTGCCCTTGTTCTTCTAGATGGTAGAGGTTGTGAGTTTGGAAGGTGCTGTCGAAGGAGCCTTGGTGCATTCCTGCAGTGCATCTTGTAGATGGTACACACTGCTGCTACTGTGCGTCGGTTGTGGAGGGAGTGAATGTTTGTGGAAGTAGTGCCAATCAAGCGGGCTGCTTTGTCCTGGATAATGTCAAGCTTTTTGAGTGTTGTGGGAGTTGCATTCATCCAGGCATGTGGGGAGTGTTCCATCACACTCCTGACTTGTTCCTTGTCGATGGTGGACAGGCTTTGAGGTGGGTTACTCGTCGCACTATTCCTAGCCTCTGACCTGCTCTTATAGCTACAGTATTTACATGGCTAGTCCAGTTCAGTTTCTGGTCAGTGATAACCCTTGATGTTGATAGTGGGGGATTCAGTGATGGTAATGCCATTGACCTTCAAGGGGCGATGGTTGGATTCTCTTATTGGAGATGGTCATTGTCTGACACATGTGTGATGCGAATGTTACTTGTCACTTGTCAGCCCAAGTCTGGATATTGTCCAGGTCTTGCTGCATTTGGACATAGACTGCTTCAGGAACTGAGGAGTCGTGAATGGTGCTGAATATTGTGCAATCATCAGCAAACATCCCCACTACTGACCTTATGATGGAAGGAAGGTCATTGAAGAAGCAGCTGAAGATGGTTGGGCCGAGGACACTACCCTGAGGAACTCCTGCAGTGATGTCCTGGAACTGAGATGACTGACCTCCAACAACCACAGTCATCTTCCTTTGTGCTAGGTATGACTCCAACCAGCGGAGAGTTTTCCCCCTGATTCCCATTGACTCCAATTTTGCTGGGGCTCCTTGATGCCACATTGTCAAATGCTGCCTTGATGTCAAGGGCAGTCACTCTCACCTCACCTCGGGAGTTCAGCTCTTTTGTCCAAGTTTGAACCAAGGCTGCAATGAGGTCAGGAGCTGAGTGGCCCTGGCAGAACCCAAACTGGACATCAGTGAGCAGGTTATTGCTAAGCAAGTGCCACTTGAAAGCACTGTTGATGACCCCTTCCATTATCATACTGATGATGGAGAGTAGACTGATGGGGTGGTAATTGTCCAGGTTGGATTTGTCCTGCTTTTTGTGTACAGGACATACCTGGGCAATTTTCCACATAGCCAGATAGATGCCAGTGTTGTAGCTGTACTGGAAAAGCTTGGCTAGGGGTGTGGCAAGTTCTGGAGCACAGGTCTTCAGAACTATTGCTTGCTCCACAGGCAATGAGAGGCCCAGCAGCTAAATGCCAAACTATTTATGTGGGTCTCCAAGGAAGCAGGAATACACTTCCAAAGCCCATTAAAGAAATCTGTCGACTGCCACCTGCGACTCCCATTGTCCCTGATCGTGACAAACCTCAGCTGACCACATATGTTCTTGATGGAAGCTCTGGCCCGTTTATCTTTGTTGAATCTAGTGAGCTGCTTGCCATCCTGCAGCATGTCAGCCTCAAAATGTATTTCATCGCCGAAATGAATGACCCACCAGTTCCCCAGCAAGCTGTATGAGGCAGCTCTGGATCTCAGTGCTGGGACACGGGCAACAGCTTCCTGGTTCTATTATGACACAGCTGATGGTAAATGCTGGGCTGTTCAAATCCCAGAGGGAAACTTGAAACAACTGTCATAACCAATTTTGCAATTTGTATGTTTCAAGATTCAGGCTTCGAATTCAGTAGTAATAAGACCACCGAGTTTCAAGAGGTTTTTTATAAAACTAAATTAAACATTTATTAATACAAGAAAGTTTGTAAGCACATACATATGTCTACAAAATTACTACTATAATAACTGCAAAAATCCCCTAGTTAATCTGATCCTAGTTACACCTCTGTTAAGGCAACAGTAAAACACATAGATTTAAACAGAACCCTGGCAAAGCACACTCTGAACAGTCACATTCAAAATGAGTTTCTTTCAGCTCTGGGCCCTTGCAGACAGCAGCTTGAGGCTTATAGGCTGGAGGCTTTAGATCTTAGAATCCCTCCTCTTTTCACCAACAACCTTCTCTTCTTATAGACATATTTTCCTCTTTGAATGCAAATTTTCATTGTATCACTATGTCTTTTGAACTTTACCTCTTCTAATCATAAGACCCTTTCATAATACCCACTTTATTAGTAATCCTTGGGAAAAATAAACAAACACACTGTTTCTGTGCTTCACCTGGTTAGGTGTAATATTTCACCCCCTCTATTTGAATCCAAGCTACACTAGTTTGTTTAAAGAAAAATGCAAATTGCCCCCATGTTTATCTAAATAACATTTCAAACTTACTTCTCTTCTATACATCAAAGCCTCTGGCCAGGATTTTCCCGTCGGCATTTTGGGGGCGGGGCCCGCTCGCCAACAGGAAAATGACGCGGGATGATGTCGAGAGGAACCCCTGACGTCATCCCGGTCCCTTTAAATTTTCAGGAAGGCGGGCAGACAGCGAAATCAGCTGTCTGCCCGCCGACTTGTCAATGGCCAATTAAGGCCATTGACAGGCTAATTAAGATTGTTAAAGACCCTGCCCGTCCAACCTTAAGGCTGGCGGGCAGGCCAGGAGCCCCCGGGGGCTCCTGGTTATATATGAAACTTCATCCACTGGCAGGATGAGGTTTCATGTCTGTTTTTAAAAAGTTTCATAAAGTTTATGTGTTTCTTATTAACATGTCCCATTACCTGTCAGTAATCTCCCTGAGACAGCACTTGGTCTCAGGGAGCAGTGCGCTCTTGCGCGTGCAAGAGCGCACTTTGACAGATGGGAAATCCCTCGCCCCCCCCCTGCACAGGAAGTGCATAGTGCTTCCTGTTGGGCAGGCCGCTGGGCGGGCCTTAATTGGCCCGCCCACTCAAAATGGCAGCAGGCCCCGTTTCAGCGGCGAAGTTCCGCTGGCCGCCCGCTGCCAAGCCGGTGGGGCCCACCTGCCCACCAAGGGCAAAATTCTGCTCTCTAGACCAGCTGGCTTTAATCCAATTAAGACACATAGACACAGATACCATTAAACTCTATTTTAAAATAATTTCCAATAATATTATAGACATTATTATATCTTCTTGATAGTTCTAACACAGATGGCTCTAAGAATTATTAATGGGATCCTATGACCATGTCTCAAGTTTCGAGTCCATCTAGACTAACTTGTAGACCGCGCAGGGGGACAGCTGGCTGAAGGGCTCTTCTTGATGTGGGAGCCAAGTAAGGTATCTGGATGGAATAGGGGGAATTTGTTGGGGGAATTTCTTCATCTTCATCATCAAAGGTGGAGAAGCTGCCTGGCTGGAGGTTAAGCTGTCATCCCATTTTTGTCTCGAATATTTGAAAAGATTCACGGTTGAAAATGTTAAATCTTTGAATTTTTGAAAGTTATCAAAACTTTGCACACGATTCAAATGTTTACAGCGTTTGAACTCTTGTTTACAGCTATTGTAAAGTTTGATCTTTTTGTTTTCAGTTACATTTCTACAAATGTTTTTTCATATTTTCTATATTTTTACATTTAAATTAAACACTCAATATTTAAACATGTTTCTTAAGGCATGATAATGGAAGAATTTTTGAAATAATAAGGGGTTTACGTATTTTAAAGGAGAGCTTTGTCCTTAACAATGTGCATTCTGACATTCTTGAAATAAAATTTAGTGAGATCAATCGCCTTCTGGTTGGGACATCGGCGAGTTGGTGGTTCATTGGGTGATGGCCTGTTCAATGAGCTGCACTCTGGCAGCCTTGCCATTTACAGAATTCTACAGAATCTGTCTTTGCTCCACTGCAGCCATCCCAACATTAATGAACTCCACAGCTCCACAGAACACATGACAAATGCCGCTCTTCACTACTTCAACGTCATAGGAGAAAACGTTCTGAGAGAAGGCAGCTCTGCCCTCCCAGAACATCTTGGGGCCAGTATTGGTGGTCACAAAATCTGGAACATCAGTTATGCTGATGACACTAACCTAATGGCCAGAGAAAAGCAAGAACTATCCATATTGGCTGAAGAGTTGAGTCAAGTCAGAAGTTTGGATTGAGCATCAACAACAACAAGACATACTCAATGAGAGCAATGCAACGATTCAGTCTGCAACCATTGTGAATGTAGATCAGTTTTAATTTATGTGATTGTAAGTGACCATAAATTTTGATAACAACACTGAAATGGGCTTGTTTCCACTGGAGTTCAGAAGATTGAGGGGTGACTTGATTGAAGTATATAAGATACTGAATGGTCTTGACAAAGTGAATATGGAAAGGATATTTCCTCTTGTGGATGAGTCCAGAACTAGAGGCACTGTTTTAAAATTAGGGGTCACCCTTTTAGGACAGAGATGAGGAGAATTCTTTCCTCTCAGAGGCTCATGCAACTTTGAAACTCTCTGCCTCAGAAGGCGGTGGAGGCAGGGTCATTGGATGTTTTTGAGGCAGAGGTAGATAGATTCTTGTAAGACAAGGGAATTAAAGGTTATCCAGAGTAGATGGGAACGTGGAATTCAAAACACAAACAGATCAGCCATGATCTTATTAAATGGCAGAACAGGCTCAAGGGGCAAATTGGCCTACTTCTCCTATTTCGTATGTTTGAATGAAATCGAGACAAGGCTAGCAATTTCTGGCCAATCAACTCATCAGGTAAATTAAGTATGGAGGACGTCCAACGTCGGCCTGCACTTGAAAATATAACTTGCAAAATCCCTGGTATGGAGCATTGTGCTGTATGGGTGTGAGAACTGGATCCTCAATAAGGCTGATGAGAAGAGGATTACAGCTTTTGAAATGTGGCTTTGGCGAAGGGTCCTTAGAAATAGTTGAACAGACGAGTGAAGAACTAATGAATTTGTCCACAGGAAAATCAGAATGCCAGCATCTCAGAGGCTTATAGCTGAAGTGAAGAAATGAAAGTTGAGAAGGTAAGATCACTAGAGAAGGCAGGGTGAGAGTCTAGTATTAGCAACAAAGAAGGTGAAACATCAGGAAAGAACAGGCCAGATTGGAGAAGGACTGGATTGGTGGCTAATATCAGAAACTAGATGGTGGGAGGAATAACAGCAGTGTGCAGAATTGCACCGAACAGAAAAAAATGCCCGTGGCCCCTCGTGGACTATGGCTAATTATGGATGGACCTTTCACTGACTCTTGACTCATCCTGCACAGGATCCCCCATGGAAGGATTCAGGCTTGTTAAAGTTAAGAGCCACAGTCACCTTCAGTTCCACTGTTGAGACTCTGCGGCATGTGGCTTCTCATTTTGGTCACACTTGGCCAATGGCATCCTTTGTGACACACAAACAGTGCACTGTCAACCCCTCTGACATCACCTGGAATGTCAGGTGAGACTGCACGCACCCTGGCCGGGCTGCCTGCAAATTTGGTACAGGCTTCTCCAACATAACTGATGTTGCAGATGTTGTGACCACCAATACTGGCCCCAAGATGTTCTGGGAGAGCAGAGCTGACTTCTCTCAGAACTTTTTGTGCCTCCTGCCTTTGATTCCCTCTTTTTGAAGTGTAATTTCTGTTGAAATGTAAATGCCTCCCTGCATTAACAGGATGATGGCTTCTATTCTCTCCTGGTTAACTGATCTGTGCTTGCTTCAGATGACCTGTGTATCTGAAAATCCAGACGCAGATTCCACCTCTACCCTCCCCTCCCAACATCCGCCGGTTTTATGTGTCGAGACTTATTCGGACATTAGGTTTAATAGACAGACATACAAGATCAAAGATAATTGATTTTTTGTGTGTATAATTCATGCACAATTCTGCAATCTTTTAAGCCATAGAACTTGCATATCTGTCTGGGTGCAAATTTGGAGGAACCTCTGGACCATATGAAGTTTATTCCCTGTAGCAAGCAGGTGGAGAGTGTTGTCTGGAATGTCATACTCGACAAATTCAAAAACCTGAAAAAGCAGAATAAGAATAGAGCTGGAAAGTCATTGTTAACTTTCCCACAGGCAAAGTTATCTTGAGTGACAAGAAAAATATATGCTGGAAATCTGAAAAACCAAACTTGGATGAGATAATGGATAGCAGCATTGCCTTTGAAGCCATACCCCAGCATGCTTCAATGTGATCAGAATGGGGGGGAATCAATAGGACCACTCCTACCTCCAACTTGGCTAAGGATAGCTATCTTGGCATAGACCATGGATTGAAATTGGGATCTTCAATGGCTCAGCTCTGTAATTTGTGAGTTATTTACCCATGGTGTCATTGGGATAGCTGCATCTATTTTCTATCGCTTGCTTGGGCCACTGATGCCACACTGAGTTCAATCATGGTGTTGCCCTGGGTGATAATGTGCACATTACTTATGTAGTTAATATCTTGAGAACTGCATTGGTAGTACAATTATGGACATATATCCCATTTATTAGTGTGTTTTCTTTATTGCATCAGCTATGTTCTTTTTACATGAGCGACCAGCAATGTTGACCAACCCTACAAGTGAAAGTACTGTAAGATCCCAGACTATGTTCATTACAGAAGTTACTGAATGATATAAGAGTCAATGGAAATACGAAGTAAATTGTATTGTCCAGCAAGGCTTAATGTGATATCGACAGTGTTGCAGCAGTGAGGTGACAAATAGATTGATTATACCAGTTTCTAAGGTCTTGAAAAGGAATCAGTAAAGAATCTGTAGGCACTGGGCAGAATTGTCCCAGATTTGCACAAAGCGCGGTGGGTGGGATAAAGGATGTCGACCGCAATGGCGGGTTTTTGCACCGTTTCGTCCTATTCCCAGCACGACCCGCCTCATTAATAATGCATTCCCTGGAAACATACGGGATCACTAGAGGGTCACCCACCGTCACCTCAGGCCGTCAATAATCCAGGCGCCATATTTAAATGGTGCCCGTGCACAGGGCTGCCACTCTCTAAGGGATCAGGAGCTGCTTCAAAGTCATGGCTGCCAAAGCCAGGAAACATGCTGCCCCCAAATTTAGCAACGCCTCCCTCAGGTGCCATGGACACAATGGAAGCCAGCTGGGAAGTCCTCTACCACCGCTCTGGGTGAAGACCAGCAAGTAAGATCACCAATCCAGCATGGGAGGCGGAGGTCAGCGCCAACACCTGCAAAAGAAGATAGCCACCCAGTGCCGAAAGAGGATGAATGATCTCTGTTCCGCCAGGGTAAGTTACTTTTCTCAACACTCTCAACTCATACACTCACAAACTCATCATACATCCACATGGATCTCACTCACTGTGAGTACAAGGGACATCACTGTTCACTCTCTCACACACACCATCATCTGCCCTGTGGATTGTGTCCTCATCCTGCCCATGGCACCACTCACCACCCACGCATGCCAAGCATCTTTCTCATCTGGCCTGGCAGACGTCTTGCTTACATTCTCTCCATCTGTCTTCATGCAGGACAAGTTGGTACACAACAAAAGGGAGAGGCCGCAGACAGGTCAAGGAATGCTTGACATCAAGGTCCTCATAGACTTTGAAAATAGGGTCATCTAGCTGGCCGCCGAGGATCTGGACAGTTCCTGTGCTGATAGTGAGGTCGGTGGTACTCAACCAAGTGAGGATCCAGCAGTGCAACATCCATTAGACAATCATGCTGTGAGTCAGTTCCCCTGGTCCACAGTCCAATCCATGCACTAATTATCTCTCTTTGCTTTTGCAGGCACGTCAGGGAAGCAGCCGAGGGAGTCTACGAGCCAGGTCCTTGAGCCAAGCCCCGAAGACACCTTGGAAGAAGAATCTGATGCCACCCTAATTGAAGACCCATCACAGCGCTCACCCATACCCTCCACCAATGCAGAGACGCACACCTCGGTTGGACCTAGTTCTAGAGTAGCCTTCGGTTCACAATCTGGTGAGCACTGTCTGATCCACAGCAGGCAGCGGCAGTGACTTCCCAGGCTTCCAGCACTCGGAGGACTGCTGGAGGCCAGAAATCTGCTGAGTCCAAGTCAGATGAGGAGCCTCTGGACTCGGTCATGTCACAGTTGCTGGAGCTGCAAAGGCAAGCTCGGGAACATCAGGAAGGGATGTCCACTGCACTCCTCAGATTGCAAAGCATGATGGAGGAGTCCATCCACCTTCAGTCTGAGGTGATTGCGCCAGCATGCCCATGCACTGAGATCAACACTGGTAGGATGGTGACCACCATGAAGACCTTGGTCCAGGACATTGGCCCTGCACTGCTGCACCGATTGAACTCCATCGCTGATGCCATAGTTGGTCTCCAGCAGTGTCAATGTGAGAGGGGTGCAGGCAGCTCGATGTCACTCCAGTTTCCCCATCTCCTCAAGGAGTCAGCCAGGGGTCGTTGGGCACCGATAGGGAGGAGCAGCAGCAGGGCCATCCATCCAGGTGACTCTGGGAGTGTCCAGCCCATCCAAATCCCCTCTTCCTGTGACCCCAGCATCTCCAACTCCACAGGCTAAGGAGGGTGCCACTGCCACACAGCAGGACCCCAAAGGCAGGTTGGGGCCCTCCAGGTCTCGGCCCCCCAGACGACACCTTTCAATCAAGCTGCCCTCAGCCAGACAGGAGTCAGACATCCATAGAGGCTCTGTGAAGATTTATGGAGTGTCCTCACTGCATGTTGTCATCACCCTCACGGAATCTAGCACCTATTAGAGCCTCCGCTGCGTCTGCATAACATGAGCCTGAGCACCGAGGGTATGTGCACTGCTATTAGCCACACAGGAGTCAAACGCTCACAGAAGCAAGGTGAGGATGTCAGGACTGTCCTCACTGCATCTCATCATCATCCTCCAAGAATCTTGCAGCAATGAGGGCCTCCCGAGCACGCCTACTTCGTCTGGCCAGTGCGATAGCCTCATCGCCAGCATCCTCACCTTCAAGGATCTCATCATCATTATCCCCTTCGACGTCCTCCTCAGCGGAGGATACCTGCAGCTCCTCCATCTCCTCAGCCAGGTCCTTCCACCATTGCAATGCCAGATTGTGTAGCATGCGGCAAGCGACAATGATGCGCGACACCCTCCGGGGACTGTATTGCAATGCTCCACCGGATCTGTCGAGGCACCAGAACCACATTTTCAAAGTGTCAATCATTTGCTCCACCAATGTCCAGGTCGTGGCAGGAGCCTCGTTACACAGTCGCTCTGCAGCAGTCTGAGATCGCCGCACGGGCGTCATCAGCAATGTCCTCTGTGGGTAGCTCTTGTCCCCAAGGAGCCAACCCTGCAGCCTCTCTAGACCCTGGAAGATGTCAGGGATCTGAGACCTGCTAAGAATGTGGGAGTCGTGGACACTCCCTGGGAATCATGCGCAGACCTGTAGAATGTGTTTGTGGTGGTTGCACACCAGCTGAATATTCAGCGAGTGGAAGCCCTTGCAGTTGAGGTAGTTGACTGATTGTTGCCATGGAGATCTAAGCACCAAATGTGTGCAGTCAGTGGCACCCTGCACCTGTGGAAAACCAGAGACCTGTGCAAATCCTAGCACTCTTGCTTCCTGGCTTTCCTGATCCTGGGCTTCCTGAATACACTTGTGTGTGGAGGCTTGCGAGATCCTGCACAAGTCACCTGTGGAGCGCTGGAAGGAGCCTCTGGCATAAAAATTGAGCACCGCGGTCACTTTCATGACCACTAGCTGCAGCTCCACTGACATGCTTGGATGCCCACCATGTCCTCATGGTGCCAAATCCTGTAGCAAGTGGCATATGTGACCGACCAGTTCCCTAGACATGCGCAGCCTTTGGCGACACTGGTTCTCTGTCATCTGCAGGAATGACAGGTGCCATCTATAGACCCTGGGTCTAGTGAGGTGCCTACGAGTGGCGGCTCATTGAGGATCTTCAGCTGCGTGCGCAGCAGGTCCTGCTGCCCCTTCATCTTGAGGGAGGTGCTCCTCCCTTTGCCGAGCCAGTCGCCTCCGCTGCTGTCTTCTTCTCTGGCCTCTGTAAGCCATGAGGCATACCGTTAAAGCACCAGGCTCCATGATCCTGATGTTCTCCTCCTGCAGGATCAAAGAGAAAGATGCGTGGGTTAGCATAGATGTACTAAGAGCCTCTCTTGGTTAAGTCTTGGTTAATGTGTAGTGCACTCATTGGCTGTCCAAAACCCCACCCCACCTCCGTCCCACTCCACTTGTTAGATTGGTGGCAGCTTCATCCATTGGACTGCATGCTGTGCTCTCAGCTCAGGCACAGGCATTCTCCTAACCCACACTGCAAGGCTGTTCTGTTAGCTTGAACCATAATTGTTACTGGTCTAGAACTTAATAAAGGCATTGCAAGGGACTGTGAGTGCCTTCACCAGTGACTGCACCATGGGCACTTTTCGCAAGGGGATTGTACAACTTGCCTAGTTGACCAATTGCTCTGCTGTCCCCTAAAACACAGTCTGCGCCTCAGGGGTGAAACGTTCTGGAGTATTTGGTGGCACTTTGATGCTTTTATGTTGCTTGGGTGGGCAGAAAAGCTTCAGAGGCCCAACTCCAAGCAAGTTAGTGGAGCTGCAGCTGAACAGTCTCAGCTGCTGAAGAATGCTCACTTTTGATCACTTTTCCAAGTTTGTGGCTACTCCCCTCACCCCCCCACTTGCTCCACCCCCCAGCATGTGCTTGAGTATTTCCTTCAGTATGTGCTGCCTTGCTCCACCCCTCAGCCTGATCCGCACTGGAGCCCTTACCCTGGCACCACAGTGAAAGCCAGCTGGGAAAAGACGACTTGCCTGTACCTGCTGCGAATACACAGCGCCTCTTCCTTGATGTCGTATGGGGGATGTTCATAAGCGCTGTGCAAGGTTGTGTGCACTCGCCTCTGAGTTCCTTTTGAAGTTCAGGTTGCCAGGTGCATGCCTTTTAAAAGCAGTCATGAAGTACACTGTTCTGAAGTCATGCCAATGTGGGCGGTAAATTTGATGTGGGAGGATGATTCCGGTGAGCCGGGCTTATAATTAGATGCAAATGTATTAAAATTATGTTTCCAACGTCCGGCGGTGGGAAATGCACAGCCTGCCATTAGCGGGTGGAGCCGATGATCACAAACTGGTTTCACAACGGCATAAAATCGATTTTCGGCCTTCTCGCCATGTTGCTTTCCACCCCCCCCTCCCCCCCCCCCCCACCCGCCATGACACCCGACGAGGCCAGAAAATTCCAGTCAGTAAGTAGTTTATAAGAATGCGCTCTGTCGGCTGAATGGGTTACACATTGTTTTCTGAGCGAGACATTCAATGAGGTGCAACAGTATTCACCAGTGTTGCTGTTAAAGAAGCTTTATGCTTTTTCTTGTTGTTTATACAATAGTAGATTACTGGTAGTACTCTTGTGTCCCTTTCTTTTCCTCCCCCCATGCGCACTCCATCTCCCCTAGCCTGTTGGAATTCTTTTAGTTCAACATTGAATCTCTTATGTCAGCTGTGCAATGTTGAAAACACTCTTGCCTCTTAGCCACAAACTTCTGGGTTCAAGTCCCACTCCATGGCTGGAGCACAAAAATCTAGGCTGCCTCTCTAGTGCAGTACTGAGGAAGTGCCAGAACTGAGTGAGTGCTACACTGTTGGGGGTGCTGTCATTAGGATGAGACATTAAACTGAGGTCCAATTTGCCTGCTCAGGTGGATGTAAAAGATCCCATGGCACTATTTTGAAGAAGAGCAGGGGCGTTATCCCTGGTGTCCTGGCCAATATGTTTCCCTCAAACAACATCACAAAAACAAATTATCTGGTTACTTTCACATTGCCTTTTGCGGGAGTTTGCTGTGAGCATGTTGGCTGTCTCATTTCCCACATTACAAAAGCCACTATACTTCAAAAGTATTTTATTGGCAGTAAAGTACTTTGAGATGTCTGGTAGCCGTGAAAAGTGCGATATAAATGCAAATCTTTCTTTCTGTTCACTTTTGGCAGGATTGAGGCTGAATAAACTGATGGCTTTTATTCATTTGCATAACTCTGCATACTGAGGAGCGAAAACAGGATTGAGGACTAACTCTAGGATAAGATGCCAACAAATAAAACTGATGGGCAGGAAAAGAGCAGTTTACTTTCAAACCTGCCCACACAATTATGATGGCTGGAACATCATGACTAGCACTTATTCCATCCCCCCCACATGCCATTCACCCCTGCAGCCGTGGGAGAGGAAACAAAAATACAAGGGCCAATAAGGAAAACAAAACTCTAAACTTCTGCTCTAACCCTCTCAGCTGATCAAAACCAGTTCAGGAGATTGCATGGGCTTTATGCCCATTATTGTTGCGCCAGTACAGTTCACTATGACACTACTTTAGGCAGGTAATGTGTACAGCAACGTAGGGTGGAATTTTCCGTTCCATTAAGGGCACTAGCAAGCACCACTAATGACATGCCTCTATCAGCCTCATCCTTCTACCTACATGGGCTCACTGCTCTGGAGGATGCTGCCTCAGAACTCTTGTGGACAACCTGCAGTGCATCAATCAGATGGCACACAATCCAGTGGGTTATTTGTAAGACTGGAAGCATGAGAAAGATACATGAAACCCAATTGCTCTCAACCCCATCTCTCTTTGCACAGGAAAATTTGAGGCACAACAGGAGTGAGAGAGAAGATGGGAGGGGGCTGGCCAGACCTCAAGAACCTCGTAGAGTACGAGGAGTGGGCAGCCCAGCTGGCAGGGGAGGAACCGGATCGAGCCTGCACAGATGGAGAGGTTGGTGGGCGGCCTTCATCCAGTAAGGATCCATGCATAATGAGGTCACATAGCAACCTAAGGGTCATGTGTTTCTCCATGCTGGAGGCAGCTCATGCAGTCAGTCGCTCCCTCATCTCTCACTCATAGGTGCCAACAGGAAGAGGGTGAGAGAAGAAGAGGAATCCCTGTCCTGTGCCTCCAGCCCACAGAGGACTGAGGACATGGGGGAGGAGGAAGAAAGTGCACATGTAGAGGTGTCACAGCAGTCACCTGCACCTCCACCAGCACAGAAACACAGAGTTCAGGCAGGATCTCACATTCTGGTGGTCACCGCACGGACACATGTTTGAAGCAGGAGGAGGCATGGTCAGCCAAGCTCACTGACACTCAGAGGACTGCTCGGGAAGATCTGTGATGTCCAATTGGATGACAAGCCTCTAAGATGGGCCCTGCATGAGATGCTGGGGAAGCTACAAGAAGCGGGGGAACATCAGGCAGAGATATCGGAGGCCCTCAACAAGAGTGGTACATGAGGCGGAGGAGTCTGCCTGCCTGCTCTCTGATAAAGTGGTGAGACATGTGCATGCATTGAAGTCTCCATGGGGAGGGTGGCGGAAGCCGTAGAGAACCTGGTCCAGCAGAACACCCAGTTTCTACTGGAGATGCGCGGAGACCTGCACTCCATCACGATAGGTAGGGTGAGCTTTTGCAGAGGCTACGTGAGAGGGGACGGGGCACCTCAACCTCCCTCCAGGTGCCCCTTTCCCACAAGGAGTCAGGCAGGGGCCCACGGGCACCCAAAGAGAGGAGGAGCGGCTTTTGGACACTCCTGGGACCTCTACTTAGGATTCTCTGAAGGTGTCTGGCCCTTCGGAATCCCCCTTGCCTGTGACCCCTTCAGCTTTGTCTCCTATGACCGGAGAGGGAGCAGCTGCCGCACAGCAGGACAGCCAAATTAAGCCGGGGCCTTCCAGGCCTCGGGTCTTCAGAGAATGGCTGCCAAAGCCCTCCAAGACAACAGGGCAAACTGCCTCCACCCCTGCTGCAGATGTTGGGGGAGCACCTAGAAGAAGTGGTAGGAACACAAGATTAAGAAGTTTTGATTTTACAGGTGGTTGCATGGGTGCACTATGATTGTTAATGTTATGACACTTTTGTAAAAAGAGTACATTTGTACTTTAATGAGGACAGATGTGGTTTGTTTGTGATTCGTAGTCCTTAAGCCTGTGCGTGCCCCCCGTCCTCCCCCACCTCACCATTCTCAGAGGGACACCCCAAACTGTGCCTATGTCCCCTGCAATCATGCATGTGCAGGGAGGCAAAGATATTTGCCAGGGCCCTTGTGAGTCATGTGCAAGAAATCTCCCGCTCAAGCTGAGTCTTTGCCCTGCACACGCTCATCTATTCCTACCCCCTAGCATTGTCAGTACTGTGGTTCCCCTTCAGTTGTCCAGTTGAGATGACCTGCCATTCTGCCCAAGCCGAAGACCCAACTCACATGCAGCATCAGGAGATCTTGACCATGAGGCTGTTCATCATTGCGAGCGGCCAGGGAACATCTTTGATGTTCAGTCCAGTACCTTTACCCCTTCCTCCGTGACCTGCGCCCTACCCGCCATAACCAATGACACCTCCCCGCCGAAGTAACATTTGACCTCCCCACAGTTACCCGTCAACCTGCCTCCATCATCCTCTGTCACGTGCAGGTGAACATCCATGCCCCACCTTCCTGAGGAGCCCACCCCTATGACAGTAGGCCTGCCCCCACCCCCCATTCTGCCAACCTCCAGAATCCTCTTCACTTTCCAGATCCCTTCCAACAACACTCAATCCCCTTCACAAAAACAAAAATACCTGGAAAAACTCAGCAGGTCTGGCAGCATCTGCGGAGAGGAGCACTGTTAACGTTTCGAGTCCGAATGACTCTTCAACAGAACTAAGTAAAAATAGAAGAGGGGTGAAATATAAGCTGGTTTAAGTTGGGGGGGGGGTGGGACAAGTAGAGCTGGATACAGGGCCAGTGATAGGTGGAGATAACCAAAAGATGTCACAGACAAAAGGACAAAGAGGTGTTGAAGGTGGTGATATTATCTGAGGAATGTGCTAATTAAGGGTAGAAAGCAGGACAAGCAAGGTACAGATAGCCCTAGTGGGGGTGGGGTGGGTGAAGGAATCAAAAAAGGCTAAAAGGTAGAGATAAAGCAATAGATGGAAATGCATTTAAAAATAATGGAAGTAGGTGGGAAAAGAAAAATCTATATAAATTATTGGAAAAAAAGGTGGGGGGAATCGGAAAGGGGGTGGGGATGGAGGAGAGAGTTCATGATCTAAAATTGTTGAACTCAATATTCAGTCTGGAAGGCTTTTATCTCAATCCCCTTCACTCGTCATCGCCGAAGCCTCACCCTTCCACTCTACTAGCTCCCACTGTCCCCTTTAACCACTCCTCCCTATCACCAATTCCCTCTAAACCCACCCCACCTCTTCATTCCTCTCCTCCTGCAACCCTGTCCCCCAGCACAGACCATTGCAGCCCAACAGTACCTCATGCAGCCATCCACCTGCAGCTAGAAGATCCACCTCCTGGAAGCTGCTACAGTGAGAAGATCCATGTAGTTGATGCTGCACCCACCCACTGCTGCCCGTGGTGTTCCACATTCCACGGTTGCTGGAGGTCTCCATTTTCTGATCTCCACAGGCTGCCCCAGCCCTCCTTCCAGGTAATTCCTGACATGTACACGCCATGTTGGTCCAAGCGTGTTCTCGACCGGCGCCAAATCCCACTGGCAGCACAAATGCTTGGGTGGGGGGGGTAATTCTGGTTGGGCCTTCATCTGCATCCCATTAATGGGATGCAAAATGGTTTCATGCAGCCTGGCGGGAATGGCGACCTGCCATGACGGGCAGGTGTGCACATTCCCGCCGTCATTTCATGCCAGCCGATTTTTCGGAAAACCGATTTTACAGCTCCCGCCACATTGTCTCCACACCCCCCTCCTCACCATTAAACCTGCCACGGGGGGGGGTGGTGGGGACTGGAAAATCCTGCTCGTAGTGTTTGGTGGATGTGCTAGGTTGTGTATGTTATGGAGAGGGACTGCAGCCTGACTCAGGTAGTTACGCAAAACTAGTTTATTTATACTATGTACAATCTATACAAGGTGGGTTACTGAGTAGGCACATCTCCTCTGAGTGCTGCCTATCTGCTGTACAGAATCTCTAGCACATGACTGCTGATGTCACAGGTATATCCTAGTCTACAGTACTCATTAGCATATTCTATTAACCCATTACACTACATGTAGCATCTTGGAGCATTATCAGCAAGAGCAACATTGTGACAGTGCAGGATAGCATCAGTGGCCCTAACAGAAGATAGAAAACAGATCCAGTCATTCCAATGATTTTCTCGGATACCTCACAAAATGTAGAAATGGGCCATGGAAGATCTCAGTAGATGGTCCTGAGGTGGAAAATGGAGCACAGATGAAGTCCAGGAACTAAAGTCCTGGGGACTAATAGAGGCTGGATTTAGCATGGTGACACCCACTATGAAGAAATAGCAATTCCTTTTGATAGTCATGTGCATTTAAATTGTTTGGAATCTGTGATGTGTTTTAGATGATGATTGGAGTCTATCAAACCTCGCCCCTTATTGTCAAAAGTCTTGTCAATTAGATGATGGTCCAGTGAAGCTTGAGAAAGTTGACAGGGACATGGCATGGCAGCCAATGTCCACATTAGACACAAAAGTTATTTGCTAAATAAAGTTTGTATGTTTTTGCTTGTATAGTTCTGATGTCTCTGATCTAGTGGGAGTTTTACTCCCTCTGTGAGCAGCTGCATGATGAGACTACCAAATCTGTTAACCCCAACATGTTGCCAGATGATGCTTTCAATATCGCCCACAGGTAGACAAGTGCATTCTGCCGCAGTATAATCACCAGGTAATAATGAAAATGGCTTAATGGCCTTTACTATTAATTTTAGATAGGTCGCATAATCGCTGATAAAATTGCACCTTTTGTAAGAAATTTGTCAGTAGATACTACAATGAATGTATTGTGATGCTGAACATATAGATCTCAGGGGCTCTTTCTGCCCTCTGCCTCCTGGAGAGATGGCTCTTTGTCCTGCACATATAAAGAATGTTGTCTGGGTAAGGTAGTGGAGGATAGCTAACACATATGGAGCTATACCTGAGCAAATCATCAGCACCTTCAGGAGAGAAGAGTAGAAAATGAACAAGGATATATAGGAGTCAAAAAAACATCTCTGAGGCCCACAATGTTCAGTACAATGTCCCTTTGTGGTATATATAGACAAATTTCTTAAACTTGCTGCAATGCACAGTCTGCCAGTACAAAGACCCCTGTTGATAGGGGGAATTTGTGATGCTTCCTCAAAGTTGAGGCTGGTAAAAGAAACGGAATATGTGACATTAACTTGGTAAATGGTGTTCTCATTATCAGGTCTCAGTATGGTTGCCAACTCCGCTTGGATGTATTCCTGGAGATTTCATCACATGACCACCCACCTCCAAAAGCTTCACTCAGTCAAGCAGCATTTTTCCAGTCTCCAATCTTTTTATAACTAATAAAAAAAAGGTATTTGAAGAAAGTGAAAAAAACACAATTGATATTTCTCCCTGGTTGCTTGTAGTAGCAGTGTCCAGTAATTGAATCTTTAATTCCCGGGGACTCGAGGACAATCCTAGAGGGTTGGCAATCCTCGACCTAGCTGAAATTTTAAGGGGTCTGGAAAGTACCAGCAGTCTGGATTTGGCTCAGATTCATCATATGAAACCCAGGGCCTCTGATAATGTACACAAATTCGCAAGCAGCTGAAATATGATGCCAGCCTGAAAGAAATAGATGTTTTTGTTACACAGGAATTTGTTCAAACATTTTTTTTAAGAAGTGTAGTGCAATTTTATAAAAAAACCCACAACTATATTAAAAGAATATCTGAAATTCTGAAAACTTTACAATGATTGCGCAGTACATATTAGGCAGTGGAAAGAATCTAAAAGATTTTAAAATTCCCTTGTTTGGTCCAAGACAGATTTGAAAGAGATATCAGAGAAGGTAATGGCCATAAGTGTTGATGTGGACAAGCTGAAGGCAGAATACCAAAACAAAAACAGAAATACCTGGAAAAACTCAGCAGGTCTGGCAGCATCGGTGGAGAAGAAATCAGTTAACGCAGAATACCATCAGTGCAAATGGAAATAAAGCTGCTTACTCAAGTGTCTATTGTTCTGGCTCAACTCTACATACTCCTGAAAGATGCTTTCAATATCACATTGCAGAGGAAGGCAGAATGGCCAGCAATAGTACATCACTTCAGTAAACGACAGCTAAGAGGCTGTAAAATGAAAATTAAAGCTTTAAGGTATAGAATGATGTCTAGGTCAGTATTGCCAACATAGTTTCTGTGCGGTTGTCTCAACTTTTGTCCCTTGGTGGCAGAGGGCTGGGCTTGCGGGGTTGGTGGGGGTGGGGTGGTGAGAAGTTGATTGTATTCATCATTTTAAAGAATGGACCACTTTTCCACTTCTCACACCCAGTGCCAGGAACAAGCACTCCTTGGTCAAGTGTAACACCATTTAGATATAGCATAAAGCTCCCTCTACACTGTTCCTACAATGTGCCTTTACTACAACTGTATAAGAGCATTCATTACTGCAACATTATGAGACTTCCATTTCCATAACTGGGGCCTTTGATTGAAATTTCCAAATTGATGCCAAATTACAGCAGTTTTGTTCTGCATTACTGGATAATGTTCAAAATAGTTTTTGCGTGGATCCTTTGCAACTGATTAAGATTGGGAATTCACAGGGATTTGGAATGGAACTATACAAAATGGATCTGTTTCCCTTTCATTAGCTGCATCATATTGATTCTGTAACTCATGGTATGATTGTGTGTATCCCTTGTACTATGTTGTATTTAATCTCCCTCATAATATGCGTGTCATTATTCTGTCTACTGTTTTTTTCTGTTAGTTTGTACCAATGTTGTGTCTATAGCTGGCTTTGTGCAGGAATCCATTTGTAAACAAGCTAGAAGAAGCTACTAAACTAGAAGGTAACAGCTGATCTCAGTCGAATTAAACTATTATATCTGATGGCACAAAAATCAGATTTAAGCGCCTAAAATGATCACTGGGTCTTGGAATCGAGTATGGTGGGCAGGTTGAAAGAAGTGGGATGATTGTGGGGGAGGCAGACAGAGGAGCTACTTCTTCCTAGACAAAGACCAGAGAAATCTCCATTTTTTTTTCCTTTTAGCAAAAAAATCTCATTTTTTTCCCTTTTCCTCCTCTTCTTGATGCAGAGTAAACATAATATCCACCCTGAAAAATTATCACCTTCAGTTTGAGAAAATGGGATTTGATTATGGTGTCTATTATTACCAAACCTATAACTCACATTCTCACCAGAGTTACAAATATAACCTCTTCATTCACAAATCTGCAGCTCAACTGCAATGAATTAATGATCCAAAATATAACATTTCCCTGAGCGAAAAAGTTATGATTTACAGACCTCTCCCCATAACTCCTGCACCTCAGCAAGAACAGAATAAGAAGTCCTAATCTGATAACAGACAATTTGATACTATTGGATGCTGCATTGAAACTGCATTTTTTTGCTCATTTCAGGTTGCCCAGCATGTGGAGGGAAATTAATGAGGCATGAGGTACCACACTCTTTGCCCATGTGTTTCAGTGCAGTGTGCACACATATGCCTATTATATAGAGAGTTGTGACTAGTCTCAGATTGTGCCTTTCCCTGCTTGGCTGCCACCTCCATTTAGCATTCCAGCAGGAGCACTTCATGAGTTGCTGTATGTACTCATTGCTGTCGTGTTCAATTGTTCTGCGTTTGAGTCTGCTTACAAGTGATGTTCACTGTGCTTAATTGTGCTGTCTGTACTCATTGTGGGGGAGTGGGGGGATGGGGTGCGGGGAACAAACAATGATTAGTCCTGGCAAGGAATTGTCCTGACATTCTTGGTGATAAGCCTCAGTTCTCCAACAAAAGTTTCCCTGCTCTAACATCAGCTGCACTTTAATCTCTGCATCACCATTTTAGTGTCACTGTTACACATATAGGTTGGCTTTTGTTTTTGCCAATTATTTCCCCTTGTTTCCTCTCATGAAGGCAATGATTCCTTGCTGGGTTACATTTCTATAGGCATTGATTGGCCTCTGGTATCTTGGCTGAGTGCCCATTTTTTATATGTGATTATTGGGAGGTGTTTAATATGGAGAGTGTCACAGCCAAGTCCGATACTGTCCTCAGCCAATGTTCACACACTCGTTGATAGGGGCCACTGCATAGTGAGCAAGAATGGAAACCTTTCCTCCAAATGTGCCACGACAATTGACACCTTTTGCCAAGTCCAAGTTGGTCAGGTGATGGATAGGGTTGTGGCAGGGAATTGGATCATGCTCTAAGTCTTGATGTTTGAGTTGCTGCTGGTAAAGGTTAATTTAAATTTAACAGCCTTTTAATAGTTTACACTTGCACTTCATGAGGCAAAATAGCAAGTGAATAGAATTAAAACTAGATTTTTGGTATCTAGTTTGTCTTAGGCATTTACAGCCTAAACAAAGACAGCATCGGGTCCAAAACAGATGGATGATTGCCTCAACAGCATTAATGTTTACAGATGGTTATTTTTAAATAACAGAAATAAGAACAGTTTTCCTGCAATGTTGACACTTTCTTTAAAGGGATATTTTGTTCCAATTAATTACTTCTCTAAAATAAAATAATTACAAAAATTGCGTTCTTTTGACAGAAATATATTCTTTGCTCGCCTCTATTCTCCTCCTCTATAAACTGATCATTAATGTGAGGCTGTCCCTCCATTACCCCATCATGGTGACCATTTTTCATGGTAACAGGATAGCCTGATCTCAGCTGAACCCAGAAGCATCGGGCAGGATTTTGCATTTTGGGCTGGGGTCAAATGGGAGTCCTGACCCCGCACTTTGTCGGAGCAGTCACCCAGTTGTGATTTTTCCTTGATTGGCCAATCAGTGGCCCAAGGGTGCATTCACCATCCAATTAAGAACAACAGACCGAACCTCAAAGTTGGAAGGTCAATAGGAGGTCCTTCAGCACAGAATGAGCTGCAGCCTGTCATTGCAGGTAATGGACAGAGAGAGATGGAGGTACCCTGTCAGCAACTTTAAAAAAGCCTGAAATAAAAAGATAACCAAGAGCTGCCAGGTCACCACTGTGGAGGGGTAGCCCCTCCACAGGATGGCCTGCAACTGCAGCTGTGGGTTAGTAGGTGGGGATGGCCTCAGAGTCTGCTTGGAGTGCTGGTTGCTCCAGTCTGTCACCTCCAGGCAGCTGCTGTGCTGCTGACACTACTGGGGGAGGGGGGTCACAGACTCACTGAAAATCTCCAGTTGGCCTTTCATAATTGGCCTTATTTGGCCTTTAACTTACCTCAAATGGTCATCCACTAAGTCATCAAGATCAGAGACTGAACAACTACCAGCATTTATATATCATTTTTAATGCAGAGAAACATTCACAGAATTGTTACAGCGCAGAAGGAAGCCATTTAGCCCATCGTGTCTGTATCAGCTTTCCGAATGAGCAATTTACTTAGTGCCATTCTCCCACCTTCTCCATATAACCCTGCGCATTCTTCCTTTTCAGATAACAGTCTAATCCCCTTTTGAATTCTTCAATTGAATCTGCCTCCACCACAGTTTCAGGTAGTGCATTCCAGACCATAAAAGTTCCTCATCCCTGGAACCATTCTTGTGAATCTTTCCTGCACTCTCTCCAAGGCCTTCACATCCTTCCTAAAGTACAGTGCGCAGAAATGGATGCAATATCCCGCTGAGGCTGAACAAGTATCTTATACAAGTTCAATATAACCTCCTTGCTCTTGTACTCAGTTCCCCAGTTAGTAAATGATTCTGATGAAGAGTCATTCGGACTCGAAACGTTAACTATATTCCTGTCCGCAGATGCTGTCAGACCTGCTGAGTTTTTCCAGGTATTTTTGTTTTTGCCCCAATTAGTAAAGCCTAGGACACTATGCTATGTTAACTGCTTTCTCAACCTGCTCTGCCGCCTTCAATATATATACACCCAGGTCCTTCTGCTCCTTGATCCCCTTTAGAGTTGTATCCTTTATTTTGTACTGTCTTTCCATGTTCTTCCTACCAAAATGAATCATTTCACATTTCCCCGCATTGAACTTCATCTGCCACCTGTCTGTCCGTTCCTCCAACTTGTCTATGTCCTTTTGAAGTTCTACACTATCCTTTCAGTCCACAATGCTTCCAAGTTTTGTATCATCCATAAATTTCAAAATTGTGCCTTGTACATGCACCAAGGTCTAGATAATTATATATAAAGGAAAAGCAAGGGGCCCAATACTGACCCCCAGGAACTCCACTACAAACCTTCCTCCAGCCTGAAAAATATCCATTAATCATTACTCTCTGTTTCCTGTCACTCAGCCAACTTTGTATCCATGTTGCTACTGTCCTTTTATTCCATAAGCTATAACTTTGCCCACAAGTCTGTTGTGCACACTGTTTCAAATGCCTTTTGGGAATTCATGTGCACCGCATCAACAGCATTACCCTCATCAGCACTCTCTGTTACCTCTTCAAAAAACTCCTGCAAGTTAGTTAAACATGATTTTCCATGTTGGCTTTCCTTAGTTAAGCTGTATTTCTCCACGTGACTATTAATTTAGCCCCAAATTATTGTTTGTGGAAGTTTCCCCACTGCCGAAATTAAACTGATTGGCCTGTAGTTGCTGGGCTTATCTTTACATCCCTTTTTGAACAAGGGTGTAACGTTTGCAATTCTCCAGTCCTCTGGTACCACCCCTGAGTCTAAGGAACATGGAAGAAGCGTGTTGTAGAGAAAAGAATAAGAATAGACATCATGACATGATGAGAGAGGTAGTAGAATTGATCAAAAAAAGGTTATTAAGAAAGTTTTTCAAAGGCCTGAAGAGAAGTAGAAAGGCCTAAAGGTTTGTTGGGATGCTATGCTTTGGAGAGTAGGGCTGACGTGGCTAACGGCTTTTTCACCAATGGAAAATTGTGATGAACTGAGGTGGGGGTTAGGGACTGAGGGGCTACACTGAAGAACAAAAGAACAGATGTAGGCTATTCAGCCTCTTGAGCCTGCTCAAGCTATCAATTAGAACATAGTAGATCTGTACCTCAACCGACCGAGTCAGAGAAGCGAAGGGTGCTAGAGGGGACATAAGGCCAAAGAAGATTGTAAAGGTAGGGTAGGCGAGACTATAAAAAGGTTTCAAGATGAGAATGAGGACCCTCCTGGAATATATAAAACACAGTAGCACATCAGGAAGTGCATTTATTCACTGAGCCATCAGACTGGAGATCATAAGTATTTTTTATATATTTTTTCTCCGTAAATTTAATTCCTCAGGCTTCTGCCACTGGCAAGTGCACAGTGTCACACCCTCTGATATTTTCTCCTAAAATAAAACAGCTGGCATTTATTAACCCCCTGCTCACAGTGGGGGTTTGGAGTAGTTTGGTGGCATTGCTGGAAGTAGTTGCCCACCATGTGTGAAAATCATAACCACACAAGCCACACTAGAGACCTTCAATGAGCTCTTCATCATGCTGGGAACAGCCTCCTGAGGGTACCCACTGGGTCAGCAAATTTATATTTTAAAAAATCTGTTTCCTGAAGATAGACTGAATTCTGCAGGTACTTCCCTGGCTGTGTTTTGGAGCAGCCTAAGTGTTCTGGAAGGGAAGATCAACTGCAACTGGATATCAGTGCTGAAGCCTGACAAGGAGAGACACATGCAACTTGTATTTTATCACAAAAGAGACATCTGCTGCACTAAATATCAAAACGGCTGCCAAACAAAAAGAGATCTGTATCCAATGCCAGCACACACTCAGTGATGGGTACATGGAATGGCCCAAAGTTCTCAACTCTCAATTATCCAAACAAGACCTAAAAAGGGAAGTTGGGCATGCTGAGATATAAACAAGAGTGCAAAGGGATAGGAATTTTAAAATACATCCTGAGACTCAGAAAAAAGCACTCAGCTATTTGTCATTTTTTTCCTTGTTTAACATTTTTGCCCTTACAACTCACTCCACCATTATCTCCCAAATCTACTGATTGTATTGGGATTCAGTTTCATGGGTGCCAGGCCACCCTCCAGTACCTTGACCAAGTGGCCATTCCTCATGCTCAACTCTAGTCTGTTAATATTGGCAGGTTATTTGATCATGTGGGCAACATGAGAGCTTGATCCTGCTCTGATTTGAGGTTTATACAACTACATTTTACACAGTGTGTGTTTGAGGGGCAGAGGGAGGAGCATGGGATCATTAAATAATGGCCAAGACAAAGCACTCTAGTGGATTGGTCTCCTTTGTGGTCCACAGCACTATACCCCCCTATAGTAACAGTTTTGCAGCAGGCAGTACAGTTATCAGCTGATCCATCTGAAGATCACTTGTTGAATAATCAATGTTGAATAATTACATTTTTATGTGGCTCAATTGGTAGCACTCTCGGCTCTGCATCACAAGGTTCTGGGTTGAAGTCCTATTGTAGTACTGGGAATGTGCTGCACTGTTGGAGGTGCTGTCTTTCAGATGAGATGTTAAACCGAGACCCCATTTGCCTGCTCTGGTTAATGCAAAAAATCCCATGGCACTATTTTGAAGAAAAGCAGGGGATTATCTCCGATGTCCTGGCCAAAATTTATCCCTCAATTAACGTCAGAAAAACAGATGACCACACTGCTGTTTGTGAGAGTTTGCTGTGGGTTTGGCTGCAGTGTTTCCTGCATGGCGACAGTGACTACAATTCAAAAGTGCTTCCTTGGCTGTAAAGCACTTGAGATGTCTGGTGGTTGTGAAAAGTGCTATATAAATGGAAGTCTTTTTTTTGCAGGTGCTATATAAATGGTATAGCACACCTCTAAACAGGGGAAAGAAAATCAGTAAATGGCTCAAAGGAAGTCACACAGTAACAGCAGAAACGAGAAAATGGGATAGGTGATCGAGATTCAATATGTATTGTTCTGAGTTCCCAATCTCAGCCTTAGCATCAAAGAGAACTCGAGTGGATTTCAGACCTTTCTCCAGAAGCGTCAACAACAGAAAAGTCACAAAGTGAGCTGCTCTGACCCATTCCATGGGGATAATTTAAAAACAAAATTCATGCCAGACAGTTCTCTTGACCCAAATGGTGCATGTGAGGAGAAATGTTCAAAAGAGGGAGGGTGAGAAAATAAAACAAAATGGAAAAAAAGTTTACACACCTAAACTTAAAATTTGCCACCTTGTATGCAGCTGCATCAAGTTATGTGCAGACCCTCAGTACGCAAACATCGAGTGTCACTAATTGTTGAGGTTCTATCTGTCCCCAGCGTTGTGAAGGATGGGTCTGGCCACATTGCCATGGAACACTCCTGTTAGTTGGATCCATGCTGCACCACCTGTCTCTCATGGAAAAGTTTGTGCAGAAAAGGATCTTTGACCAGAGGTCCATCAGATAGTGGTCTGCATGCAACATAAGGCCCTGCGGGAAAAGGAGATGGTGAATCCTGTTGGATGGTTCCCTCAGCAGACTGTCATTTAGCAAAATGCCTCATTGCCAGAACTTCCAAACAAGCACTAAGACATAGCTTGGCTGGTGGCGAGAAGGGCTCTCTCTGTTAGATCCTTCCTGCATGCCTGGAGTCTTGTCCCCTCTGTATGCTGCCCTCAAGGCATGGGGAAGAGACTGTTGCCTATCTCCTTCTGGAATGTGTCTTTGCCAAGCAGGTCTGGAAAGAGATGCAGTGGTTTTTGTCAAGGTTCATCCTGAGCAGCTCCATAACACAGGACCTTGTGCTTTACTAGCTGTTTCCAGAGACGCACACCAAGATAAACATCAACTGGAGGACCATCAATTTGGTGAAAAATGCTCTTTTGTTCTGCCTAAAACTTGTTGGTCTTCTAGTGAAAAGAGCTGTCGATGACTGAGTGTTGCAGACTGGCACAATCCAAGGTCCAAGACTAAGTGCTGAGGATGCACTAAAACTTCGGACAGCCACCACAAAGGCTCAATGGGGAAAGGCCACTCTCTAAGGTCCTCCCACCATTGTACCGAGGAGCTGGAACCTATAAAACTCCTTGGGCTGTATGTTTGAGATGAAATGAAGATTGTAAATATAATCTGCAATTTTAAGTGTAGTGAGATATTTCAGAGAGCCACATCATGTGTTGAAAGAAACAGGTCTGTTTTGCACATTATGTAATGTTAAATTTGAACTGTTATGTAATGTACCTTTACAAATTTTATGAATAAATTATGTTTTTGAAAAAATGAAACTTGTTTTGTTTTGGTTGAATTTAGTAATACTTGACATGTAGTTTGTAGGTTGGTAGGGCGAAACTTCAAACCAAAAGAGACATATAAGGTAAACTTTTGTTATTGGAAATCATCACTGGATAAAATAGTACATACGTCATTACATTTCTGTGGGCCAAAAAGCATAAAATAGAGTAAAAGACTTAAATAACGCAGATATCACGCTAAGAAGACATCATTAGCACATTAAAGATATGGACCAAAGCCACTCTTTTACTGAAGAACTCCATAATCGATGACCCGCTAGAACACACAACTTTGAAATATTCATGTCACACTGGATGTGTAACTTGACTTTGCTGATTAAGCAGGAGCCTGTAGATTACTGGTGCCAATGTCAGTGAAAGTACTAAAGATAGTTTGATATGGTATTTCAGGAAAAGCCCATTAAAACCTAACTTGGTCAAACGAGCTTTTTAACTGTTCCATCTATGGGGCTTGTGAGTTATGAATCTTTTTACAGCTATGAAATACCCTATCAATTTTCCGCTAACCAGTATAAATAGCCAAAATATGCTTGCAATTTACTTAAAGTTGTACTACTTTAAGTTAGCTTACAATTTCTGAAGGTAGTCACTAGAGGGAATAAAATGAGGAGTCACTGCCTTGTGAGAGTTAAGGGGTAAACTTGTGTCACAAAATTGTCCTTAATGCCAAATAATGATTTTTAATCCACTAACTGGAAATCTGAATTGAACTTTTAAAAACACAGAGACTAAACGGAGTTGAACTCACTGCCCAAGATGGCTAACCCCAATCTGTATTACTATATGTCCAAACCAAACATTCCCATTCATTGCAGTGGAGTCAGTCTGTCTGCAAAACCCATCAAAGACAATTCTTTTCACCACAGTAAAGAGCCCCTCCATCATTGCAAAACCCTGGAAATTGCTGAAAATGCTAAGTTCTGTCCCCAAACCCCCAACATTTCCTCCCCTCTTGGGGGTGGGACTGGAGTCAGGCTGGGGTTTGCACATGCACGATTCATGGAGACAGCTGGCTATTTAAATTACCAGCTGCCTCCACTGGAGTGGGATTTTGGAATCTGGAGTGTGTGGTTTAGAACAGGTAAGAGAAAGTCTGAATTTGGTGCGTGTGTTTGGATAACCGAAGAGGTAAAGTACCTCTTTGGATAGGGTCCTGGGATACCTTTGGGAAAGAGAAGACACCCTTTGGGAGAGGTAAAGTACCCTTAGGGGGTTGTGAAAACTGAATATGATTAAGCAATTTTTACACAATAACTCATTGGAACTGTCAAGCTATAAAAGAGCTGCCCAGCTGTCAAGGAACTGTCCAACTGTCAAGAAAATGTTAAGGAGCTGTCCAGCTGTCATAGCTTTCCAGGAAGTGTCAAACCTGTCAAAGTTATCTAGGAAGTGTCAAAGCTACCCAGGAAATATCAAAGCTGTCAAAGAACTGTCCAAGGATACCAGGTGAATCGGCATGGAGGGGGTAAGGGCAAAGGGTTGTGGGTGGAGGCATGGGTTGGTATGATTTGGTATTAAGTTGGCATAGGGAATATGGGGTGGGTATAAAGGCACTTAGGTGACATAGGGGTGTGAGGGGCCATGGGGTGGGTGGGGGGAATGGTTTAGCACAGGTTGGCATGGGTTGGGTGTAGGGAATGTGTGGGGGGTTTGAGGTGGTGAGGGCTGGAGGGATGTTTTTGTTTTATTTGTTATTTATTTTAACACAGTGCTGAAGCACAGAGGCAGGCAGGCCTTGAGCCCAGCCTGCCTCTGCACCTAGCAGCCTGCAGATTCATACTGGGCCCCCCACCCCTGCCTGAAAATCTCGTCTGCAGATGGTCATTTTTAAAGGTCAGGTTCACCATGGCAGGAAATCTCCTGATTTGGCAAACTCAACCCAGGGAGGGAAACCTGGGGCAAAGACTTCAGTGGAGTGTGAAGGACTCACATCTCCTGTCTCATCAGCAAGGCATCTATGGCAATCACGTGATGTATTCAACTTTTGGGATCAGGCCATTAAGACTAATTACTTGGACAATGGGACTCTGGTTAAGTTAGCTTTCCGACATGAGCTAATCAAGTCACCTTTAGAATATACAGACAATGGCCAGGATTTTCCGTGCACGCTGGCGTCGGGTGTGTTCAGTGGCGTGAGCAGACAATATGGCGAGAAGGCCAAAAATTGGATTCACGATGTCGTGAAACCAGTTTGCGATTGTACACTCAGCCTGTCGATGGCCGCCATCGGACGTCAGGAACCTATTTGTAATACATCAGCATATGAGGTCAGCCTGCCGGACTCATCCCTCCCCCATTGGATCGTCCGCCCACGTTGGCAGGAAAACACGCCAGTGCAGAACACGCCTTGACAACTGTGATGTACAGAAATTGGGACTTACCGTCAGGTTCTTGCTCATATTGCAGACTTCCAAGGAGCAGAAGATGCTGGAGCCTGACAGCAACAGGAATGAAGGTGTTGATGGGGTTCAAGTTGTTGGGGGAATGAAGGTGTTGGAAGGTGAGGTGGGAAGGGGGGAATAAAGGTTTTGGGATAAGGTTGGGAAGGGGGAGGGAGTGCAGAGGGAGGAGGAGGCAATGGGGGAGAAGATGGCAACTGGGGAGGTAGGTATAAGGAGGTTGGAAGGTGTAAGGGAAGGTGTTTGGAGGGGGAAGGAGTGTGAAGAGGGGAAGGAGTCCAAAGGGAGGAAAGAGTGCGGAGAAGTGAAGGAATCCGGGTTGGGGAGGAAGGAGTCCAGAGAGGGGAATGACTAAATGTGGAGGAAGGAGTCAGGAAGGGGGAAGGAGTAAAGCTGGGAGAAGAAGTGAGGGCGTCTGAGGGAGTCAGGAAAGGGGAAAGAGCAAGGCTGGAGGAAGTTGGGAGTTGGGAGAGGGGAACGACTAAGGGTGGCAAGAAAAATAAGGGTGTCTGAGGGAGTCAGGAAGCGGGAGACACTAAGCGGAGTGGGGAGTCCAGGGAGGTGGGGGGCGGGGGGAAGGGGTCCCCAGGGGGAGGGGTTCAGAGGGGGGAGGGGGTCCAGAGGTGGGAAAGGGTTCCAGAGGGAAAGGGGTTCCGGGGAAAGGGGTGCAGAGGAGGAAAGGGGTTTCGGGGGAAAGTGTCCGGAGGGGGAAAGGGGTTCTGGGTGGGGGAAGGGATCCCGGGAGAAAGGGTTCCGGGGGGAAGGGGTCCGGAGGGGGGGATGTCCAGGAGAACTTGCAAGTGAGGGGTCATGGGTCCATGATTGTGTCCTGGGGAGCAAACTGAGGATGGGCATGGTATGAGGGAATGATGAAAATGATCGAGGGCAGAGTGAGGCAGTCATCTTCCTGATGAGTGTTCAATGGTAGTGGTAGAAGGGAGGGTGAGGGTGCTTGGTGGGGACTCAAAGGCACCTGGGGGTGGGAAGGAGGAGGTCAGGGAGGTGAATGTGGATGGGGGTGGGATTTTCGGGAAGGAAGGGAACGTGTTCATTCACCTGGACAATGTCAAAGGATAAAGGCTGTGGCTGATAGGCCATGGAGGGGAGGTGGAAGGTGATGCCAGGGGTTCAACTGTGATGGGGGAAAGGAAATAGGTGACTGGGGGAGGGGAAAAGACAGGGGAGCTGACGAGAAAGCGAATCCAGACCATGCTGTCCAAATCGAAAGTGAAACAACAGTCGTGGTGGGTGAGATCAGGTGCTGCATGGGAGTGTGATCATTGGGTGGGCGGAGGTGCAGGTCAGCTCGGATGGACAAGTGAAAGCGAACCCCAGCAGGCAGCATTCAAAATGCTCAGGACATTGAGATGAGTATGGCACGTGAAGGATCCGTGTGTGTGAGAGAGTGCTTGCACGTGGCTCCAAAAGGCCCTGCCACACACACTTCTCCCTCCAGAATCACTCATTGGGCAGCTGCTCCCTCTGCAATGACAGAGGACGAGGTTGAGGGGTTCACAGGCAAAGGGGACTCAGAGGGAGAGAACAGCCTCTGAGATTCCTGAGTGGATGACCCAGGGGTGTCCAGCTGCTGCTCCTCCTCCCTTCGGGTGCCCCGGGGCTCGTGCCTCCCTCCTTGAGGAGAAGGAGCACCTGGAGGGATGTCCAAGTGCCCTGTTTCCCTCTCGCATTGCCACTGCAGGAACTCACCCATGGCTCCGGTGATAGAGAGCAGGTCTGCACAATCTCCTCCGCGTTCTGCTGGACCAGAGTCTCCATGGCGTCCGCCATCCTCCCCATGGAGACTGCTGTACACACACATGTGGACACCACTTCATCAGAGAGTAGGCGAATGGACTCCTCTGACTCGCGTGCCACTTTGTTGAGGGTTTCCAACAATGCTGTGTGATGTTGCCAGCCCTTTTGCTGACTCTCCAGGTTGAGTTTGAAGGCCAAATCTAGAGGCTCGTCATCTGACTTGGACCTCACAGATGCCTGATCCCCAGCAGCCCCCCCGAGTGCCAGGGAGCTCGCACAAATCTGCCTCCTGCTGCTGTGGACGTGTGTCCATGTGGTGACCGCCAGATTGCAAACCCGAGCCTGCTCTAGATCTAGGTTCCACCGAGATTTGTGTCTCTGCACTAGTGGAGGGTGTGGGTAAGTGCTGACGGGTCTTCCAGGCTGCTTATTTCCAGCTCTTCATTGGAGGAGGTGTCCTCTTGGTTGGAGGTGAGGACCTGGGTGGAGCTGAGGTACTGGCTGGCTGAGGGTGTCGGTCGCTTGGCAGAGCTCCCTGTGAACCAAAGTAGAGATGATTAGTGCATGGCAGCAGAGTCAAAAGCAGGAGAGAGAGCACTCATATTTGTGTTGACAGAGGGATGATGTTGTACAGGATCCTTACGAGGGTGGTTGCTGCCGACCTCACTGTTACTGCAGGCACAGTCCATGTCCTCACCAGTCAGTATGATGGCACACTCCTCAATGTTGAGGGGGCCAATGTGGGCCGCTCTGATCCCGGTCTGGGACTCTTCTTGCTGACGTGAGCAAGCTTCTTCTGCATGAAAACATGGAGAGGGTATGAGCAGGACACATGACATTGCGTGGAATGTTCGTGTGGTGAGTGGAGCCATGGACAGGATGAGGACGTGAGCTCGAGAGGGTATGAGCCTGATAGAGATGTGAGGGTATGTGTGTGAGTTATTGGTATTGTCCCTTGAGGGGTGAGATCCCTGTGGATGTGTGATGGGTTTGTGAGTGTGTGAGTTGAGAGTGATGAGAACAGTGAATTACCTTGGCGAAATGGAGGAGACCATTCATCTTGTAGCAGCACAGGGTGGCTGTCCTCTTTTGCAGGGCATTGGTGCTGACCACCGACTCCCAAACTGGGTTAGTGAGGTTGCTGCCCATCCTGCGACCAGAGTGGGGGTAGAGGACATCACGGTGAGCCTCCACTGTGTCCAAAAGGTGCTCGAGGGATGCGTCATTGAATGTGGGGGCCGCAGTCTCTTTGCCTTTCAGGGCCATGTCTTCTGTGTAGCAGTTGTGTGCTGGAAGCACTGAGAGGTGTGCATGTGGCTGAAGTCTAAATATGTTGCCCGGCGTGATGAAGCGATGAAGTGACGGTGTGGCGGGCGAATGAGAGCCCACCCACCATGGAAACGACGTGTTTCCTGGGAATGCATAAATAATGCAGTGGGTTTGGGGCAATACGGCATGAAAAGCTGCCATTTCAGCCAGCGGGTAAAACATCGTTTTATCCACCCACTACTGCTCTTAGTGCAAATCTGGGATGATTCCGCCCAATGTCTTTTTTTTGAATTCCCCTGGCAGTTGAAGAAGGAACATCACGTGACAAACCAACCCTTTGTATGTTTTAAGCACATATTTTCTCAGCAGAATTGAGGACAGTTTAGGGAGAAGACCTAAGTGGGGTTCCTCCTGCCTCCTTGTTTCTCTCACCCACCAGGTGACCTTTGAGCCCTGTTTGCGGACGGTGACCATGCAGGAACGCTCTGCTATAGACAGAGATTTCTTAAAAGAATCCAACCCAGCATTACCCTCTCCCAATGGACAACCAAATCAGACATTTACACCTTTAAATCTGAAGCATCAAGACTATTGAAATCAGCCTGAAGCCAGCCAAGTCACTAAACTACAGACTGTATAATCTTTAACTTTTTTTATGGATTCTAATCTGGCCAACCGACCCTTCCTCACTCTGTAATCTGTATTTGTGTATTTGTGAATTTCGAGTGTGTATGTGTGAAAGCCGTTGCGTATTTTATCATTTTACTTAGATTGGTTTAAGTGTAATAAAGCTAACCCCTTTCTTTGTTAAACTTAAGAAAACCTGTCATATTGATTCTTCTATGACCACAGCACGTAAATAGTTAAGTACTTCTCGAATTGTCAAGTATAGCTTTTTCAAACAAACAAACCTGTTAAAGTCAAACAAGGAGATGGAAAAGTGGGAAACCATTCAACCGCTTCATCTGATCATGATACTTGTACCTCCAATTTTTAAAAGGTGGCATGCACTGGCATTGTTATTGAGCTACCTGGGGTAGCTGAGGAGGCGGGATTCATGAGACAGGCTTATTTTTGTGTCGTGCATCCACCCCTGACAGGAAGCAGGCGACAGCTTCCAATTTTGGTGGAGGTGAGGGGCTAATTGGTAAGGGGTCATGAGTGCTGGCCAATTAGTGGCTGGAGTGGGGAGAGAGGCAGGAATGGAAGCAGGGCACCAGGGAAGCGGGCCGTATTCTGGCACGATGCAGCAACCATTGCTGTGGCTACCATCTTCGCATGATTTGAAAAAAATGAAAGTGTTTGCATCTTCAAATTGGCCAGGCCAGATGGAGAGCTGGAACTCAGGGTAGGGTAGAGAAATGTTAATGTTATTAAAGTTTCAATGCTGTGCAATAGATTTTCTTGAAAACTTGCACTTCTTCCAGTCAAATGAAACTTTTTTTCATGCTGCCAACTCTGCTCCTGACAAACTGGAGCCATTCCCAGCTTTTACACAGCTCCTAACAGCCACCCGCCCCCCGTGAAAGTTTTGTTACCTCAGAAGGCGAACTGTTAAGAAGCTGCTTAGTCACCCTTAATGCCCCTAATTAATGGTGCTGGCAACTTCACTTTCCCGCCCTCCTCCCTCCCTCACGAAGACTGTCAGAGCTGGGCATGGAGGCAAGAGGTCAGGACGCACATCAGTGCCAAGTTTTTAGTTCGCTTGCCTCCATAATCCGGCCCCTGATTTCAGTCGGTGCCTCAGCTGGGCACTATGTTGGAACTTAGTGCGCCATTAGGCTGGAGAAGGGAAAATCTACCCAGGACTCCCGTTCCTACTCACTATCCGGTGACTCTTTCTAGTGTGAGTATATGCTTGAATATTAAGTGTGGACTGTAATATTATGGAGCTGCAGAATTCAGTATAGCTGGTCTCAACCTGTAAAGAAAAAAAACAATTTGCATTTATATAGCACCGTTCATGACCACAGGATGTCTCAAAGCTTTCTACATGAAGTACCTTTGAAGTGTAGTCACTGGCATAAAGTAGAAAATACGAACATATGAATTAGGAGTAGGAGTAGGCCATTTGGCCACTCGAGCATGCTCTGTTTTTTTTCTCGCCACCCCCCCTGCCCATCCCCCATCTCAGTAATCTCATCCAGCTCCTATGTGGCAGCTAACTTGCATACAGCAAGCTTACACAAACAGCAACACGATAATGACCAGATAATCTAATTTTTGTGATGTTGATTGAGTGTTTGATATTGATCAGGACAACGCTTCCCTGCTCTTCTTCATATGGGATCAATACAAACACCTGAGATGGCAGGTGGGGCCTAGGTTTAATATCTCATCCAAATGACTCCCTCAGTGCTGCACTGGAGTGCCAGCCTCGATTTTTGTGTTCAAGTCCTGGAGATAGACTTGAACCCACAACTTGCCGATTCAGAGGCAAGGGTGCTGCCAACTGAGTCAGGACTGAATGGGCAAATTTGGTGAGGATCTGCTCTTGGCCTAAGTAAGAGTGTAAATTAGACAATTGGACTCGGGTGTTAGATTTTATCTCTGACACATGGTCTCATTCAGTGAGGCTCTGTGCCAAGAACGGAGCCTCTGTGAATATGCCCTTACTTCTTTATAGTGTTCCGACTTAAATAACAATCTAGCTTAACATTGGGCTTCCTTTAGGTACAACTATAAGCGTGTTTAGCTGGATAACTCAGCTTTCATTGGCTGATCAATTAATTTAATTTGTACACGTTTTACCAGAGTTACTGCGCCATTACTAGAAAATGTGATTGGTTCAGCTGTGATGCCCTCCAAGGTTGAGTCACCTGCTGATACATGTCTAGGCTAACCTGTAAGGAATGATTACTTTGAATGAGGCACTGAAAGGATGTTGATGCCCATGCTCGAGTTAGGACATGCAGGAGATGGGTGGGCCTTAACCAGGGGTCACCGGGGAACCAAATGCCTCTTTCAGTCATTTTCTTCAAATCAAAAAGAACCTTTGAATCTCTCTTATTTTGTGCTGACTCCAATAACACCATCTGATTTTTTTGCCTGCCTCCCTCCTTCCCAACTCAGTCCCATAAAATCCCCTGATGAAATCACCATTCCACAAATATTGGTGGGAGTTTTGCATATTAAACTTGGCTGAAGACACGCAGGTCCTTGCCAAGCTAACACTAGGAAATACATATCCTTGCTAACCTAAACTCTAAGAACAGCCATCGTCTTAATTAAATTTATTTAAGACACTTAAAAGCAAATGAACTATATTGCTGAGGACAGATGATTGTGACACAACACTTTCAGACTCTGATTAATGCTTCTGTTGCAGGTGTAACGTTCACAGGGAGGATCAGGAAATATAAGAGGGAAAAAAAAACAATGAAACTATTTGAAAGGCACTCAGCAGGAAGTCAGACAATTCGATGACTGCGAGATTTTGCTTTTATGGACTGGGCAATCTTTAATGTAAGAATCTAAAGACTTTGTATAATTGGAGAGATTGTACTTGCACCCTTTAGGTAGGTTGCTGAATGAACTTTTCTCTAAGTTGTTTTGCAATCATTACTTTTGAACAAATAAGCCAATTATAATTATTTTTGCTAAGTGAGAAGGAATTTGAATGGAGAATTAACATATCAAAAAATGCCATATCACAGAAGGAGGCCATTCAGCCCATGGCATCTCTTTGAAAGAACTGTCCATTTAGTTCCAGTCCCCTGCACTTTCCCAATAGCCCTGCGAATTTTCCCTTTTCAAGTATATATCCAGTTGGGCAATCTCTTATTTTAAAATACTGTTAGTCGAGCAGAAGTTGTGTCTAAATACATTGAACATTACAGGGAAGGTGCCAGATTCTCGGATGGTCTTCAGTTTTATGAGAATATAAAAGCTCAATAATAAATCTAAGCAAATCTAAGCAATCTGTGACTCATTCAGAGTCACATCAGCATACCCAAAACACTAGAATAGCGGTTAACCTGGGAGTAATACCATTTGTGGGATGGTAATTCAAATATTCCACAAATTGACTCATTTGCAGGTTCAGTTAGTAAAGGTGCTGGCCAGCATGTAACTGATACAGAAAGATATGATCTTGGACTTTGCTGAGTCAGTTGACCTCAAGTTGGGCAACAGTTAAAAAGTTCTATAATGTGCTGCAACACCCCCCCACTTCCCCCCACCGTCCCCCCCTCTGGTTTATGGATACGAAAAATCAGACAGTGTTCCCACTCCTGTTCACTAACTAATGGATCCTGTTGGAAAGCACGTATGAGATTTTAATAGGAGGAGGGACTAGGATGGGCAAGGGGTGGGCTGAGAGCCAAACATGCTCAACATTGATAGCTCAGAGACCTTTAGCTGCCCACCCGAAACAGGTGGAAAGTGGCAGTTGGCTGACTGGAGGGAGCGGACGTTTGGGTAGCAGGAGGACCTAAAGATATCTGCATATTTGAAGAAGAATCCCTTTGGCTTTGGGCTGGTGTCTTTTCCAAATGCTCAGAAGAGCAGGTTAAAATTCAAGACAGCAGGATCCAGGTGAGGTATTAGCACACAGGTCACCCAGTCGAATGTAACTGTCCAGTTTCCATCCACTCAGGAAGGGTTAATATCGGCCCTTTGGTTTGATATTGATTGAGGATCCAGATGTAATTCAGGTCAAGTAACTTCAAGAATCACTGTAGGCGAAAATGTGAAAAATGTTCACCCATGTTTGTGCAGGGGGATTGTCAGTGCCTGTGGAATTGAGGTTAGCAAAGAGTCAGTGCATTTCGAAGAAGTAGGGGGGAAATTTGGAGGAAAAACAGAATGGTGACAAAACTCTTCAAATTCTATTTTGGCCTCTCTCTTTTGCTCATTTGTTTCCCAAGTGTTTCGTTCAATTGCCATCTCGATATTTTTTTGTTTGTCTCTGACCAGATGCCGACAGCGAAAGCGTATAATCAATTTGCTCTTTTCATTGGGAATCTACATATTCCAAGTTTAACCCTGGGATCCTCTCATGTTCTAAGGGTTACAGAAGTTGCCACTTTGTTAAAAAAAATTGTGAAAATAATTATAGACTACGAAATGTTGTATGGATAAGGGTTAACACAGTCCTGTGCATGGAAATACACTTTACCCAGTTTGATTCAAAGTATTTTTGCCTGTTATTGTGTTCATCAAGAAATGATTCAGAATAGTATGCTTTGTACTTATACTCCACATGCAACATTTTTGTCTAGGAAATAATTGTTTTGGCAACTACTTGCTTCTTTGCTGAACCATTCACATTTCCAAACCTGAGTGTTAGAGACACAATATAAGATTCCCATGGGTACACAGTGATGTTTTTCATGCACAAAGAACCCTGAATTAACAAGGGAAAATGCAACTTATCAGCAAAGCAATAGCACACCTCATAAGAAACTGAGGTTTAGAACAGATTGAGCTGTGATGCAGCATACTGCACATTTCGGAAGCGTTCATGAAACCCTTCCTCAGGGTTGAGGGAAAGTTTGTGGAGTTCACACTCATAGTGTGAACGTGGCAGACTGAGAATCCATTCTCAGACAAAGTAAAATGGGGGAATTAGTAGCAAGTTACGTTGGAGGCAGTCATTTAGCATCTCACCAAGTGTTGTTCTCTGCCTCCAGTGGCAATATACTGCCTCATTTATAGGACAGCATAACTCACAAAGGAAAACAGTGTCGTTTTTCAGCTTTACTACACATAGCGATCAGGCCATTCAGAAAAACTTAACCAATGGTAGGGAAGCTCAATGTCTGGTTGCATACAAAATGCCATGTTGGACAATGGAAACAGCCCTCCTGGTATTTAATAGGAGTAAAGTCGCCCTTTAAGAATAACTAAGGAGTAGGACTGTGTTGTTGGATTGCAATGATCTTTCCCAGTACTGTACATTCCTATGCCACTATGAGTCTCAGACATTAGTTGATGAATTTCGACCACATATGTGCACGCACAGTTGCCCCATAGACATGGTGGGTGGAATCATCCCAGGTTTGCACTAAGTTCACTAGCAGGTGCGAAAATGGACGCTTTACCTGCCGGCCGCAATGGCGGCTTTTTACACCGTATCGCCCCAATTCCGCCTCATTAATCACGCATTTCCGGAAAACACACCATTTCGATGACGAATGGGCTCCGATTCACCCGCCATGCCATCACCTCACTGCTTCATCACGCCGGGCGCCACATTTAAAGTGCAGCCGCGCGAACACCTCTCAATGTTTCCAGCCCACGACTGCTGCAAAGAAGACATGGCCCCGAAAGGCAAAAAGACTGCAGCCCCCTGGTTTAGTGACACATCCCTCGAGCACCTTTTGGAAGCCATGGAGGCAGCCATGATGTCTTCCACCCCCATTCTGGCCACAGGAGGGGTAGCAACATTACTACTCGGGCTTGGTAGGCAATGGCAGTGGTGATCAGTGCCATTGCTGCACAGAAGAGGTTGGCCATCCAATGCAGGTAGAGGATGAATGATCTCATCCGTGCCACCAGGGTAAGGAAACCATCTCAGCACTCTAAACTCACTCACTCAAGCCCATCAAACATTCACTGATGTCTCACTCGCTGCCAGCTCAAGGGACATCACCGCCCATTCTCACACACAAACCCTCACATCTCCATCTCACTTGATCTCCCCTGAAGACTGCCTCCTCAGCCTTCACCATCTTGAGGCTACTTTCACAGATCAGCCTGTGCCCCTACACACACCCTGGGATACCCTCCTTCCCCAGTACAGCCCTCACCCTGCAGCTTCTTCTCTTGCCTGAGGCCACTTCTCCCCCTTCCCCAAGCAAGCCTTATCCCTGCAGTCGTTAAGAAGCCACCCCCGCCTTATGGCTTGTCTGGTAGGTAGACACCGGCCCCAGAACCCCTTTAAAAGTGATGTGGTACTGTCTGCAAAGCCTGGCACTGATGACTGCGAGTGCTGCCCGAAGCAAGGTAGGCAAATGAACCTCAAAGCCCCGTGCAAAGTGCAGCCCGCCAGGTGCATGTCGCTTATATGCAGTTGTGAAACACGTGATCGCACACTGACATGCTCGGATGATCCAGCGTGGGGGGATGATTTTGACAAACTGGGCTTATAATGATATGCAGATGTAGTTACTGTTGTAAATTAGGTAACGGGGTAGCCAACTTGCATGCAACAAGCTCCCCTAAACAGTATTGTGATACTGATTGGATAATCTGTTTTATTTTAAATCTGTATGGGTGAAGGGGTAATAGCTGTCATAGTGTGTCTTTCTTTTTTTTATTCATTTAAGGGATGTGGGCGTCGCTGGCTAGGCCAGCATTTGTTGCCCTTAGATACATAAGCAATCTTACCCACTGATGTGTGAGAGTCTCTAATTTAAATTATTTCTGAACTAAAACTGTGATTGAATTCAAACTCTGATCTTTCCTTGGCCCCTCTTATCTTTCATTTACATGCCGCCCCTTGGCGACATCATCCTAACGCACAGTACCAGTATCCACATATATGCAGCAATTCCTAGTTCTACCTCATTACCACCTCCCTTGACCCCTCCACTGTCTCTAAACTGTCAGGCAGCTTGTCCGACATCCACTCCTGAATAAGCAGAAATTTCTTCCAATTGAATATTGGGAAGGCATTGACTTCAGTGCCCATCACAAATTCGATCCTCGCCACAGGCTCCATCCTTCTCACTAGCAATTGTCTGAGGCTGAACTAGACTGTTTCCAGCCTTGGTGTTGTATCTGACGCTGAGGTGTACATCCCACCACATAACGGCACCATCACTAAAACTTCCTGTTTCCACTTGCATCACATTGCCTGACTCCTCCCTTGTGTCAGCTTCCCTGCTGCTCATCAATGCCTTTATTAACCTCCAGACTTAACTATTCAAATGCACTCCTGGCTATCCCCCCAAATTCTACCCTCCTGATATCATTCAAAATTCTGCTGCTCATGTCCTAACTCACATCCATTTTCCCTGTGGTCACTCATCTTTATTGACTTCTTGTTAAGTAATGCCTCAATATTAAAATACTTATCCTTCCTTTCAAATCCCTTCATGGCCTCACCTAGCTCTGTAATCTAGAGCAGACCCACAACTCTCCATGAACTCTGTGTTCCGCCAATTCTGGTCTCTGGAGCATTCCCAATTTTAATTGCCCTGCTATTGGTGGCTGTGCTTTCAGTTGCCATGGTCCTAAGCTCTGGAATTTCCTCCCTGCATTTCTCTGCCTCTCTTCCTCTCTTTATCTCACTCCTTAAAACTTATTTCTTTGACCAGGCTTTTGGTCATCAGCCCTAATACTTCCTTATGTGACTCGATGTCGAGTTCTGTTTGATAACGCTCCTGAAGGGCAACTCAGGATGTTTTATTCCATAAAAGGCAATATAAATGCAAGTTGTTGTTTTTGCATTTTAATTATTTTAAATTTTCTGTATAGTATATACGTTCTGTCATCTTTGTTTAGCTATTCATAGTATTTTGATCTATTATTCTTCATATACATTAAATGTTAGCAAGTAATGAATAAATTTACATCATTGTATGTACTGCATATCATCCTAACTTCAATGAAGTATCAATGTGTATTATCAGTCCATCTATCTATCATCTAGCTATGTATTTATATCATGATAAATCCTTCCTCCATTTCCCTTGGTCACGTGTCCTATGTCATGATTTTTGTCACACCTTGCTGTCATGCCTGGGTTAAATGCCTGAATTGCTGTAAAGCAGAATGCAAGGTTTGTATTCCATTGTTTTCTATTTGGAACTTGCCATTATTCACTATTCAGGCCTCCAGCGGCTAGGTGCTGTGGCTCTATAGTGCTACATGTTTTCCCACGTTCACTTGACCTGTTGTTAAAGTTATTTTTCTGTTCGTGCGTAATCAGTTCAAATATTATGCATCAAACATGCCTACAAAAGTGCAGCTTGAAACACTTAGTAAAATAAATTAAGATGAAGAACACAGCTACATTATTGCTTGAAGTTCACCTTACTAATGACGACCAAATCTATAAATTAGGGAACTTTTTGTGATTCTGTGGAGCTACACTTAATTCACACCTCTGTCTACATTTTTTTTCAGCCAAAACCAGTATAGCCAGATTAACTACTGATAGCTCAATTTCATGAGACATCAAAGAATTATAAATGAGATACATGTGTAACTTAATACAAATGTTTTTTGGTGCTGGTCGGTTAAGTTGGATAATTTTGGAGAAGATTGCAACAACAGCAACTATAGATTATGGGACTAAATTATGGGACCTCATTACAGCCTTAGTTCAAACATGGACAAAAGAGCTGAACTCCCGAGGTGGGGTGAGAGTGACTGCTCTTGACATCAAGGCCGCATTTGACAGAATATGGCATCAAGGAGCCCAAGCAAAACTGGAGTCAATAGAAATCAGGGGGAAAACTCTCTGCTGGCTGGAGTCATACCTAGCACAAAGGAAGATGGAAAACAAAAACAAAAATACCTGGAAAAACTCAGCAGGTCTGGCAGCATCTGTGGAAGGGAGCACAATTAACGTTTCGAGTCCGCATGACTCTTCAACAGAGTCTGTTGAAGAGTCATGCGGACTCGAAACGTTAAATGTGCTCCCTTCCACAGATGCTGCCAGACCTGCTGAGTTTTTCCAGGTATTTTTGTTTTTGTTTTCGATTTCCAGCATCCGCAGTTTTTTGCTTTTAACAAAGGAAGATGGTTATGGTTGTTAGAGGTCAGTCATCTCTGCTCCAGGACATCACCGCAGGAGCTCCTCAGGGTAGTGTCCTCGGCCCAACCATCTTCAGCTGCTTCATCAATGACCTTCCTTCCATCAAAAGATCAGAAGTGGGGATGTTCGCTGATGATTGCATGATGTTCAGCACCAGATACTGAAGCAGTCCATGTCCAAATGCAGCAAGACCTGGACAATATCCAGGCTTGGGCTGGCAAGTGGCAAGTAACATTTGCATGACACAAGTGTCAGGCAATAACCATCTCCAACAACAGAGAATCCAACCATCGCCCCTTGATGTTCAATGGCATTACCGTCACTGAATCCCCCACTATCAGCATCCTGGGGGTTATCATTGACCAGAAACTGAACTGGACTAACCATATAAATACTGTGGCTGCAAGAGTAGTTCAAAGGCTAGGAATCGTGCGAGGACTCCCCAAAGCCTGCTCACCATCTACAAGGCACCAGCCAGGAGTGTGATGGAATGCTCCCCACTTGCCTGGATGAGTGCAGCTCCCACATCACTCAAGAAGCTTGACACCGCCTAGGACAAAGCAGCCCGCTTAATTGGCACCACATCCACAAACATCACTCCCTCCACCACCAACGCACAGTAGCAGCAGTGTGTACCATCTACAAGATGCACTGCAGGAATTCACCAAGGGTCCTTCAATGGCACCTTCCAAACCCACGACCACTACCGTCTATAGGGCAGCAGATACATGGGAACACCACAACCTGGAAGTTCCCTTCCAAGTCACTCACCATCCTAACTTGGAAATACATCGCCGTTCCTTCACTGTCGCTGGGTCAAAATCCTGGAACTCCCTTCCTAACAGCACTATGTGTGTACCTACATCACATGGACTGCGGCAGTTCAAGAAGACAGCTCACCACCACCTTCTCAAGGGCAATTAGGGATGGGCAATAAATGCTGGCCCAGCCAGCGAAGCCCACATCCTGCGAATGAATAAAAATAAATAAATAATTTATTTAAGTCAAACCCAACAGTACTGGTACCCCTCAACTATTATCCAACTAGGGTTTGCTGGGGCGGTAGAGGTAGCATCTAATTAACTAATTAGGCACCTAACTAACACAGGATGGGTGGTTGCAAGTGCTACTTTAGTCAGATCTCAGGCACCCTCCTGCCCCATGCCAAGGGACACTTTGACCTTGGCATAGCATTTGAACAGACATCCTCATCCCCAACACCAACCATGTTAAGGGGGTCGATCTTGTCCTCAGATTTTTTTTTAAAGTACAGAGTTCTCATCTTGCCTCATAATTGTAACCACTCATCTCTGGTAACGACCTAGTCAGTGAGGCAAGCATCTGCCCTTGTGGAGGCTATGACCTGTCACCTCACTCGATGTACTGACCTCTATTGGGAGGAGAACGAAGCAGGAAGGTGGGCTTAGACTAAGTGGTCTATGCTGAAAAAAGCACCAGTAAATTCAATGGGATAGGTCTTGACTTTGCGTAATAGTGTAAAACAGGTGATATGAATCAACAGCCCATTTTACATCTCCTCCCATTTTATATTGTCGCATAAAGTCAAAATCTACTTCTGACGCATCAAGTGGCCTGTTCCTCTGCTGTCGCATTTCATGTTATTCATTATTTAATATATTTGTACATGTCCAAGGATATGGAAGCTCTTCGGTTGTAGCTTCTCTTCAGGAGGAGTGATGTAGGGGTAGGTTAGACAGATTAGGATTAATTCGGCAGAACCTACAAGGAAATCAAGGGTCATGGAGGGTAGGCAGGAAAGTGTAGCTGAGGCTACAATTGAATCACCCATGATCTTATTGAATGGCAATGCAGGCTTGAGGGGCCAAATGGCCTACTCTGGCTCCTAATTCTAATGTTCTAAAAAAAAGGGTTCCAGATGTAAAATAAGAAAAACATAAATTTGTTTCCTTTCGCATGATGAACATATCCTGGTGACATCTGTGCCTGCTACATGGAATGAGTGACAGTGGATGACTCTGCCTCACTGCTCTTTCAAAAGAGTCAGGTTCACTGAGACTCTTGTCTACCCTTACATAAATCTTGGCACTGGAGTATACATTGCAAATAAAATCCAAGACTTGGCTTTGTACTTACATATCTTGTACCTTCTTCATGAGAGCTACATGAGACACTAGCCTTGTTAAAATCAATGAATACATTGAAATGGAATGCACTTCCCTGGAATTTTGTGATATAATTTAAAGCTGCAACCTTTCTTACATTTTCCTTACGAGAGCAAAATTCTGTCTGTTCCTTTCAATTTGCTCTGCTATGTTCCTCTGACGTGTGTGTCACAACAACCCAAAAAGCATCCTATTATTAGTAAGGTCCCTAGTGGTTTTCAAGCTCATTAGGATCCCCTTTCTTGTAGATAGAAATCAAAACTGTTTACTAGGACACCAAGGGTATGTATGCACGTGTGCCTTAAACAGAATCCTAATCAATAGCCTCAGAAGAGGCAGCTGCAAAGTGAGTTCGTGGTTCCAAGTACTATTCTCCAAGATCTGTGCTGTTCGCCCTCCCCTCAGCTAACCAGCTTTCAGGGATTCATCATGAACACCGCCTACACCACTATCCTGAAGGCACAGAGTACGGTCCACTTCCTCGCATCAAGCTGTTCAATAAAGCCTTCAATCTGTGCAGCACACTTGGTCAGTTTTTCCAGCCTTCACGTAGATGGACATTTGCTACAGGTCATTTGCCAGCAAAGGATAATGTTCTCTCCAGACCCTAAGAATGTCTTTATAGATCTGTTGGAGAACACTGAACTTGACAGCAATTGGCATGGGAACAGAGGAACACTTTTGACTATGACTGACAACACATTTCACACAATGGAAAAATGATTTAGTCATGCATTTATTTTCCTTCTTTAACTCAGGGCATATTTGCCAACTATAGTACTCAACTGCTGCTCCAATTTAAATCGGAGAACACAGGCCAACAATGGAACCTGGACTTTGCTGCTCTTTATGGCACTGTGCCACACTGCGGGGTACCATTGGTGCACTAATACAATATTTGATTAATCGTTGTATAAGTAAAACCAGCCAAGAACAAGGGTTTATTTCTAGAAGGAGAGAATTGAAAAGACAATAAGTTATGTTAAATCTAAATCAAACCTTGGTTAGACCACATTTGGAGTACTATGTACATTTCTGGTCACCTTATTATAAAAAGTATACATAGACACTGGAGAGGATGCAAGAAGGATTTATTAGGATAACACCAGAAGTGTGAGATTATACCTGTTAGGAAATGATGAATAGACTTGGTCTCTTTGAAGGCTGAGGGATGACCTAATAGAGGTTGTTAAAATTAGGAAAGGTTTTGATGGAGTAGAGACCATTAACCTGGGAGAGTCACCCAAGAAATCAAATAGGGAATTTAAACAAACTTCTTTCCCCAGGGTTGAGAGTGTGGAATTTGGAAAAGTAGTATAGGAGCATTTAAATGGAAGCTAAATAAATATATAAAGGAGAAGGGATTAGAGGGTCATGCTGAGAGAGTTAGATAAGGAAGGATGGGAAGAAGTTTGAATGGAGCATAACTGTTGGCATTGACTAGTTGGGTTGAATGACCTGTTGCTGTGCTCTATATCCTATGTAATTCAATGCTTCTATGTAATATTTCTCCCTGGTGTATTAAGTGTCTTGCACAGTAACATGCTGAAGCTGTTCAGAACAAGCCTGTTATACAGGAGATATATTTCCGTGAAGTCTGAGACCTCTGAGAAGTTTGGGGATGTCATTCATGGTCAAGTGAACGTTTTTGCACGATAGATGAACTTTCTATTACTCCTACTCTCAAATGTCTTAATCTCTGTCTTAACAATTTAGTGTCTCTCTATTTCGCAAATACTATGATGGCCTATGCATCTCTAAACTTTTGCGTTCTTCTAAGCTGCAAATATAACATCTGGCCTCTTTTTCTTCCTCCCACCATCCTTGTTTTGTTGAAATTAGTTTCCTGTGCTGAGCTTTTTTAAACTGTGGAACTTTTCACCTCCCTCAGTCTTTTCCCACTGCTTTAAAAATCCAAGCACAGGGTGGCGTAATCCATATTTCCTGATCTACCTGCCTTCTCTCTCACCATTATCCACTTTAGTGTTGTACTGTGGGTGTGGCTCCTTCACTAAGGCTTCTTTGTAAAAAATACTGGTCAGCCACTGAATAACCCAAGAAATCAAGTCATCTCTGTGCTATTAATATAATATGGGAAGCTGGTTTTAGAGAAGACAACAAATGCTCAAAGTAATTAAAAACAAAAAACTCTGGAACAACTCAGCAGGTCTGGCAACATCTGTGGAGACAGAAACAGAGTTAATGTTTCAAGTCCGTATGACTGTATTTCAGAGCTAAAGAGAAGAAGAAACGTGATGGGTTTTATACTGTTTAAGAGGCGGCGGAGCAGGTGAAAGCAAAATAGATGGTCGGGAATGGGTGGGAGCTCAGGAGAGATTGACAAAGATGTCATGGACACAAGGCAAAAGGAGTGTTAATGGTAGTGGTAAAGACTAAAGAAGATGCTGAGAGTGGCAGAATGCGTTAATAGCAGAACACGGGTCAGCGCTCTGTGAAAGCACAACGTAGAAACAAGTGACAGATGGCCCTCTGGGGGTTGGGGGGGTGTGGGTGGTGTGGGTGGGGAGGTGTTGGGGAGAAGGGATATAAAAAATAAATGAATAAATAAAAATAATTTGAAAAAATGAAACAAATAAGTATTTAAAAAATGGATTAAAAAAGGAGTACAGATGGAAGAGCGAGTTCATGGTCTGAAGTTGTTGAACTCAATGTTAAGTCCGGAAGGCTGTAAAGTGCCTAAACGGAAGATGAGGTGCTGTTCCTCTAGTTTGTGTTAGGCTTCACTAGAACATTGCAGTAGGCCAAGGATGGACATGTGGGCATGAGAGCAGGGTGGTGTGTTGAAATGGCAAGCGACAGGAAGTTCTGGGTCATGCTTGCAAACTGAGCGACGTTGTCCTGCAAAGCAGTCGCCCAGTCTGCATTTAGTCTCCCTAATGTAGAGGAGGCCACATTGGGAGCAGCGAATGCAGTTGATCAAATTGAAGGAGGTGCAAGTGAAGCGCTGCTTCACCTGAAAGGAGTGTTTGGGGCTTCAGACGTTGAGGAGGTAAAGGGGCAGGCGTTACACCTGCTGTAATTTCATGGGAAGGTGCCATGGTAAGGGAATGAGGTGTTGGGGGTGATGGAGGAGTGGACCAGGGTGTCCCGGAGGGAACAGTCCCTACGGAATGCTGGCGGGGGAGGGGAAGATGTGTTTGGTGGTGGCATCATGCTGGTGTTGGCGGAAATGGCGGAGGATGATTCTTTGAATGCGGAGGCTGGTTGAGTGAAAAGTGAGGACAAGGGGGACCCTATCATGGTTCTGGGAGGGAGGCAAAAAGGTGAGAGCAGAGGTGCGGGAGATGGGTCAAACATGGTTGAGGGCCCTGTCAACCAGTGTGGGGGTTAAGGAAAAAGGAAGACATGTAAGAAGCACCATTTTGGAAGCTGGCGTCATTGGAACAGATGCAACGGAGGTAGAGGAACTGAGAGAATGGGATGGAGTCTTTACAGGAAGCGGGGTGTGATGAGGTGTAGTCGAGGTAGCTGTGGGAGTCAGTGGGCTTGTAATGAATATTGGCAGACAGTCTATTACCAGAAATGGAGACAGAGAGGTCAAGGAAGGGAAGCGTTGGAGATGGACCATATGAAGGTGAAAGAGGGGTGGAAATTGGAAGCAAAATTGATAAATTTTTCCAGATCCAGACAAGAGCATGAAGCAGCACCGACGTACCAAAGAAAGAGTTGTGGGAAGGGGCCTGAGTAGGATTGGATCAAGGAATGTTCCACATACCCCACAAAAAGACAGGCAGACTGGGGCCCATGCAGGAACCCATATCCATATGTTTTATTTGGAAGAAGTGAGACAAGTTAAAAGAGAAATTGTTTAGTGAGAGAACAAGTTCAGCCAGGCGGAAGAGAGTAGTGGAGGATGGGAATTGTTTGGACCTCTGTACAAGGAAGAAACGAAGAACCCTCAGACCATCCTGGTGAGGGATGGAGGTGTAGAGGGATTGGACGTCCATGGTGAAGAGAAAGCGGTTAGGGCCAGGAAACTGGAAATTGTTGGTATGACGTAGGGCACTGGCGGAATCGCGAATGTAGGTGGGAAGAGATTGGACAACGGGAGAGAGAATGGAGTCAAGATATAAAGAAATGACTTCTGAGTTGCAGGAACAGGCTGACACGATGGGTCTACCAGGACAGTCCTGTTTGTGGATTTTGGGAAGGAGGTAAAAGTGGGCTGTGCGGGTTTGGGAGACGATGAGGTTAGAAGCTGTGCAGGGAAGATCTCCAGAGGAGATGAGGTCAGTGACAGTCCCGGAAACAATGGCTTGATGTTTAATGGTGGGGTCATGGTCCACGGGGAGTGGGAAGAAGTGCCTGAGAGTTGGCGCTCGACCTCTGCAAAGTAGAGCTCAGTACACCAGACAACAGCAGCACCACCATTGCTGGCAGGTTTGATAGCTAAGCCAGGGTTGGATCTGAGAAAACCAAGTGTAGCAAGTTCAGAATGAGTCAGGTTGGAGTGGGTGAGAGGAGCAGAGAATTTAAGACGACTGATGTCATGCTGACAGTGCTCAATGAAAAGATCAAGAGCAGGTGAGAGGCCAGAGGGAAGGGTCCAGGTAGAGAGAGACTACTGGAGGCGGTGAACGGATCTGTTGAAAGGGGTTGGGGGTGGACTCCTGCCCAAAGAAGTGAGCATGAAGGCGGAGGGGACAAATGCTCAAAGTAAATATTTATACAATATTGAACTGGCTGCAGGACAAGACCAGCATTAGTCAGTGGTATGGTTTATACTTTGTATCCATTATTATATGATAAATGAACAGTGTTTTTGTTTGTTTTTTGTGAAGGCATTATTAAACCAACTTAAGTTCTAAACTGTGTGATTATAGGACTGAAGCTTGCAACTTTTAAAGATAAAAGTAAAAGCAAGACTGTTGGAAATCTGAAATAAAAATAGAATGTGGTAAAAATGCACAGTGAGTCAGTGAGGTTCTGAGGAGAAAGGTAGATTTGTGTTTGAGGCAAACCTTTCAATTGAACCCTGTTCTGATCAAGAAGTTTAATTCCCTCTGATAGTGCATTCGTTAATGCATTTCAGTAAAAGTCCCTTCCTGGGTATTTTAATGCAATCATTAACTTGTGCACTTACAGAGGAAAGGAGAACCCTGTTTGGAAGGGCAGAGCTCTTGAGTATAAGCAGCCTTTCTCTAACAATGGCCTGATGAAATTCCACTGGTATGAAGAGTTAACTTCGTTTCTCTCTCCACAAATGCTGCCTGGCCTGCTTGATTATTTCCAGCATGATAGGCTTGGATTTTCGCCACGACAGAGGGCCTCTCCGTCATGGCGAAAATCCCGGAAATGGATGAAATTTCTAGTCCCACCCCTGAACCTGGCATTTCCCATCTTTGCGGGGGTGGGACTGAGTCAGGCCGGTGTTCGTGCATATGTGATTCGTGGAGGCAGTTGGCCATTTTAATCTTCAACTGCTTCTACTGACTTCTGATTTTTGAACCCTAGCTGCGTGTATCCCAGAGTGCGCAAGTAAGTGGAGGTCTGAAATTGGTGGATTCTTTGGATAGTCAGGGTATCCCTTTGGAGAAGTAAGGTACCTCTTTGGATAGGGTCCTGGGACACCTTTGGGAGAGGTAAGGCATCCTTTGGGATTGTTAGAATTAAACATAATTTTGCATTTTTTGCGCACAAACTCATTGGAAGTGTCAAGCTGTCCAGGACATGTCAAGCTATCCAGAAAGTGTCAGGTTGTCAAGGAACCGTAAAGCTGTCCAGGAAGTGTCACAACTGTCAAAGCTATCCAGGAAGTGTCAAAGGATACTAGGTGAGTTGACATGGAGAGGGTAAGGGCAAAGGGGGGTGAGTGGGATGTATGGGGTGGTGTAAGTTGACATTGTTGGCATGGGGGTATGAGGGGCCACGGGGATGGGTGGGCAGTATGGATTGACATAGGTTGACATGGGTGGGGCATAGGGAGTCTGCGGAGGAGTGAGGACTGGAGGGTTTTGGTTTTTTTTAATCTAATCACAGTGCCAGAGCACAGAGGTAGGCCTTATGCCCAGCCAGCCAACGCAGCTGGCAGCCTCCGCACTCATCCAGGAGTCACCCACCCCGACTCCTAATTCAGCCTGAGCACCATCCCACCATCCCACCCCCGACAACCCAGCGGGCGGCCATTTTTAAGGATCGGGAAATCTCCCAACTCTGCAAACCTGACCCAGGGATGAAAATCTGGGCCTATCTGTATATACTTTGAATTTCCAGCATCTGCAGTATTTTGTCTTTCTCTATTAAATGCTTTTCAAACTACTGTTAATTCCAAGCAGTTTTTTGCAGTTTACACTAAGCCAGCTGAATTAGCAGAGATTCCATCCAGGTGCACAACATTTATTAACCCTGACTAACATTCTCCTCCAACATGCTGTCTGAACTGGTCATACTTGTGGGGTTGCAGGACTCTCCATTCCTGACATCACTTGAGGGGAAATTTTATAATAATGCTTCAGAGGAACTATGTGCTCCTCTGCCACTACTCAAAGTTTAGTCATGGCCAGGACACATCATGCATACGTACATTTCCGTTTGCAATATTTAGAATTGTATCTGACAATTGACAGAATTAACTTTCCCTTGAAATTATATTTCAAATATACCATATCATTGCTGTTAGCTTGTAATTGTTGATGCTTCCCCATTAGCCTCATAGATAAAGCCTAATGTGCTGCAGAGCTACACAGACAAGAAGGCTCATATTCAGTAATGTTCTAAGTTAGGATAGCTGTAGAAGAGCCAATAGTTTGCTGAGGTATCCTTGGTCTAAGGAGGGAAATATCAGTTGTGGTTCTCACTCTTGGGTGCTGTCCAGTGCCGCCTGCTGGGAAGTGTGCACGAATGGGACACTTGTGAGCACAGGATTGGGAATGGCTGTGGTATTTGTTTTGGTTGAATGGCCGATTGACACTCACTATTAAGGTTCACATGTGGAATGGTTACTCGTGCAACGTGCTGGGGGACGAGGGGCGATGGTACTTTTGGCACCTGGGGGACCATCCCAAGTAACAGACAGTATCTTTAAGACTAAAAATGGAACAGAAATAATTGCATTGCAGTTTGTTATGATTCTTGCCAGACCTCCCAAGTTGTTGGTGAGATCCGGTTAGGGACTAATAACATTTCATTTAAAGTGGACAAAGTTTGGGGTTCAAGACACTTGCTGATAGTTATGTAGAGTATCTAAAAGACTGTAGGTAGATTCCGCAGCAGTTCTTTATTTATTACAAGTGTGAACACATGGGACATGTTCTTTCAGAATGCTCTAAAAGGCAATTTGAAGTTATACAGTTTTGGTTGCTTATATATACCACCTTTGGGATAACTCATAATTAACTCACAATGTTCTAATCTTGTATGTCTAATTGTTACATCCTTAATTACAAATGAGTTTACATCAATAACACAGAATGACCTGTTCATCACCCCCGCAGTTCCGGAGGAATTTGTCAAAAATCACGGAATGACCTGACCTTTAGCACAAACGATGTTCACAGTTCATTCCAAAACATAAACTATGTTCATCTGTCTGGATATTTTGCTGCTGTGCCAAGCCATCTGCATATCTTGACTCTGAGGTCAAGCTATCAGTTTATTACAGTATAACTCATAGACCATTCATCAACTTATTTTATCATAACCCAAAGATCACACTCCTTTAGCTTTATCATGGAGTGACCCACAGGCTAGTCATTCAAGGTCACATTCATTCTAGTTTTTTTTTACAGCAAACACTCTTAAAACTTATATCCGCAACTTGGTTAAACCTGGGTAATCCCATGATGCATCCTCATATGCCTCTTTTGGCCCTTGGCTATTAACTCACAAGATGGCCAACTAACACTAAACTATCCTATTCTCCTCGCCCCATCACTGCGGGTCAGGCAGGTGGTTAGATTCACACGGTCGTATTTTCTAAACTACATCTAGTATACTCTGTTTCTCCCCAGGCTTGCGCAATGCTTTCGTCGCTACTTTAGCAATTAGCAGTTGTACTACCACCAGTGTATGAGAGGTAATTCTGATCCAAGGATGAATATTCACCCTAATACCCCAGTCTCAAATTACCTGGCACCATGTGCCATAGGCTGTGCACACATCGTCCCTGCCTGCCCGTATGGAGGCCTGATGTAGGGATGCTGACACCTGGTTAATGGTGTGGACATAGTCTGCTAGAACCTGCATGAATCCTCAGAAGGATCTGGCCAGGCCTTTCCCTGCCTGCCCCTGTGTCCCTCCAATTCATTGGCTCTTAACATAAGTTCCTGCAATGTGGAGATCAGGTGATTAACCTTGTCATCTATCCCTACTATGTCCATGGAGTTAATAGTGGATGTCCCTGCACCATAGATAGTGGCTGCGTCATTAATTAGGCTATCTCGTGGTGTATGTTCTCAAACAGGTTCTGACTGGCGACCATTACCACAAATCCACTCTGGGGTCTAGGATGGGGTTGAGGGCACTTTAAGGGTTCCCTGGTGGTTGTAATCATAGTCCGGGGTTTATCGTCACTGGGGTCGTGTGGGTGACCGTGGTTGTGGGAGGGTCATTTACGGTGGGGGGGGAGGGGGCATTCCACCATGTGCGCTCCCCAGATACTCAGAGGGTGTTGGAGACTACCATATTGAGAAGTTAGTGATTAAAGGACCTTGTCTGTGTTTCTCACCACTTCGGTAGCTCCATCTTACTGATATTAAGTACAATCAAAACTATCTCGTGGTGTATGTTCTCAAACAGGTTCTGACTGGAGACCTGTACCACAAATCCACTTTGGGGTCTAGGATGGGGTTGAGGGCACTTTAAGGGTTCCCTGGTGGTTGTAATCATAGTCCGGGGTTTATCGTCACTGAGGACGTGTGGGTGACCGTGGTTGTGGGAGGGTCCCTCTGACACACCCTTCATCTGCTATACTCCATTCAAGACTCCCTTGTACCATTTTCAGGACACATTCTGCAGCCTGTTAGGTTGGTGCTCAGGGGATCTGAGATGCGGTGTCAGCTATTACATTTGGTACAGATACAAAATCAAAACATTTATCCCTGACAATAGAATAAAGCCACAAGATTCCATGGGTTTTCAACAAACAAAAAATAAACTTTACGATACAAGGTCAGAAAGATAAAACAATTTACAATATTTATCTTATACTCGAAAATTGAGGTTAAGTGTGAGGCACATGTGAATTAACAAGCCAATTGCGGTTGAACACACCACACTACACAATGACAGATGCGACCAAAATGGGTTCCATACATTTCTCAATGAAGTGACTGCCACTTCTCTTCAAGAAATGCCTACTTTGAAGAAGTTTTGCTCTACTCTCCGTCAGGATTTTCGTATCTCTCTTTTGCCTTGTTCACCTTCATTGCTTTCCATTTCTCTCCTGGTGTTTGACAAGGTGTTTACTAAAACCCGCTTTCACAGCCCACATTCCTTTAGAGAATATCACCACCTTCAACACCTCTTTGTCCTTTTGTCTGTGACATCTTTTGGTTATCTCCACCTATCACTGGCTTCTTGTCCCAACACCCACCCCCCCCCCCCCCCCCCCCGCCCCCGCTTAAACCAGCTTATATTTCACCCCTTTCCTATTTTTATTTAGTTCTGTTGAAAGGTCATGAGGACTCAAAACATCAACTCTTTTCTTCTCCACCGATGCTTCCAGACCTGCTGAGTTTTTCCAGGTATTTCTGTTTCTGTTTTTGTTTTGGATTTCCAGCATCCGCAGTTCTTTGCTTTTATCCCACATTCCAACTGTTAGTCTGTAGACTTGTATGTTACAGCAATTCAAATGTATATCCAATAATTTTTAAATGTTATGAGGTTTTTTGTCTCTGGCATTCTTTCAGACAGTGAGTTCCAGATCTCCACCACTTTCTCTGGGTGAAAAAATTTCCCTTTGTATCCCCTCTAAACTTCATACCTTTTACTCTACATCTATGGCCCCTGATTATGGACCCTTCAATCAAAGGGTATAGGGCCTATCAATCCATTCTACCTAGACCTTTCATAATTTTATACACTTCAATTAGGCCTCCCTCAGCTTCCTATGTTCCAAAGAAAACAGTCCTAGACTATCTAGTCACTCAGTAGGTAGTTAAAATCGCACGAAGTTCTGTGGACTCAGAGCACCCTGATTTGCACAGATTAATGTCACTCCCACCTGATTCAGGCATATGCCTCAGTTGCCCAGTGGAAAGCCGCAGGAAATATTACAACAGAATAAACCTACCACCTCCACTTTCGCTCTGATATTGCCCCATTTCCACAGGGTGAAGGAAGCTAAAGTTTTCGTCAATGGCGGCTCTTTCATAATATCACCTCTATCACCACCCGTGTTGAGACCGGCTAAATGGGCGTGGACCAGACATTAAATCTCTCAATCTTCTATTCTTTTTTGCATATCTGAAATCATGAGGGGGTGTGAGAATTAACAGAGAACAGGTACAATACTGGCTCAGATATGAGAAGATAAAGGAGTGTTCTGTCAACTCAAGACATAGTTGAAAGAAAATGTGAAACTGGTTGCTTTAAAACTAGAGACAAAATCTGATACTTCGAAATCACAGGATAGCAGAATTTTAATCCCAACCTCCCAATTTCATAAACCTGCCTTATGCTTATCACAATTAAAACTCTGAATGGTCAGAGAATGCACAGTAGAATGAATTCCATAGTAGAGCTCTCATATGCAATATCCTTCAGTTTTGAGTTGTGTTGTGCAAAACTATCTAAAAGGCACATCCCATTCTAAACACATTTCATATCAGTCCTGTTATTTGGAAGTAAATAAATAGTCATATGCAGCAGACTGTTTCTTCCGGCGGTAACTCCTTTAGATTAAGGGACATAGTTCTCTCCCCTGGGTAGCTCAGCAAGTTTATCTAATGAGTAACTGAGCCCATGCAGATGACTAAGGTCCAAAGGTTAATTCCCTGGTCTGTGTTAGTTAACCTCAGCTGAGATGACTATAAAAAAGCCTACAATTACCCCTGGGTTAGAAAGGGGTAAGATCAGTCAGGTTTCCTGCTCATGTGATGGGAAAAGGTTTACAATTGGCGCCAGGGCACCTGAACCAGAGGGCAAAAGCTGTCGGGGTTTTCTCTCTTCAATGCTACCTGATGAGCCGTTCCAATGCCTTCATAGGGATGAACTGAAAGGAGGTCTAAAATATTACCTGACTTGTTTTTTTTTTGGAAAAAGAAAATGAAATAGAGAAAATGAGAACATAGAAAAAGAACACAAAAATATCAGGTAGATAAAGGGATATGTGTTTTTTATAAACATTTGTATATAAACCATCTTGGGAATGCTGCTCCAAACAAAGACATACCACAGTGGTACAGATGATTCCAGATTAATGAATAGTTCTGCTTAAGTGAATGAAATTAAAAACCATAAATAATTTCTATTGTACCTGAGTTTTATTGATTGTTGGAACTGATTAATGTAAGGTGTGCTCTCCTATTAAATAAGTGTATTTTTTGTTGGAAATTATATATTTTACAAAATGTGCAATAATATTCTCTCTTCTTGCAGGGATAATGACTAGATAATCGGTTTTAGTGAAGTTGGTTGAGGGATGAATATTGTCCAGACAGTGCAGAGAGCTCCCCTGGTCTTCTTCAAAATAGTGCCATGGAATCTTTACATTCACCTGAGAGGAGAGACTGCGCCTCATTTTAAAATAGCATCCAAAAGATGATGCATCCAACAATGCAGCACTCCATCAGTACTGCACTGATGTGTCAGTCTCGATTTTGTGCTCAAGTTTCTGGAGTTACTGGATAGCCAATAGGTGGAGGAATGTCACTTCTCTCTAAAGCAATACCACTAAGCTAGTTATCACACTACAAATACTGTCAAAGATATAATCAGCTCGATCAACGCAGCTTGGGGATGAAACCTAGCACCTCCTTGATTCTTATAGCTCGGTTCTGTTCTAATCAGTGCCTTTACCAACTGAGCGATCATCTTGATTTTCTGGTACATCTGCTGAAAGCACAAGAGTGAAAATGCACCAAGAACAATTAAACTATTGATCCTTCTTAGCTTGTAATATTCTCAGTGACATGCATGGCCCTTATTAAGGGGAAATATGATAGCTGGGGCTGCCTTATTGACAAACAATTGCACAGAGTACATTTTCAGTGGCATCCATGATAATCTCTTAATCCATAGACCCAGGTTACACCAAAAGCACCCAAGAAATATTCTTCAATATTCTGATGAATTGATAAGGTGAGTCTCCAGGATAAGTTATAGCTGCTTCTGGGGTGGAAGGAAAATATAGCCATCTACTATGCTGCACTTTATATGATTCAGTGCTATTGTTCACTTTTGATTAAATGATTATTAATATGTGAGCCTGGTGGCACATTTGACTACCAATATCCATTATGCTGACTCCAAGCTAACACAGTGGGGGTAGAGGCATTCAGCAGGTATAAACACCTGTAATTATACACAGGTATAGACACCTGTAATTATACACTGGTAAGCCTTTGTTCCTCATAGCTGGGTTGCTAAATTTTCTGCCCAGACTTGTACAGAGTCATACATAATACAAACAGAAAATGTTGGCAATTCTCTGCAGGTGCGGCAGCATCTGTGGAGAGAGAAACTAAGTTAATGTTTCAGGCCTGCAACCTTTCATCAGAACTGGGCCCGACCTGCTGAGTACTTCCAGCATTTCCTGTTTGTCCTCCAGATTTCCAGCATCTGCAGTGTTTTGTTTTTGACTGAGTCACACACATCAGATGGGATCCAGATATGGTCCCCAACACTGGGGGAGCTGCCACTAGTCTTGGTGCCTTCTAGATTAGAATGAGAAAGAGCAGAGTTCCTAATTCCAATCACTATCCAGCGAACTATTGTTTAACTATGTTAAACAACATTGTTAAACGATGTTTAAAAGTGCACATGTGTGGATGCCTGATCAGGAGGGCTGACACCCCTGAAACTAGACCCTAAAGGGGAGAAAAGTGATAAAGATATATTATTTTACAAAATTTGTCCCAAAGATTTCAGGGCAATACGATGGTTTACATTGCAGCGTCTAAATTGAAACACTTAATAGATTACAAATAATTGATTATAAAAACTAAGAATTCTCACTAATTCTGGGCATGGTTAATAAGGAAAAACTTGTTACAAAGTTCCATTTTTACAATTGTCTCATTGATTTACCCCCTAAACCCCGTCAAAATCTCATTACGTCAGTGGGGACACTTAAAACCTCGGTACAATGAAATTCTTAATGAGTTTCGCTGATCACTAAAAGTTTATTTTTTTTTAAACAACGAAGTCTGTGAGTGCTTGAACCAGCCCGGGTGAAGCCTCCCCCGCCCCCCATCGAGGTCATGCTGTTGCTGTCATTGCAAGAGCCTGCCTACTGTATCCTGGATACCGGGACTCTAATGAGATCTGCACACTGTTCAGCGCATTTGCAATTATTAAACTCCAACTCCCACCCAGTTTTCCCGACGTGTTGATTGTTGTTTCTTTCCCTGGAAAATTCCGCAAAGCTGGTATGAGGTTTGAGCTGCAGAAAGCTCATGTAGGAGGCAAAGTAGTTTATTCCAGCTGCTGGCCGTTCAGAGTACAGCGCGCAAGCTGATAAATATTCATTGCTGCAAGACTGAAGCGCCCTTGAGGATTGCGGAGCAACTTTGAGCGATCCCATTGGTTGTATGAATGCCCAGCTCTGTGCAGGATCTGAGCCGCTTCTATTGATCAGAAAGGGAAGGAGAGGCTGAGAGAGAGAGAGAGAAAGAGACCTAGTGACTGAGCCCTGCTTGCTTCTTCTGGGAGTCTGCAGACATGCCAGCATTATTTTTGAAGGATTTCTTTTCTGATGGCTGTGTCGACTAAATATGGCATGGAAAACGTTCTGATGCAGAGACTATGACCAGTGAGGCTTTATGTTTCCACCCCTGCGAGTTAATATCAGTCCCGCAGAACCAGTGCCGTCTCCAGCTCTTTGTACATGGCAACAAAGACATAACCGGGTAAGTGGGGAAGTGTGTTTCTGCACCGAAGATGCAGCACAACAAACACTACGTTCATCAGGCACTCATAGTCGCGTTGCCAACCAGTATGTGACAATGGGACCTAGTGGAGCCAGCAAAGGAGACCTCAGTCCTATTGGCATGGGGAGGCTGGGAGATAGAGAGGCAACCACACCAGGAAATAACAAGCAAGTTCAATTTATATTCAAAATAATAAAATTGCGCTAAGGTGTTGGAAAGGACGGGGGGTGGGGGTGAGGGTAGGGGATTGGTGGCTGGAGAATTCTGATTGAACGGCTGCAAAATACCAATTCCGGGTGACAGCAGCTCTTTTGGGTGTGTATCCGTGCGATTTGGGATGAAGTGGGAGGAGTTTGTTCGCTGGGGGAACGATTGGAGTTCACTTTATTTACCTGGAAGCCCGAGCGTTTCTCACGTTATGTGACATGGGTTTGGGAAGGCAGTGCTGGTGTCAAGTGGAGAGGGTCTGAGGGAATCGGTTCAAACTCACGGCTTGGCTGAGCTGGACAAAGTTTAGTGCCTCTTCTCTGCTCCATTTCTGGCCTCTGCTGGGTCCATGCCAGACATATTTTACTGTTTTTGACATGACTCACAGGCCCACTGTCATTGCAACAACGTGTTGAGGATGCACCAACCTCACACTCTCAAAATACTGAGGAATGTGGCATCAGACTGGGAGTTGGGAATTTTTCCAAAGTTTTTCTTCCATCGCCAATGTCTTTTTACTGGCCTGATTCGTGCTGGTTGTCCAAGTGATTATTCTCAATGCGTAAGCCTAGACGTTGACTATTTGACGATGAGGTGGGTCGAACCTGTTCTCCCCCCCCCACTCCGTGTGCATTAGTTCACTTTTCAGCAGGAGTTTCTGGTCTGCAATAACATAGCTGATTTATTTTTTCTTTCCCAATAAAGGGTAACTAAGGCCAATTGTTGTGCCTCAGTTGCTGCCATATTTAAGGGCTGCGAACTCAGTATAGATCAGGAATTAAAACTGGGTGCTACACACACACAGCTGTTGGAAAGATAACCCAGGTAACAGAAATGAGGGTCTGTCCCTGGGCTCAGTAAGGCAATGCCTAATGTGGTATTGTGCTACATGGGGTTAGGAAGGTCACAAGTTCAATTATCGGTCTGTGATAGGTTAACTGTTCTCACTGGTTTGGCTTTCGGGTTTTTACAGTGGGCTTAAGTTGCCCCAGTGCTGGTGAGGGAAATAAGTGGCCAGTTCACTCCCTGCTGAAAATTCCTATGTGTGACTGTCAGGTAGGGATAGGTTGGGGCTTATGGTCAAACAACCTACCAGTTATTCATTTCACCATTTATATACTTGCATGTCAATGAATGACTATTTGAGCATGATATCAGGGTATAGAGTATCTAGGGTTAGGGAAGCATACTACTGCATGGTTCACTGTTCCTTCTCCACCTGGGCACTGAGGCACATTGTAGTCTTTCTACTACCACCTCAGTAAAGTCAGCCCTGAGTAGAGAGCGAATTTGGGATTTTCCTGGTTTTTAGTGCTAAGCGCTAGAGCAGGCAGTGCATTTTGCCAGCCGGTTAAGTGAATGTACACTTTGTTTTTCCAGTGCACTGCTCCCCCAAGTTGTTTCCTTCCTTTGTTAATATTAGTTAACTCACAAATACTCCAAAGGATCTATCTGCTGTTCAATAACAAGAGTCCTGAATAGCTCAACAGTATGCTTTCAAGCTCAGCTGATGCAGTCAGGATCTCACAAAGTGTTCCAAAATATGATTGGCCACCAGTGAAGAAGCCTGATGTGACATCAGTGGGAAGACAGTGCAGAGGATCTGAATGAGCAGTAACTAAAACTAATCCATTATGTTAATGCTTTTCGCCTTTGCTGTAGCTTGGGATTGAGAGTGGTGTGGTGATTAATAGACTTGTTTTAATGTTGAGTATTGGTTCTAAAATAAAAAGGAGCTTCCCCAATAGCCCAGTTGGCTAATGGTCAGTATGTAACTGCATCGTTCAGATAAGGAAAGTCTCATCTGCTGCAATGTATGATTGCTACAATTGGGCATGGCATCGAAGGGAAACATATCAGCCACAGTTCCCACCCTTGAGTAGTCTCCAGCAAATCCAGGTGGAAAATACTCCTATGGATATTGAGCAAGCATTGGTTGGTATGCCATCACTGTGGAATAGCAAGCCAGCAATCGCCACCTTGGTTCATGCGTAAAAGATGGCCATTTATTCTAAGTCCTGAAAAATGTCTGTTCCTTGTGGAACTGGAGACTGGAGGATTGCAAATGTTATTCAAAAATTGGGGAGAGGGATAAACCGTTAAGTACAGATCAGTCAGTTTGTGATGGGAAAGCTACTAGAAACCATTGTCCAGGACAAAATTCATTCTGACTTGGGTTAATGAGAGACAGCCAGCATGGATTCATTTAGAGGTAAATCATGTCTGAGTAACCTGATTGAGTTCTTTGGTGATGTAACAGAGAGGGTTGATAAAGGTGGTGCAGCTGGCATTTATATAGAATTTCAAAAGGCATTTGATGAAAAAAGAAAGACATGCATTAATATCACACTTTTCATGACCACTGGGTATCTCAAAGCAATTTGCAGCCAATGAAGTACAATTTTTGAAGTGTAGTCACTGTTATAATGTAGGAAACGTGGCAGCCAATTTGCACACAGCAAACTCCTACAAGCAGGAATGTGATAATGACCAGTTAATCTCTTTTTTCAGATGAAGTCATACAGTGTTATTAACCTGGGATTATAGTAATACCAATTTTTTACTATCCTGTTATTCAAGATAAGTATTTTTCTTCCTTGTTTCGCATCCAACTATCAACATCCTGCGGGTTAACGTTGACCAGAAACTGAACTGGACCAGCCATATAAATACTGTGACTAAAAGAACAGGTCAGACACTGGGAATGCTATGGGGAGATTAACTCACCTCCTGACTCTCCAAAGCTTGTCCACCATCTGCAAGGCACAAATCAGGAGCAAGATACAATACTCTCCACTTGCCTGGATGAGGGCAGCTCCAACACCACTGAAGAAGCTCGACACCATCCAGGACAAAGCACCCTGTTTGGTTGGCATCTCATCCACCACCTTAAACATTCATTCCCTCCGCCACTGATGCACAGTGGCAGCAGTGTGTACCATCTACAAGATGCATTGCAGCAACTCACCAAGGCTCCTTTGACAGCACCTTCCAAACCCGCAACCTCTACTACCTAGATGGACAAAGGCAGCAGATGCATGGGAACAACACCACCTCCCCTCCAGATCACATACCATCCTGACTTGGAACTGTATCACTGTTCCTTCATTGTTGCTGGGTCAAAATCCTGGAACTCCCTTCCTAACAGCACTGTGGGTGTTTCTACAATACATGGACTGTGGTGGTTCAAGAAGGCAGCACACTGTCACCTTCTCAAGGACAATTCGGGAGGGCAATAACTGCTGGCCCAGCCAGTGACACCCGCATCCCATGAATGAATTTGAAAAAAGCATCTAACTATTTTATTAATAATGCTATGGTCCTTGCCCCATGAGCTACCTTCTCTTGTTCCTCCTGATGTCCATGATTAGCCTGGATTGAGGGTTCACAAAGGAGATTTGTTTGTAGGAAGTTATCCTACCCTCTTATCCTACCTAGAATTTTCAATTTAAAAAGAAACTGATGGAGCAAATGTATTGCAATTTATAAGTTCTGGATGCAAAGCTTTAAGACTGACACTGACATTTTATAGGGTTCCCCCGGTTTCCCAACACAATTTATATGGTGCTTGTAGGTTGCTAGGCACTAGGGAGATTGCATAAGAGAATTTAAGTAGACCAGCATCAATGTGCATGTCTCATTAAAGTTTATTTCTCCCTCATTTCTGTAGGATTATTTTGGTTTTCAGCTGTTGCCAACATCTTGACATCTCCTTTGTGCCATTTGCTGTGAGGCTGCTGTTTCCCTCATCCCCATGCCTGCCTGCTCACAAAGGGTACAAAGTGCCATTTCTATTGAGAATTTCTCTGTATCTTGGCATTTTAGAAATTGAAGAGCAATGGAGAAATTTCTGACTGATTCGGCAATACGGCACGACACTCACTTGCTAGCACCTCACACCAGACACACATACCATGTGTTTTATTTTAATGAATCAGGGGCTTTATCAAGGAAGCCATCAATGATTTATGCCACATGCAGTAAGTGAGTCTATAACTCACCTCCGCTAGAGGCACGGCATTGCTGGAGGCTGTTAAGATCACCCCTTAACTTTGATGCAATGGAATCATTTCAGGCTGCCCTTTGCACTAACATTTGCACATATTCACTAAGCAAATCATGGATGCAGTTTGCTAAAGCAAACAAGTTCATATTTATTCCATACACAGTTTACAGTGTCATGAAAGGGCAAGGAGTCATAGTTTGCTCCCACATGTCCCCAAGCGCTTCTCTGCTCAATGTCACTGCCTATGATAAAAGATTGCACTCTTTCAATGGGCAGCTGATTTGCAACACTGCATAATTCAAATGAATGACCCCTTCCCTGGGAGCTGCTACAATGCTTTCATTTTAAGGCACTCCACCTCCAAGTCCTTTCCTGTGCGCAACAAGTCACCAAGCTCTCATTCATGCCATCTGATTAAAGCTAGTTCCAAACTTTGGCAAACATAGTGTTTGCATGTACAAACATCTTTAGTCTTACCATAATTTAACTTGCTTCAGTGAAAATGCATATTGAGTGTTCCTGGCTCTTATAGAAGTGGGTTTCCTTTGGTGCCAATGTGCAAAGTATGAAATCGTAGAGAAGATTTTCCTGTCCCCTCTCCCCACCCCCATCCTAACATAGACATGCCTTGGACCATTCACATAGCCTATTTCTGTCGAGCCTAGGACCAGAGACCATAATCTAAAACTTCGAGCCAGACCTTTTAGGAATAAAATAAAGAAACAGTTCTGCAAATGGCAGTAGAGGCTTGGAATGCTCTTCTGCAAATGGCAGTTGATGCTAGATCAATTGTTAATTTTGAATCTGAGAGATTTTTATAAACCAAAAAAATCTTCTAAGAGAAATGGGATAAATGGTATGTGCAGTTGGGTTGCAGATCAATCATTATCTCATTGAATGGTGGAATTGGTGTGACGGACTAAATAGTCTACTCCTTTTCCTCTGTTGTTAGCCCATTTGGATGGTTCAGGGAAGCTCCTAGTAGGACCTAATGCTGGTAACTTGGGGCACAGAGGACAGGACCTTGTTCTAATTGAACATTTAAATACTAAGGGTGTTTTAAATAAGTTTAAACAATGCTCATCTTCAAGCATTTGGCTGGTCACCTGAACTTTGGTTAGCAGTGCCTCTGGAAACAAGTTATGTCACCATGTGATGGGTCTGCATCCCCTTTGCTGGCCTTTATCCTAGAAAACTGTGCATTCCCCTGGGGGAGGGAGTAAAGGAAAATCCACCTTCATAAACCTTATTGTTGTGTGTCTCTTAGGTGTTGCCACAGTGGCAAGTGTGCTGGGTACTATTTTGTAATAGGAGCTTCCTATAACTAAGAAGGTTGTTGTCTCCTCAGAGGTTGGCTGTGTTTTTTGTGGTGCTGCGTAGGCAGCCTGGTCCTGTTTCCTTTCTGCCACATGTGGGTACCAGAGGAGGCTCACACATATTGTCATGCTGAGATGCTGCACCAACATCATTGCCATTCTACTTGTACTGGATGTTGGCTAAGCATGGAAAACAGACCTAATGGCCCCAGTTAAACACAAAGTCCCATGAGATGTTTGTCTGCAAACCTTAGGAGAACAATATGTCAAAGAACCATCTAGGGAACAAACAATTTTAGATCATGTCTTGTGTAATGAAACAGAGTTAATTAGCAATCTTTTGTGAGGGATCTTCTGGCGAAGAGCGACCATAATGTGGTAGAATCTCATATTAAGTTTGAGAGTCATGTGGTTGAGTCCGAAACTGGAGTCTTAAATTTAAGTAAAGCCAATAATGGTGTTATGAGAGGCAAGTTGACTGACATAGGTTGGGACATTGGAGTAAAAGATATGATAGTAGATAAGCAAGGGCAAATACTTAAAGGAATAATTCAGAATTTTCTATGAATATGCATTTGCTTGAGGAATAAAAACTCCATTGGAAATATGGCACAGCTATGGTTAACTAGAGCAGTTAAGGATGGTATATGATTAAAAGAAGAGCTTACAATGCTTCCAAAAAGAGTAGGAAGCCTGAGGATTGGGAAGGTTTAAAACATCAGCAAAGGATGACCAATAAATGGATACAGAAGGAGAAAATAGACTATTGAAGTAAACTGGCAAGAAATATAAAAGCAGATATTTTTATTTGTTCATGGGATATGGGCAGCACTGGCAAAGCCAGCAATTATGGTTCATCTCTAATTACCCTTGCAAAGGTGGTGGTGAACCACCTTCTTGAACCACTGCAGTCATTGTGGTGTAGATACATCCATTGTGCTGTTGGGTTTGGAGTTCCAAGATTTTGATCCAGCAACAGTGAAAGAATGCAAATATAGAGGAACTTGCAAACGGTCTGCTTGCTGCCCTTGTCCTTCTAGATGGTGGAAGTCACAGGTTTGGGAGATACTGTTGAGAAAGCCTTGGAGAATTTTTGCAGTGCACCTTGTAGATGGTATCTACTGCTGCCATTGTGTAATGTTGAGCCCCTTGAGCGTTGTTAAAGCTGCACCTCTCCAGCCAAGTGAAGAGTATTCCATCACACTCCTGATTTGTGCCTTGTAGATGATTGACAGGCTTTTGGGGAGGTGGTGGTGGGGTGGTGGGGGTGGGGGGGGGGGGTGCGGGGTGGTGGTCAGGAGGTGCGTTATTTGCTGCAGAATCCCCAGCCTCTAGCCTGCTCCTGTAGCCACAGTGTTTATGTGGCTGGTCCACTAAAGTTCGGACCAATGGTAATCCCTGGAATGTTGATGGAAGGGATTCACCAATGCAAATGCTGTTGAGTGTCATGGGAGATGGTTAGATTGTCTCTTGTTGTTGGTGATCATTGCTGCAAATTGTATGTTGTGAATATTACTGGCTACTTATCAGCCCAAGTTTGTAAGAGTTTTTACATGTATGTGAAAAGGAAGAGGTTAAACATGACTTCCTTAGAGACAGAGATAGGAGAAATTATAATGGGTAATAAGAAAATGGCAGAGACATTAGTCAAAAATTTTTTGTCTGTCTTCAAAGTAGAAGACACGAAGAACACATCTGACATTGTGGAGAACCAAAGATCCAATGAGAGTGAGGAACTAAAGGTAATTAATTCTGGTTTTAAAAAAAATCACTGGGGAAATTAATGGAACAAACCTGACAAATCCCTTGGACCTGATGGTCCACACCCTGAGGTTTTGAATGAGTTGGACACATTGGTCTTCAACAATTCCTTAGATTCTACAATGGTCCCAATGGATTGGAAGTTAGTAAATGTACCCCCGCTTTTCAAGAAAAGAGGGAGAAAGAAAACAAGGAACTATAGGCCAGTTAGCCTGGCATCAATTGTTGGGAAAATGCTGAGCTTTAATAAAGATGTGGTAACAGGGCTCTTGGAAAATCACAATATGATTAGGCCGAGGAAGCAGTTTTGTGAAAGGACAAAGGCAAAGTACTGCGGCTGCTGGAAATCTGAAATAAGAACAAAAAGCGCTGGAAAACCTCAGCAGGCCTGAGAGCATCTGTGGAGAGAAAGACAGAGTTAATGTTTCAAGTCCGTATGACTCTTCTTCAGAACTAAAGAGAAATCAAAATAGTGAAATATATACTGTTTAAGGGGGGTGGGACGGGTGAAGCTGGATAGAAGGCCAGTGATAGGTGGAGGCAAAGGAGAGATTGCAAAAGATGTTGTAAACAAGAGGTCGAAGGGGTGTTGATGGTGGTGATACTGGCTCAAGGAGGTGCTAATGGTGACATTAAGAGTAGAAAGCAGAATGAGCAAGTGACAGATGGCCCTAGTGGTGGTGGGGTGGGGGGAGGGGATGGTGTGGGGGAAAAAAGATCGACATAGGCTAAAAGGTGGGGATAAAACACTGAATAAAAATGGAAATAATTTTTTTAAAAAAAATAATAAAAATAGGTGGGAAAAAAATATATACATAAAAATTAAAAAATAAATATTTGAAAAAAGGGGTGAGGATGGAGGAAAGAGATCACAATATGAAGTTGTTGAACTCAATGTTAAGTCCGGAAGGCTGTAAGTGCCTAATCGGAAGATGAGGTGCTGTTCCTCCAGTTTGCGTTGAGCTTCACTGGAACAACGCAGCAGGCCAAGGACGGTCATGTGGGCATGAGAGCAGGGTGGAGTGTTGAAATGGCAAGCAGCAGGGAGGTCTGGGTCATACTTGCAGACAGACTGAAGGTGTTCCGCAAAGCAGTCATCCAGTCTGCGTTTGGTCTCTCCAATGTAGAAGAGACCACATTGGGAGCAGCGAATGCGGTAGACCAAATTAAGGGAAGTGCAAGTGAATCACTGCTTCACTTGAAAGGAGTGTTTGGGCCCTTGGGCGGTGAGGAGGGGGGAAGTAAAGGGGCAAGTGTTGCACCTTCTGCGATTGCATGGGGAGGTGCCGTGGGAGGGAGATGAGGTGTTGGGGGCGATGGAGGAGTGGACCTGGGTATCCCAAAGGGAACGGTCCCGACAGAATGCCGATGGGGGGAGGGGGGTGGTGAAAGGAAGATGTGTTTGGTGGTGGCATCATGCTGGAATGATCCTTTGAATGCAGGGGCTGGTGGGGTGAAAAGTGAGGACAAGGGGGACCCTATCATGGTTCTGGGAGGAGAGGAAGGTGTTAGGGCAGAGGCACGGGAGATGGGTCAGACACGGTTGAGGGCCCTGTCATCCACCGTATGTGGGAAAGCTTGGTTACGGAAGAAGGAAGACATGTCAGAAGCACCGTTTTGGAAAGTGGCATCATCGGAACAAATGCGGTGGAGGCAAAGGGACTGAGAGAATGGGATGGAGTCCTTACAGGAATTGGGGTGTGAGGAGCTGTAGTCGAGGTAGCTGTGGGAGTCGGTGGGCTTGTAATGAATATTGGTGGACAGTCTATCACCAGAAATTGAGACAGAGAGGTTAGGCAAGGGAAGGGAAGTGTCAGTGCTGGACCATGTGAAAGTAATGGAGGGGTGGAAATTGGAAGCAAAATTAATACATTTTTCCAGGTCCAGATGAGAGCATGAAGCAGCACCGAAGCAGTCGTCGATGTACTGGAGAAAGAGTTGTGGGAGGGGGCCGGAGTAGGACTGGAACAAGGAATGTTCCACATACCCCATAAAGAGACAGGCATAGCTGGGGCCCATGCGGGTACCCATAGCCACACCTTTTATTTGGAGGAAGTGAGACGAGTTTAAGGAGAAATTGTTCAGTGAGAGAACAAGTTCAGCCAGACGGAGGAAAGTAGTGGTGGATAGGGATTGTTCGGGCCTCTGTTCAAGGAAGAAACGGAGAGCCCTCAGACCATCCTGGTGGGGGATGGAGGTGTAGAGGGATTGGACATTCATGGTGAAGAGGAGGCGGTTGAGGCCAGGGAACTGGAAATTATTGACATGATCTAGGGCATCAGAGCCTCCATCACATTTGTTCCGATGATACCACTTTCCAAAACAGTTCTTCTGACATGTCTTCCTTCTTCCTTAACCGAGGTTTCCCACCCACGGTGGTTGACGGGGCCCTCAACCGTGTCTGACCCAGTTCCCACGCCTCTGCCCTCACACCTTACCCTCCCTCCCAGAACCGTGATAGGGGCCCCCTTGTCCCCACTTTTCACCCCACCATCCTCCGCATTCAAATGATCATCCTCTGCCATTTCCGCCAACTCCAGCATGATGCCACCACTAAACACATCTTCCCTTCACCCCCCCCGTCGGCATTCCGTAGGGACCATTCCCTCCAGGACATCCTGGTCCACTCCTCCATCACCCCCAACACCTCAACCCCCTTCAACAGCACCTTCCCATGCAATCACAGAAGGTGCAACACCTGCCCCTTTACTTCCCCTCTCCTCACCATCCAAGGGCCCAAACACTCCTTTCAGATGAAGCAGCATTTCACTTGCACTTTCCTCAATTTGGTCCACTGCATTCGCTGTCCCAAAGCGGTCTCTTCTACATTGGAGAGACCAAATGCAGACTGGGTGACAGCTTTGCAGGACACCTTCAGTCTGTCTGCAAGCATGACCCAGACCTTCCTGTCACTTGCCATTTCATCATACCACCCTGCTCTCATGCCCACATGCCTATCCTTGGCCTGCTGCAATGTTCCAGTGAAGCTCAACGCAAACTGGAGGAACAGCACCTCATCTTCCAATTAGGCACTTTACAGCCTTCCAGACTTAGCATTGAGTTCAACAACTTCAGGCCATGAACTCTCTCCTCTATTCTCACCCTTTTTTGATCCCCTTTTTTCAAATATTTACTTTTTAATTTATATATATACATATATATTTCCCACCTATTTTTATTATTATTATTTAAAAAATTTATTTCCATTTTTATTCAGTGTTTCATCCCCACCTTTTAGCCTATTTCGATCTTTTTTCCCACACCTTCCCCTACCCCCACCCCATCCCCACTAGGGCCATCTGTCACTTGCTCATCCTGCTTTCCACTCTTAATGTCACCATTAGCACCTCCTTGGGTCAGTATCACCACCATCAACACCCCTTCGACCTTTTGTTTATGACATCTTTTGCAATCTCCCCTTTGCTTCCACCTATCACTGGCCTTCTATCCAGCTTCACCTGTCCCACCCCCCCTTAAACAGTATATATTTCACTATTTTTACTTCTCTTTAGTTCTGAAGAAGAGTCATACGGACTTGAAACCTTAACTCTGTCTTTCCATCCACAGATGCTGTCAGACCTGCTGAGTTTTTCCAGCGCTTTTTGTTCTTGTTTATGAAAAGACAATCTTGTTTAACTGATTCATTAGAGATTTTTGAGGGTGCAACTAGCAGGGTAAATAAGGGGAAACCAGTGAATGTAATATATTTGTGTTTTCAGAAGGCATTCAGTAAGATGGCAATCAAGAGATTGTTATACAAGGCTATGGCTCATGGGATGGAGGTTAATACATTAGTATGGCATTAACATTGAGAATTGGCTGATGGACAGAAAGCAGTGTAGGAATCAATGGGCCATTTTCAGGATGGTAGGATGTAATTGGTGAAGTTCCACAAGGGTCAGCGCTTGAGCCTCAGCTATTTATAACTGACATCAATGAATTTGATGAGGGGCCTGAGTGCAGTATATCTAAATTTACTGACGATATCAAGCTAGATGGGAAAGTAAGCTTTGAATAGGGTGCAAAAAGGCTGCACAGGGATGTAGACTGGTTAAGTGATTGGACAGGAAGATGACAGATGAAGTATAATGTGGGGTAATATGAAATTATCCACTTTGCAAGGAAGAATGAGAAAGCAGAATAATTTTTATAAGGTAAGAGACTAGTAAAGTTGGTATTCAGAGGGATTTGGCAGTCCTCGTACAAGAATCGCAGGTACACCAAGCAATTAGGGCGGCAAATGATATATTAGCCTTTATTGTAAGGGACTGAAGAATGAGAGTAAGGAATCCTTACTTCGTTTATAGGTTTTGGTGAGACCACACCGACAGTACTGGGTACAGGTTTGGTCAACTTACTTGAGAAAGGGTATCCTTGCCTTAGAGGGAGTTGAACAAAGGCTCACTAAATTATTGAGCTGGTTAGGAAATTGGCTGAATGACAGGAGACAGAGGTAGGGACAATGGTAGGTACTCTAATTGGCAGCATGTGACTCATGGTATCACATAAGGGTCTGTGTTAGGGTTTATTAATGACTGAGATGATGGGACTGAAGGCCTTATGTCCAAGTTTGTTGATGAAATAAAGATAGGTAAGCAGCGTAGATGGAAGTGTAAAATTACAATAAGGTAGTGATAGAATAAGGTAGAATGGGCAAAATTGTTGAAATGAATTTCAGTATAGGAAAATGCAAGATCATCCACTTTGGATATAAAAAGGATGCAACAGAATACTTTCTAAATAGTGAAGGGCCAAAGGCACTAGGGGTCCAGGTACATAGATCATTAAAATGTCATGAACGCATACAGAAAATATTGAAAATTGCAAATGGAATGTTGATCTTGGCACCTAAAGGACTGAAATATAAAGGAGTAGAAGTCATCCTTCAGCTACACAAAACCCTGGTTAGACCACATCTGAAGTGCTGTGAACAATTCTGGGCACCACACCTTAGGGAAGGGTTTTTGGGTTGGGGACTGAAGGCAATAGCTTCAGCCTTTCCGATATTTAGTTGGAGGCTCATCCAGACTACAATCTCAGATCCTTTTCTGAGTGAAATGGCAGTAATGATTTTTTTTTAAGCTGCTGCAGGCATTTAAATCGTTTGCCAAACTCCCAATTAGGCGAGTCCATTATGAATGTACCTTGCCCAAAATATTCTAATGAAGATTACCCTGGAAATTACTGCAGGACGAGTATATATCATGTTGAGTGGGTGAATATCATGCCATGCAATACCTTTGGTTAGGCTCATAGTTGATTGAAAAAGGCCAGACTTTACTGTCTGCTGATATTTGTTTCCTCCTGTCTGCCCGACTTTTGTTTTAAAGAATGGGATGTAATGTAATCACTTTTTCCCATTAACTTATTTGTTGACAGCCACAAATCTAAATGATACCTTCACTATGATCCACTCTTCGAAATACTGCACCACTTTCACCACAGAGTGATGGGCTGCAATTCATCAGGTTGTAAGTCCTGGATTTCAAATATGCCGGCTGGCAAATTGGAGACCAGACACCACTGGAAAAAGAGACAGGAAATAACAATATTCAAGTTAAAATTGCAGCTCGCATAGCTCTACGAGTGGTGCTATATGGATCTGAGAACAGTGCTGCTTCCTAATAGTACTCCCTTGCTTTGCAGAGCAACAGAAGGAAAGCAAGCAATGCTGAATCTCACTCATGGGTGAATTCCACAGGAGTAAGTGAAGGACCATAGGTTCACAGGATGAACCTATGAACCTGTGTAGGGCTGGGAATGCAGGAGAAGCCACAAGTGTCTTTAGGCTGTATTAAAAGTATTATTCCCAGTAAAGACATATCATATTTCTAACTTTTAAGATATAAATGTTATTCAATGTGGACTTCTTGAAATGGACCTTTTCTTTATTTTTAAAAAAAGCAATATTCTGCTGAAAAGATGGCCAAAGGTCAGCTAACCTGTCTTCTGGATATATATCTCAAGCTTCTGGAAAGTCATTAATATGTAAATGTGCATGGGTGGAGACCATCCCCACCCCCCCTTTTGAAAGGACATTTGGACACAAAATCACTTGTGAATTTACAGCTTCCATTGTCTGGAAATTAACAGGAACTCAAAGATAATGGTCCCCCAGACTCAGTTTCTGCGAACATGAAACAAAATAGGTATGGAGAAACCAGTTTATCACAAGCCGGTGTGAACGGCCACCATTCATCCCCCATTGTGTACCAGTGGCTTCTAACTTTTAATCATTAATGTGGACAATAGCAGCATTGATCATGTGATCACCTGATTTAAATTGACTTCAGATAATACACCTTATTACTCCAAGGACCAGCCAGGGGCAGCTCAGCCTGGAGACCAACAGGATACAAGGGACCATCCTTCAACAAGATGACAGAACCCTGCCTAACAGCCAATCAGCTGAGGCAGTGAGAGAGGGTCTAATTTGTTCCCACCTGTGAAAAAATAGAACTCTTTTCTACAGGAGCTCAGCTACATCTGAAAACCCAGAGACTTCCAACTTTCACTCACCTTCAAAGAACTATGAGAGAGGACCCTATCCAGGCATGCAATGATTTGATCTTAAAGGACTAATTTAAACATGCAATTTGTCTTCTTGTTATTCCAGTAATAATCTAAGTCCACGTCATCTGTACAATTCATCTTGTGTGTATATGTCCGTGTGTTTGAGGGAGTGAGCGTTTTGTTGAGCTTACATTTTGGGTGTTGTGTGAACAAGCGTTTATCTTTTCTTTTGATTTTAACTTGGCAGAAAGTCTGTTCGTGTCTACCCTGTAAAGTCACACACTCAAAGGGTTTAAAACACTCCCTTTAAAATATACATCTTATTGCAAACAACTGAGAGGTGAGGGAAAAGTTATCCCACCACCTCTCCCCAACAGAAATGCTAAATTTATTTTGAGATATAGCTGTGAGGGACATACACAAAAACAGTAAAGCCAAATAATATACTGACCTAGGACCTGAAGGTGCAGGATGCCAGTTGACTGCTGCTTTTGATAAATGTCACTGTTTTGTAGGGGATTTTACCTCTTTCTCAAGTTTGGAGACCGAGATTTATGATTAACACAATTCCAGACTAAATCCAACATCATTATTGAGAATTTTAAACAAAAGGGTTTCAAGTCATATAGTTACCCCTCAAGTGGTCAATCTGAAATGACTATAGGTTGCTTAGAAGTGATCTTTGACTGAGATCTTCCTACTTGGTTCACCAGGATTCTTCTGTTGATATATATCTTCTGTTTTCTTTCTTGAGCATAATTTTGTGGGACTTTTTCGGGGGTTTACATCAAAGAGCTCGTGCTCTTCTAGATGCGGATTGGTGAGTGGCTGTTGGTTGGTTAGTGTATTCCCAAGTTGTCTTCCATTGGCTTAGCCAGATAAGGACTTCTCCCTGTCTTGCTGTGATTACCTGTCTGGTTTCAATCAGCTACTGCTGATTGCTGATTTCAACCAGTTGCTGCAATTAACGGTTCTATTCAATTCAAATTGTTTTATTCGATTCAGCAGAATCACTGCAATTAACAAGTTATGATGTAATTAGCAATTATCACACGTACGTGTGTTACATTTCTACGTAACAAACACTGCTGTGAACTCATAGCCAGTCTGTTAACCTTATCTTTACAGTTTTTCATGGTCTGACTATGGCAGTACTGCAATATTAAAATAATGCTATTAATTCTCACATATTGTGAAAACGCCTGTGACGCCTTGGGACACAGGTTGATCTATACATGACCTTATTCAAATGACTGCAGAAAAATAATTTAAGACTTCTTCGAGGGCAATATTCAGTCAGTGTTTTTTTTAACGAAAAATTGCCATTTATCACCTGAAAGATCATTTACTTTCCCAGTATTTATCTCTCCTCCGAAGGCACTGAGACTGGTGGGAGTACATTTCCACTGATCTCAATTTTCGTGTGAGATCTCAGAGGGCGTTGCATTTGAACTCAATTGTGTGGTCACCTGGGTTCCATTTCTGCCAGCCCAGGGAAGCAGAGGTTGACTTTTGTGTCACAATAGCCACCTGACTTAGGTCAGCTAATTCAGAGCAGCCTCCAAATCAAATTCGGGGCCTTCATTAGGCCATATTAACCATGGCTGAGTTGATTGCACACTCGTCTCTGAGTCAAAAGGTTCTGAGTGCAAGTCCAGGACTTGAGCACAATGATCAAGGCTGCGGAAGTGCCGCAGTGTCAAAGGTGCTGTTTTTTGGATGGGTTATTAAACCGAGGCCTCATTGCCTTCTTGGGTACATACGAACATACAAGTTAGGAGCAGCAGTAGGCCACTGGACCTGTTGAGCCTGCTCCGCCATTCAGTAAGATCATAGCTGATCTGATTGTAACCTCAACTCCACATTCTCGCCTACCCCCGATAACCTTTCACCCCCTTGTTAATCAAGAATCTATCTAGCTCTGCCTTAAAAATATTCAAAGACCCTGCTTTCACTGCCTTTTGAGGAAGAGTTCCAACTCTCATGACCCTCTGAGAGAAAAAAATTCTCCTCATCTGTCTTAAATGAGTGACCCCTTATTTTTAAACAGTGACCCCTAGTTCTAGATTCTCCACAATAGAAAACACCCTCTCCACATCCACCCTGTCAAGACCCCTCAGGATTTTAAAGGTTTCAATCAAGTTGCTTCTAACTCTTCTAAACTCCACTGGATACAAGCCTAGCCTGTCGAACCTTTCCTAATAAGACAACCCACTCATTCCTGGTATTAGTCTAGTAAATCTTCTCTGAACTGCTTCTAATGCATTTACACCCTTGCTTAAATAAGGAGATCAATACTGTACACAGTTCTCAAGGTGTGGTCTCACCAGTGCCTGTACAACTGAAGCATAAGTTCCCTACTTTTGTATTCAGTTCCTCTTGTGATAAATGATAACATTCTATTAGCTTTCCTAATTTTTTGCTGTACCTGCATACTAACCTTTTGTGATTCATGCACTAGCACACCCAGATCCCCCTGAATTTCAGAGCTCTGCAAACTCTTACCATTTAGATAATATGCTTTTTTGTCAAAATGGACAATTTCACATTTGCCCACATTATACTCCAATTGCCAGTTCTTTGTCCACTCACTTAAATTATCTATGTCCCTTTGTAGCCTCCTTACGTCCTCTTCACAACTTACTTTCCTACAAATCTTTGTGTCATCAGCAAAGTTAGCAACCATACTTTCAGTCCCTTCATCCATGTCATTTATATAAATTGTAAGAAGTTGATGCCCCGGCACTGATCCCTGTGGCACACCACTCGTCGCATCCTGCCAACCAGAACAAGACCTATTTATGCCAACTCTCTTCTTCCTGTTAGCTAGCCAATCTTCTATCCATGCCAATATGTTACCCCCTACACCATGAGCTTTTATTTTCTTCAATTTGATGTGGTACCTTATCAAATGCCTTCTAGAACGTACATCCACTGGTTCCCTTTTATGCACGGCTCATGTAACTCCTTCGAAGAACTCCAATAAGTTGGTTAAATATGATTCCCCTTTCACAAAACCATGCTGACTCTGCCTGATTGCCTTGAATTTTTCTAAGTGCCCTGCTATAACATCTTTAATAATAGCCTCCAACATTTTCCCTATGACAGATGTTAAGCTAACCCGGCCTGTAGTTTCCTGCTTTCTGCCTTCCTCCCTTTTTGAATAAAGGAGTTACATTTGCTATTTTCCAATCTAATGGAACCTTCCTTGAATCTAGGAATTTTGGAAAATTACAACCACCGCGTCAACTAGCCACTTACCCTAGGATGAAGTTCATCAGGACCCGGGTATTTGTCAGCCCACAGCTCCAACAATTTGCTCAATACCACTTCCTTGATGATTTGTAATTTTCCTGAGTTCCTCCCTCCATTCCATTTCCTGATTTACAGCTATTTCTGGGATGTTACTTGTATCCTTTATAGTGAAGACTGATGCAAAATACCTGTTCAATTAATCTGCCATCTCCTTATTTTCCATTATTAATTCCCAGACTCACTTTCTACAGGACCAATGCTCACTTTGTTAACTTCTTATTTAAATACCTATAGAAATTCTTACTGTCCGTCTTTATGTTTCTCGTCAGTTTTCTCTCGTATTCTAATTTTTCCCTCCTTATTAATCTTTTCGTCATTCTTTGCTGTTCTTTATATTCTGTCCAATCTTTTGACCTGCCAACCGTCTTTGCTCACTTATATGTTTTTTCTTTAAGTTTGATACTGTCTTTAATTTTTTAAGTTAACCGTGGATAGTGGGCTCTCCCCTTTGAATTTTTCTTTCTCTTTGGAATGTATCTATTCTGTGTATTCTGAAATACTTCCTGAAATGTCTGCCACTGCATCTCTTTTGACCTATCCCTTAACCTCATTTGCCAGTTCACTTTAGCTAGCTTTGCTTTCAAGCCCTCATAATTGCCCTTATTTAAGTTTAAAATACTAGCCTTGGACCCACTCATCTGCCTCTCAAATTAAATGTAAAATTCAATCATATTGTGATCGCTGCTACCTAGGGATGCCTTCACTATGAGGTTATCAATAAATCCTATCTCGCTTCCCAAACCAGGTCTAGTATCGCCTGGCCTCTGGCTCCAGAATGCGCTGTTCTTAGAAACTATCCCGAAAACATTCTGTGAACTCATCTATGCTACCTTTGCCCATCTGATTTTTCCAGTCTATATATAGATTAAAATCTCCTGTGGTTATTGCTGTACCTTTCTGACAACCTCCCATTATCTCTTCCTTTATTCTCTATCCTACCGTGTAGTTACATTTAAGGGGCCAGTACACTGCTCCCGCAAGTGACTTCTTGTCTTATATTATTTCTTTTCTCAACCCAACTGCTCTTGCATCCTCGTTTCCTGAACTTAGGTCTTCCCTCTCTAATGTGCCAATACCATCATTAATTAACAGAGTCACCCCTTCTTGTCCTAACTTCCTGACCTTCCTAAATGTCATGGGAGGTGGTAGCATAATTATATTGTCACTAGCCTAGTATTCCAGAGACCCAGGGTAACGCTCTGGGGACCTGGGTTTGAATCCCACCATGGCAGATGGTGAAATTTGAATTCAATAAAAATCTGGAATTAAAAGTGATGACCATGAAACCATTGCCAATTGTTGTAAAAACCCCACTGGTTCACTAATGTCCTTTAGGAAGGAAATCTGCTGTCCAGACCCACAACAATGTGGTTGACTCTTAAATGCCATCTAGTCAGTAACACTCACAACCCATGAAAAAATAATAAAAATATTTGGGTCCCAATCTATGTCATCCTGTGTCTCTATAATGGCTATCAGATTGTACTTATTTATTTCTATTTGCGCTATCAGTTCATCTGTTTTGTTTTGAATGCTACGTGCATATTGACTACACAGAGCCTTTAGTTTTGATATTTTATTATTTTTATAATGTCTAGCCTTATTTGCTGATTTACTCATAGATTTGTACTCTCTGTCCCTTCTTGTCATGGTCAATATCATTTCCCATATTAGTACCTTTCTCTCGTGCCTTGTCTCTACTCCTTGGTTTAACACATCTTCCCAAATTTGATCCCACTATTTAATTTAAAACTTTCTCTACTTCCCTAGTTCTGCGGCATGCTAGAACCCCAGCTCTAGCATGGTTCAGGTGTAGACTGTCCCTACGGTATAGCACCCACCCCCCTCCCCTCCCCAGTGCTGGTGCCAGTGCCCCACGACCCGGAATCCACTTCTACACCAGTCTTTGAGCCACACATTAATTTCTCTAATCTTATTTGCCCTATTCCAGTTTGCACGTGGTTCAGTTAATAATCCAGGGATTATTACCTTTGGGGTTCTGCTTCTTAATTTAGTGCAGAACCTCCTTCCACATCCTGGCTATGTCATTGGTACCTACGCAGACCATGACAACGGGATCCTACTCCCATTACATTCCTTTTTGCTCCCCCCCACAGGCGGATGTAAAAATTCCATGTCACTATTTTGAGGAAGAGCAGAGGAGTTCTCCTGGTATCCTGGCCAATCTGGGGCCTCAGCCTGATCTCAAGCTGGGATCTTGTGTGTGAATTGGCTCTGTGTTTTCTATATTACTGCATTGACCATACTTCAAAAGTACTTCATTGACTGGAAAGCACTTTGGGACATCCAGTGGTCATGGAAAGGCGCTATATAAGTTCAAGTCTTTCATTACTAAGTGGCCAAGTACCGATTTTTTGTGAAAATTCATCATCTAAAAGTTGTTTGATTCATCATCTAATCAACTATTGCAGAATACACACATATAACAGAGATGTGGAGGTAGGAATTGATACCTCCATGGTTGGCTCTGTACCTCGGGCGAGCTACTGGAAACAGACAAGTGCACAGCTGGTGAGCAGCAGTGGGGCACCAGCTTGGCATCCGTTGCTTACTGGCAACTATCATATGAGTCCTGAACCCAGAAATTTGTTCAGGCCTCCAAGCACCTGTGGAGATCCTTCTCAGTGGGTGCCCGTTTGGGACAAAAGTCTGAGATTGCTCTTGAGGTGCCAACTGAATTCCAAGTCCCAGTTTCACTGCTATTGGAAATATGTTTTAGAATTCAAAGTATCTCCCAGTGGAATGGATCCAGGTGCCCGAATGGAGAAAGCTATTCCAAACAGATTGGTTGTTAGTTTAGGTGATTGTCTTTTCTAAACTTAATTTTAAAATATTCAGACTGGTAGCTATGACACTAAGGCATTCATTCGAAGGCCTGAGTTTAATTCCAAACCTTTGACTGATATCCCTGGCTGAAGAGGCTATTTCTGCTCATCTTGTATGGATTGTCAATGGGAGGAAAGATAATATCGAATCTGAAATGGAAAAGGTGGAGAAGTAGGGTTATCTAATTATTGGTCAGCTGAAGCATATTTCCTGATGGGACTGAATGACCAACCCAATGATGGAGATAAGTCATCCACTTAGCTGATATTGGAAGCCTTTTGCCTTCAGTCTCAGCTACAAATAGTCAGTGCCTTCAGCAAAGGAGAGAAGAAAATTAGGGGAAATATTCTTTTTCTCCTTTGACTAGTAAACTTCACAGACCTGTTGTGGTCCACGATACTGACAGAGTACATATTCATACAACCTCTTATCCCAGTGGTTTAATGAAGAAACAATAATTTGAGACCCACAGTGATATTCCATTGAAGCAATGTTAACTGAATACCCCGTTAGATAAATGGGTGTGACCTTGACCCAAATAGACCAGGAAGGTCCCAGCAAGGCTCACTTTACTGAGCTGTGTTGAGTTTGCTGATCTTGGCTTTGGCAGGTATGGAGCCCAGTGTTCTTGGGCTAGGGAGTGGAAAGAAAATAAGCAAGATTGCCACTGCCGACTGGTATATAACTGCTTTCAAGGTTGGCATCAGTTACCAGCCTGCCTGATGGTGATGCATCTGATTGCAATATGCTATGTGTTGGAATGTGAAAGTATACATTTCATTCATGGATAAGGCTTTGATGTGACTTGCTTCATGGTACAATAGCTTACCAACACTCACTGTCTAGGTGGTCACTTTTGACTAGGTACTGAGGGCCAACTAAGACTGTGGAACCAGACTCCAATGCCAAGTCAGTACCTTTATAGAGGAATGAAAAATACCCTTTAATGTGAAGCTTACCCATTATTGTCACCTACCGTATCTTTAAGTGTGAAAGATTTCACTTCATTACTATTGTACTGCTGGTTTGTACAGTGGGGGTGCGCTTCATACGATGCTTTTTCAGGCCCCTCCACAAACTACAGCTTGTATTTAAACATAATATAAAATGATAATTTCATGGCTTTCATTAAAACTAATGTTTCCTGCAACAGGAAAGGCCGGGGATCTTCTTGCTGATGTGACAGATGGCGGCGTATTGTGGAATGGCTTCCTCCGATTCCCCTCCTTTCCAACCAGAAGGTAGGACATTGCTGACTTGTGTTCCCATCAACTCTGATATACTATTGAGGATTATTGTTGTAATACAGCATGGATAGAAACGTGCTTAGGGATAGGCTATAGATGTGTTCCCCATTTATCCTGTAGCCCTGCTTCCTGGTTGGTACACTATTATAAAGAGGTTTGCCTGTGTGCCCCCGGTGGCAGGAAACAGCAGCTTTGGAGGTGTTTAAGAGCCACCATTTTATTTGGGTCTCAGGCAAACAGTTTTTTCATATGATTCTTTCATATAATTGCTTTTCTGGAATAGACCAATTGGAAATTTCCTCCTTGAAAGTGCCAGTGAATGTTCCTTTTTAAATGTGTAAAATGTAAGGATAGAAATTCCACCAAGTGCCAGGGAAGATGGTTAACAATTACAGCATTTTTTAAGCCGCCACTTCCCTGCTAATGAACTGCCTTGTGTAAAATCCTTTCCTGTGGTGGATTGTCATCATTCCTTGGTCTTGCACAGAATGTTTGCGAGCCTCAATACAATCCTGAAATTAAATTCAAATGAAGGACACATTGACCAATGAGAAAGATCAAGGAGTTTACAATGCTGACCTGTGTGTTTGGGATACACTTTTTGACTATAGAAATTAAAGGCCTTGATAGACAAGATTTCTTAAAGCTGGACTGCTCCAAACATTTTGACTGTAGTTGGGTTGGAAGTAATGGGTATTGGATTCACTGCTGCTCTCTAACTGATTTGATAGAAGAGGATAAAGGAGTCAAAAGACAGGGCCAGGGTGTCAGACTGCAGGGTAGAAGAACTGATTTGCATCCGTCATTACTCAAATATCTATCTCTACAGCACCAGGCATAGCTACCTGGTAGTATTGGAAAACTGTCTTCACAGTTTGAGATTCAGCATTGTGCATTCTGTTGCATGAAGAAAACCTCAATCTCAGGATCCGTACTACCAGTGATGGTAAAGGTTATTTACTCCCTCAAACGTTATGGTTCCAACTCCCTCTAGGATATATACAGGTGTCTACCGCATTACTTGGCAGAACTTACTGATTCATTACTTTATACAATGAATGGTGCTTCCCAATTTCATTACATTGAATTGCTCTCCAAGGTGCAGGATAACATTGGTGATAAATTTAATAGAGTCCTTTGAGGAAATAGTCAAGTGTATTGAAATGGAAAGTGCTCTGGACTTTCAAAAACCATTTAAATGAAATACTTATTGATAAAGTGAAAGTGCATGGTGTTACAGTCAATGAAGTACTTTTGAAGTGTAGCCACCATTGATGTTGGGTTTCTCAAGTGGTCAACCTGGTTGTGCGTGTGTGTGTCTGTGTGTGTGTGTGGTCATCCTGGTATGTGTGTGTGTAAATGAGCCTGCACCTTGCTCCTCATGGTGTGAGGGCCATTTAAGAAATTGGTATATGTCTTACTGTCACACACTATGCATAATAAGGACACTATTATGAATTTTGAGTTACACAGGATATTCTCCTGAGTTCAGGATCACTGGTGTCAGCCCTAAGTGGACCCATGTTCCTTATGGTCAGGAGTTATCCTTACTACTCTAATACCTACTCAAATAATGTGGAAATGATCTAAGAGGACTAGAACAATGGAAACCCCTTATTATGCAAAGTGAATATTGTATTCTTAATTGTTGCCCACATGTACTTCTCTAATCTCCCAAAGGGTGCACTGAAGGACAGTTTAGTGAGACAAGGCCAAAAATAAATCAACAAGCTGATTTTTGTTTATGCAGAAAAGTTTAACAATAAGCAGTGACTATAATGAATTACAACAATTTCATAAGACTTTTCTTAACATAAAATATGACGAAATATGCCACACTGCCCCAGTTAGCTGGCTAAATATAATATTCTGACCAGTAATTTCCCTGAGCCTAATTATCACTAAGCTCAAAGAGAGTAAACTCACCCTGTATCAGTCTTCAGCATGCGATCTTCCAAACCGGATTTCTGTGTGTTCTTTTCTTAGCCGGATAGGAAATCAATAGTTTGCGCTCTAACACTCCCCAGCACCCTCTGTTCAGAGGTTGGCCAGCTGGGCTGTCAGTCAGACCTAACAGCTACCCTCTGCTGAGTTTTATTGAACATAGCCGTTGGAACATACTGGGCCGAATTTTCGGTCCGGGTGCAGAAACATGTTTTGATGTGTGAATGGTCACGCGTCGAGTTTTTTTGGAGGAAATCTGATTTTCCTCCATATTCCTGACCCTGTGCCGTTTTCCTCTGGCCTTCCTGCATGTCAGGAATGCCTAGTGTGCAAAACGCATACCTGCCCTCCCTGAAATCGGGTTCACCATTTGAAGTGGGGAATGAAAATCGGATTTCCTTCCATGTACCATTTTCGCCTGGTAGTGTGGGTTTTGAAAGCTCATTGAAAGCCAGATTTGAGAGTTTATGAAGAAAATGGAAAGACTGCTGAGGAGTCGGGAACATTCTGAAAATTAAGTGTAAAATGTTTTTACACCTTAAAATGTCACTATTAGGTGCTAAATTGCACTGTATTTTTAATGCATTGATTCATCACAGCGCTCTGTCCTTGAGGTAACTTGACCCTTAAGTTGACCAGCATTGTGTAATTGTTCACATGCATTACAGTACTTCACCAATGGAGAAAACACTATATAATGTATAATTTTTTAAAAAAATGTCCTCTGCTGTCATATTTTTGTGCTCTGATTTAGTTGGACTGGCAGATCTGGCTGTTTTTCAAAAAGAACCCTGCTTCTGAAGGTAGAACAAATGGTGTGCATCTGCTTTCCTTTCATTGATTGGCAGTCACTCTGCTTTGAAATGGAAATGGATATCTGTTCCCTCAGTGGAGCTGGGAGCATTTGTTATGATAGCTGTTCCATTATGAATACTCGGCTGAGTTTCAAAAGCATAAACTCAGCAGGTGGTTTTATTGAATGAAGAACTATTGAAACTTTTACAAGCTTGTTATAGAATATGTCTTTTAAGTGGTGTCTTGTTTCTTTACAAATCTAATAGGTACTTTCAGGATTACAACTTTTTTTTCCCATTGGGGTTTTTTGGTTTAATATCAATGATAGTGAGTTTGAATTTGGAGTTTTCTTGGAATGTTGGGAGTTTAATAGTTTTCCAATGATTTTAAAAATAATTCTCTTTGCAGCTGTATGGCTGCTGAGAACTGTACATGGTGCATACTGGGCAAGTGGTAATGGAGGATAAATGGAGGACATTTATTTAGAGGTGGCATGGGGAATATGAGGTGGCATTGGGGGTATAGAGGTGGCATGGGAAATGAGTGGGGCAGGGGGTTGCATGGAGAATGTGAGGGAGCATGGGGAATTTGAGGGGGCATGGAGGCAGAGATAGCACGAGGGATGTGAGATGTAATGTGGTGGTGTCAGTGAATGTGAGGTGGCTTGGGGGATGATTTTTAGGGGGCCTTTAAACGATGTTGGGAATTGGAAGGCTGTGTTGGTCAACTGAGGAGGGCCTTTTAACTGGCCCGCCTCAGCACCCACGCCCCTCATGCACCCCATCGCAGCTCACAGAATGCATTGTGAACCTGACCCATGCGAAAAGACAAAAATCCCTTGTAAAATCACATGGACCGTGTTTGCATTTTGCAAGCCACGAAAGTGCATAGGCTGGGTTTTCCCAAGCCCAGATGAAAATTTGGCCCATTGGGTTCAAACAGTTACTAGAATATCTATATGAATGCTTCTTGTCTCAAATGAAAGAGGTATAAGGGAAGAAGCCCTTCACCAGTTGGTTCATGTGGATCTAATTCATATCCCCAGCACCTGGCTTATCCAAAGATTTAAATAACATTTTAATACGAACTAGACTAGAATCCTTTTATGTAAAGTAGTCAAAAACCTGGTAACATGCCGTATTTAAACACCTGTAAGTTTGTCTGAACCAGATGAAATGTTGAGAGAAAATAGTGCATGCATACTTGGTCCATCTACTTCAAAACGTAAAGCTTTCTTGGGTAGATTTATCTTTCTAGCTCTCTTCATATCGAGCAATGCTGCCAAATTGTGGCCATGCATCTGCAAGCTTGCAGATCTCACCTACACTGTGGAATGTATGTGCTCTGAAAACAGGAAGAGATTTGTATGAACAGTTGGGCAGAGGTCCCACTGCCCTCTGTTCTTGCTCAACTATGGTTGTCTGTGGAATTTTTAGCCACTATGTTACACTTGTAATTCAGGGTTTGCGGCTTCACCTTGAAGGAAAGAAAGAACTTGTATTTATATAGTATCTTTCAGCATCTCAGGACATCACAAAGCAGTCCACAACCAATGAAGCAGTTTGTGAAGCCTGGTCACTGCTGTAATGTAGGAAAAGTGGCTTTGCAGACAACAGAGTTCAACAAGAAGGTATAAATGACTGAATAAATTGTTTCAGGGATGTTGGTTGAGACATAAATATTGAAGAAAATCCTAGAAAAAGCTCCCCTGCAGTTCCACGACATAGCGCCATGAAATCTTTTACATTGACCTGGGAGGGCAGACTGGTTTAATGTTGCACCCAAAAGAGGCTCCTCCGACAGTGCAGCACTCCATCAGCACTGCAGTGAAGTGCCTGACCAGATTGGGACCTGAACCCAATAATCTTCTGACTCGGAGACAGTACTACCACTGAGCCTCGGCTGACCCCTTATTAATCTTCCTGAAGATGAAAGATTTCAGTCTCCGGTTGCAGTCTCCGTACTCAAAAGCTTGGCATTGTATTCATCTGCGTGGTTTCTGAGACATCCATGTTGATAGTAGAATAAATGATATTTGGAAAGGCAAGAGTAAAGCTGGACTTCACATCAGCCACAGACATTCCAAGTACTCTGATGCGTTTTGCAGCTCTTGATACAGCAACGTTCCCGACACATCAGGAATCCAAGCTTATCCCTGCAAGGAGACATCATCAAATCTTTGGTAACTGCTGCCAACCAGCGGGCGCTCTGAACCAAACACACGGTTGCCACGTTTCTACAGTAACAGAAAAACTAGCATTTATATAGTTCTTTATTAAATGCCTCACAAATGTTTCAAAAACTTACAGAAATTATTTAAAATACCATGACTGTTATTATTATATATACAGCCAAATATATCAATTTGCAAGCACATTCATAGTACCCGAAACAAAAGGTTAACACAAAGGGTATACCACACTCTGAGTGGATTAAGGATAGTGGTTTTGAAATCCTGTGGGGTTTCACTGATCTCCCGTTATAATTCTGATGGGAGACTGCTGGAATTCCCATGAATTTCAAGTCCAGTTTCTGTCTGTATGTGTGCTATGAATAATGAATGAGTTTATTTTTGGCTTGGCCCTTCTCTCCTGAAGGACTGCCGCCTACTCATGCTTAGTTTTGGATCCACAGGCACCAGTCATTCCCCCATTTTCTACTCTTAAATGTAAACCCTGGGTTTCAACAAGCTACTGGACTGTTGGGGCCATCATAACCAAGCCTGATTCTGGGTGCCAGTAGCATATAATTCAGTGAAAGCAGCAACAGGGGCCATGGCTGATTCTTTCCCCCTGAAGCATTGAAGTCAACTGTAGCACTTCCAATTGTTGCTGTGACCATATTCAAGTAAGTTCAGTCCAGACTGGGACATTTCCCATCTGTATGGCTTACTGGCCTAGAATTCAGCAATTGAGTCAAAAGCACCCTGTAACTGGGGAGGAACCTGAGATGCATTATCTTTGGCTGCCGATATGGCCTAGGTTTTGCTGGCATCTTGGTCATGCTTATGCGCATTTTAAGTTTTAAACTTCTTGTCTACAGAGTTGATGTAAATGCAAACTGATAACGGTATGGCAAGGACATTTGGAATGTTGAACAATTGGAAGAACAGTGTGTCTCCTTAACCAGTGATAGTAAAGGATTCAGAAATAATCATAGGAAGGACCGAGATGGAGGGTGAATTAGGGATGGTGAATTCAATGTCAGAAAGACAAATAAAGAGGAATAGAAAGGTTGGACTAAGAGAGAGAAAGAAAGTCAGAAGGGAAAAGTTTATTTTAAAATTACATTTTAAAGATCTCCAACAATAATTCACAAACTGAAGGAATGTGACTCCACATTTTTTTAATTGTCCACTTTCTGGACAAGAAACGTTTCATGTTTTATGGCAATCATAAACATTTATCAAGTTGTTAAAAGAGTGCTAATGCTGTCTAATTACCAGACTTAACTGTCTGTGGCCAGTTTAATGGGCAGTTAATGTACAAATGTAGCAACCATGAAAATCATGCAGATGTTATGCTGCCATTTTCACGACGCTAATGGCAGAGTGGTGCAAATCATCCAGCAACTTGTGGAGATTTGCAATTCAGGGAGTATTTCTACCTCACCACTAGTCACTGGCTGATTCGCATGTGAATAATGCCGTGCATTGTTCAAACGCTGTTACTTTGACCTAAGTTTTTCTGGGATTGTCTTTGCCCTCCCATAACCACAGACAAACATACATACATACAATTCAAACAGCAGCATCCATAGGGAAGGTCATTGTTATGGCTGCTTTAATGACTCTATTGGCACATGCATTACTCCATGTGCAATGAGCCATACAGTCCAGGAAACCTCCACATCCAAAGCCTGGTCAGTACTTAGATAATCTTAGCTGGGACAGTAGTAGGTACACTACTATTGCCTTCAGTGTCATCCTTGGATTAAGGAACAGAAAAAAATCCACTATTCTTGATCAATATTACTGATAATCCAAACGTCATATGAGAATGTGATCCGTATTCCTCAGATTTCACATTTTAAGGTTGTTTCCTTAGATGAGGGACTGGAGAGTAGGTAGGAATGAACTAGTGGCTTCAGAAGAAGAAGTGTAAAATTGGAGTTGAGTGGGAGATGATCACTATATGGGGTCGGTAAATATCACATTTAGCCCTGCAGGGAAGATCCGCTTTAACAATAGGCCAACACATTTCCCTGCATGAAGTCATGGGAAGTATTGGATTGGCCTTGTATACAACATAGTTTCATGCAAAAAAAAGACATTGCTTGTGTTCCAGAGAACACTGGGATTCTTTATTTATCTAGAATCTTGATACAGGGTAGCCCAATTCAGCTGAAAACAGTTGGTGTACAGTTAGGCCCCACTGATGTCTGATGCAAAGCACAATCTTATTTGTCAGGATGGCTGCAGTAGCACATCTGCAAAAGTCTACAAAAATTGCCCTGCATTTTTTCAAAATTCATCAGGAAACCGCTTTGAAAATTTAATTAATAAATGTTCACGAGGAATAACAACAGTATATGAATCATTTTCTTCTTTCCCTTGAAAATGCTGCCTCCAGCTAGCATAGATTTCTCAGAATATTCTTTGTGTGTGAGTGGAGACAGTTCCACCATAGGGAGTGTGACAGCTAATCTGCATCCTAGTGTTCACATACAAACTTTTTAGCAGTGGTTGGTAATCAGGGCCTGAATTTTCAGGATGGCAGGGCTCGGTGGGGAATACATCCTCATCGACTCCAGCAGCCCCGATGCCATTTTACGCTCTAACGAGCGTTGATTGGCATTAGGCGGGACATCCGCTGTCACTCGGGAGGAAGTCATGCCAAATCAGATTGGCCAGCTGCTCTCCAGTCCCTCCAGGCACAGCACAGCAGTGGCCAGAAGAGGCACTGCAGGGAGCTGCCTGCAACTAAGTCCAGGGACCCGGAGGACAGGAAAGTGGCAGGTGTCCCAGGGCAGGGAGGGTAGGCAAAATCTGAGGGGTCGCCGGTGGGGCTGCGATCAGGGTAACGTGGGATAGGCCGGTGGGGAGGGGAGGGAGGGCTGGAGGTCACTGGGTCCAATAGGGAGGGTGCCCCCAGTCAGAACGGGCCTTCTAATGGAGGCGCCCTCACCCCCGACCTGAGATTGAACTCCGTTTGTTTCCGAGTTGCCCGCCCGAGCTGTCATACGCCTGCCAGCCTAAAAATTGAAGCTGGGCGGGAGATTGGGGCAAGGGTAGTCTTCCCGTCTGAGGCCCTGCCCGCTCCACCGTAAAACCGCTGCCAGGTCGGGGCGGGTGGGAGCAGAGAGGGAATCCCTTCCATGCAATTTGACGCTAGGTTCAATTCACAATGAATTAAACTCCCAGAGATGCAAGCTGCCTGGGATGTTTAGGACAAACTAGTTGGAATACGAGACAAGTGCTTCAGATTTGCATGTTAACATAGACCACATCAAACTGAGACGATGGAGGAATCATCCACATCATCTGAGAGATGTTTCCACCGTTTTATGTTAGGATGGTTTTCAGTTAGGTCTGCCCAGCATGGGCTTTAGCTAAACAGACAATATAGCTTTCCAAGCAAAATGGCAGAGGGTGGGAGATGTTCTGCTTCAGTATGGTAGAACATGTAATTACTGCAGTAGGGGAGCCCATAAATATATATTCTATGAAATATATAAATGGGAATTAGGTGGTGTCTTAATAAGAGGGACATTGAAAAGTGTGGGCAAAAATACAAGCGGGTAGGATTAGCTGTGGCTTGTATGAAGGAAAACACCAGTACAGACGCGAATGACCAAATGATTTGTTTCAGTTTTGTAATGTCTGTGATTCTGTGATGACCTTATGCAGGATTGTTTCCATTCAGTTCATGAATAGGGTTGCTTTTTGAGGAGTAAAGTAGGAAGTTTGAATAAAAAGAAATAAAAACAGAAAATGCTAGAGATATTTGACAAGTCTGGTAGAATCTACGGAGAGAGAAACAGTTAACATGTCAAGTTTGTGACCGTCTGTCAAAACTGGGAAAAGATTGAAATGCAATAGATTTTTGAGCAAGTAAAAGGGGGGAGGATGGGAAAACGATCAGAAAGGAACGTCTGTGATTGGGTGGAGGGCAGGACAAATTTTCATGGTGCGAAGCCAAAGGGAATGGTAATGGGACAAGTTTAAAAAAACAAAAGATATTCTAGAGGAGGTGTTAATGGCAGGATCCTGAGTAGCTGCCGTCCACACCAAACCAGCAAGGAAAAATGAAAGAAATTGGGGACAGAGGTTGTGACCCAAAATTGTTGAACTCGAGTGTTGAGTCCAAAAGTGCTCAGTTGAAAGACAAGGTGTTGTTCCTCGAGCTTGCATTGAGCTTCATTGGAACACTGCAACAGGCCAAGGATAGAAAGATCAGAGTGGGAGCAAGGTAGAGAACTAAAATGACAGGCAATGGGAAGCTCGGGGTCACACTCATGAATTGAATTGAGGTTTTCCACAAATCGATTGTTCAGACTGCGTTTGGTCTCTCCAGTGTAGAGGAGACCACACCTTAGAATATGAAGTGTGTTATTGCAAATGGGCATTGAAATACAATATAACATCACATGGAGGGAATTGGATAAGTATTTCAAAACAAAATATATAAGAAGCCAGAAGATAAGGTCAGGGAAATAGGGTTAGAACACCAAGCTCCATTGGAAAGATTAACACTGATTAATTAGAAGTAGAACAACATGTCAGATAGACTCCGCATGCACTGTAATTTCTATAGTTCAATGCCTCAGTGAGCCACATGGAATGCAGTGAATCAATGTTATTTGGCCATGTGATATTTTGATTTGTGCTGCTGAATTGATACTTATGGAATACTTTACCACATTCTCTTTGTGCTGCCGAATTGATACTTATGGAATACCTTACCACATTCCCACATGTTGAAAAACTACATAGTTTTGAAAGATACACAGAGGATGATTGACTGCTGTAGTCTGTTGAAGCTGCACGTAGAGTTGCTAATATAGGGGGAAGCAAGGAAAGGGATGGTGCTTACTGAGCAAAGGTGAGACACTTATTAATGGGGAGGTAAGGGAAACCAGGAATTTTTCAGCCTAACGTGTTTTAGCAGAATTTCCCGTTACCTACTTCAGAACATTATTTTAGTGGAAACCTGGAAACTGCTGTCAGAACCAGATGTTGTGAGATGCCTAAAAAACATTCAGTGCAAATATTAATTGAGAGTGTCAAGAAAAAGGACTTGATATCGATGCAGACTGGAGTCTTAATACTTGTTACCAGAAAGTACATTAACTTGGGCATCATGTATTATATACAAGATTTGGTGTTAGTGATGAAAGCTTAAATGGTTTATTTTGTGAGTATAAAGTATAAATGAGTGATACATGATAATCCCTCTCCCCACTCCGCCTCCCAACATTCATCGCTCACCTGATGACATTGTGCCATACTTGTAGCTGATACAGTAGGCACCGTGCAAGTATACTATACCTTGCCCAAGTGTCCATGTTATTCTCTGCTTGTGAGCCTAGGCAGTGAGGGTTGGCAGCTGAGCCCAATCAGGACCATGCAGAGGGTGCGGAGGACAGTAACTGGGTATTAACTGCTGCTACACTTTAACTGAGCAGTGAGCAAGAGGTAACTTACAATATTTAAATGAGTGAACACTCAATTCATCATTGAAAGTCTGATATCGCTCCCTATTCTAAAGGATAGGTCTTAATTATTTTCAAAGTGGCGCAGGGGCTGTTACCAAGTAAAATCTGTTTTCACATTACCATTTCAGTGCAGCTAATTATTACAATTTAAATGCACAGCATTAACATAAACATCTATAGAGGACCCTCAACATAAAATCAAGAAGCAAAACTCAGTGGTTTAGTTAAACCGTAAAGATCAAGAAGCCCCCAGACTTGATTCTCCAGTATCTGTTGAGTTAACTGAGGTGGTGATAGAGCAGCTTTACTTGGTCTTAATCCTGTTGGGCTAGAGAGGGGAAAATTGAGCAAGATTATAGCTCCAGATATCCAACAAGTGATCACTATTAATAACGAGGTTTGTCAGCAGTTGTCAGAAATGGGTTTCGCTGTGATGTCTCATTCAGTGAAATAGAAAGTGACATGGACTAGGCTCTCACACAAAGAATGACCACTTGGCTGAGACATCAGGGGTGGCTAGTGCACGTTGAACCTGTAGGTGTCTTCAAAAACAGAGGAGAGAAAATTTCAAGGTAGACAGAGAGGAAATATAACAACCTCAAAAGCTGAGGCTCATTTAGCCCTTAAATGTTTTAATCCAAAAAGGCTGCTAGAACACCCAGGCAGAGCTGTCATGCTGTACATTAGAAAGAGGTTTTTCCTAGTACTGCATCACATTCCTCGGCTGTCTCTGATATACTTGTTTACAAAGTGGGGAAGTTGAGGCCTGGAAAATTCTGGACTGTAAATTGTCTATTGGCTGATCTTTGACTTCCTCAAAAGGGTCGTCATCAGCTGTAATGGTGTAAACATTTTTCCAGAAAGAGATTGAGCAACACCATCTGTTTCTGATTAATCTTTTAGTTATTGAAGAACAAATCAAAACAAACCTCAGTGACTGCGAGTTGGTGACAGTGAGGAGAGTGGAAGAATGGCTGATTTAAATATCAGAGGAGGGACGGGTTTCTTGGTAAGGGGGTTCAAACAGTTGAAATGTAGAACCACCCATTAGATGTTCAACCTCCAGTCATGAAAGCTCCCCTCTGATTAAAGACAACTTAAGCAGTGAATGGAAGTTTTACATATGAACGTTTATTGTCCTCTGTTAATACAGGAAAGTGCTTTTGTGGTGAGCTAATTCTGTAAGCCAGTGACTATTGTCTATCACTTTTAACCTAAGTTACTGTCGGTAAAGTGGTATATTTGACAGATCTTCTGGCTATTACTTTTTCCCCTCTTCTTGTCCATTTTCTACTCTCCTGCTTTCCTGAAGGCACAGTCAGAATATAATGCTACAGGAGTCAACTTCCCTCCAGCACCTTGCCCCCTTGGTATCCTGTGTTTGAGCCAGCAAGTGGTTTGCACTGACTACTGCAGCCAAGACAGATTAAGGCCTCCCATCTAACATCCATTTTCTGACAGGATGTTGTCAAAAAGTGATCAAGAAGTTTCCCCTCCTCCCTGCTCCCTTTCCCTCCATGGGTGCAGAGTGTGTTTGTAGTGCCCCTGCAAATGCTCTTGTGGAGGCAGGCTAATCTGGCACAGATAGAATCAAACCTGCGACATTCCTACCCTGTGCAGCTCACCTACTCAACTGCCTTAACCAGCTGGGACAGGATTGCAATGTTGTTTTAATAGATTTACATAATTAAGAAAGTTGCATTCCAGTATGTTGAATTAGGTTGCAGTAAGAACTAGATGTGCGTTGACTTTTTACATAGATTTTATGCCTATTTGTCTTAAAAGGCTGGGAGAGAAAATGTATTTGCATGTGTTGCAGTCGCTGTGACACTGGCTCGATATTTATGGGTAGGATGCAGGGGAGACCATCGGTATCTGAAGAACCCGGAGGGACCATGGAGATCCTGCCAAACTTAACAGCAAAACCTCATTACCTGTGTTTTGTTCTGTCTCTTCCCTGACAGATGGCCGGGTAGGAAGGAGACCCTTGGGGAGGGCCCCTGGAAATTAGGCAGTTGTGGGGGTAAGGGGTGAATCAGTGATTGGGGTTTGTGGTAGGGTTGCAGGAGGAGGAGCTTGGCGATCAGCAGAGGGAAGAGAAGCTGCGATCAGCAGAGGGGAGGCCGAAGGCTTCATTGAGGAGCTGGGAGAAACATTCCTACTTGAGAAAACCCACACAGCAGCAGTGAATTTTAAGGCAAGCTCCCTATTGCACCGTGGGTGCCTAATTTGAAAATGTTAATTATGTTCCAGCCTCTTGATGATGAGACACTCAGACACCACAATATCTACTGCTGTTTTAAAAAAAAAGGTGGTGGGTGCATGTGTGCCATGTTGGGATATGTTCTCTTTATTTAAGTCTTTAAGTTCTGCCTCTCCCCTACCCTCTCCTGCCTGTTGTTAGGGATGGTGGCCCAGTATGTTTGCTTATGGTTGTGTATTATGTTGGAATTGGTTGAATATAGGCATTTGTTGGTGAGACTGCAGGCATTTGTGTTGGAATTGATGTAATTGTATTAGGTAGACTTAGGTGTGTGTACTGACATCTCTGGATGCATTGGGAGTAGCTTTGAGAAGCATTGGATCCCGAACCTTGAATTGGGATGAGTGCAGTTGTTGCACGGGCCAATGTATGTGCATACTAGGGTTTCCAACTGTGATATGACATATTCAGGAAGGTTTCATCATATTGTATTCAGCCTCTCGATGGTGGGACACTTGGATGCAATGATATATGAACTGCGCTGCCTCCATATGCACCCTTCATTGGTGCATCCGATACATTCATCCCTGCAAACTACTAATTGGAAAGCAGACCGGTTCTTCCTTACCAATTGGAAAATTCTTGACTATCACTCAAACATCCTTTTTGCTCATGTCTAATATTTTTATAACTGATAAACAAAGGAATGGAAAAAGTACACAATTTCATTTAAATGTCCAATGAATTTCCTCCTGGGTTGTTTTGCGGCAGTGTCTGGGAGATTGGTCTTTCATTCCTGGAGACTCCAGGACAATATGGGACGATTTGCAACCCTAGTGTGTCTACCTGCATACGTGCATGTGTGTGACTATATAGGGGTGTTTAGTCATATTGGACAGAGGAAGATAGGGTTGGAAGTATGTCATCGTTACAGCCTACTGCACAAAAAGGGAGTAGATTTTATTTATGTACACCTAACTATGCCACATTTAAATAAAAAAACAGTCCTGTTCCTGAAAAGGCAAAAGTCCAATAACAGAAAGATTTCTTAAAAGGAATATAATAGGAGTTAACCTTGAGGGAGAGCTTTATGTATTAATTTATTCCCAGGATAACACTAACTTGACACATATTACATGAGTATCATTAATACGTTGTTTGTGGGAGAAGCCAAAAGAAATCTCGTGGCATTGGCTGATGTGTCTTAACAGTGTGAGGCATCATTAAATAAAGCAAATAGGATGTTATTATTGTGCCGAACGGAATCCCCACAGTTCATGCTGAAGCTATATAACGTCCTAATCAGGCTTCAGCTGAGGAATTGCACACAATTCTGGTCACTGTGACATAACGGTCGCATAGAGGCAGTGCAAAGAATAACAACGAGGTGGTCCTAAGTGTGAGAGGAAGGAATTATGAAGAAAGATATAAGATCTTAATGTTCTTCACCTTTGTAAAGAGATGCCTGAGGGAACCTTGCAGATACGGGATAATCTAAATCCAAAAGAGTGCTTTCAGATGTGGCAGAGCAGCAGTATAACAGGACACGGATTCTGTGTCTGTGTCTGCACTGTGAAGGGCAGTTTTCGGTTAGACGTCCGGAAGTATTTATTTGCGTAATGGTGATCAATAGTTGGAATGGGTTTATACAAAGAATGGCTGAGGTCAGGTCCACTGTATTAATTTAAGAAACAGCCAGATATTACAATCTGGAGATGCTAAGGTTGGTACTCTAGAACAATAAATTGAAGTGGGCTGAAATGATTTGGATCTAGATTAATTTTTGCCTTAGCAGCAGATGGAAGGAAGACTGAAATGTTTGGCATCAATGTGAATCGATTCCTTAGGTAGCCCTTAAATTAGAGATGGAATGATGCATTCAGACAGTTTTGTCGATACTGTGCTGTTAAAGGAGCACGGCTAGCAAATATTAAGAACTTAGTGCCTGGCTGCCTCATTGGGTATGAATACTGTACGTTAGGCTATATAAACCCGAAAGTCCTGCGATTAGTTCCTGGTTGGTATTGTAGCAAAAGGGTGTTCGGCATAGCAAGGACGAATGTGGAACTGGAGATCAGTACCACCCACATTATGATGTAGAGTAACATGATAGTAGACTATGTGTAGAGAGAGTCTATGAGAATTTGGCTTGAAGATGGCAGTTAGGTAGGGCTATACCTAATATATGTATACAGTTTATGTTCAGTCCCACAAGCTTGGTCAGGTGGGCAGAGCAGTGGCAAATGGAATTCAACCCAGAAAAGTGCGAGGTAATGCACTTGGGGAGGGCTAACAAGGCAAGGGATTACACTCTGAATGGTAGGATCAGAGAGACCTTGATGTGAATATCCACAGATCCCTGAAGGTAGCAGGACAGGTAGATAAGGTGGTTAAGAAAGCATATGGGATACTTGCCTTTATTAGCCAAGGCATAAAATACAAGAACAGGGAGGTTATGCTGGAACTGTATAAAACGTTGGTTAGGCCACAACTGGAGTACTGCGTGCAACCCTGGTCATCACATTATAGGAAGGATGTGATTGCACTGGAGAGGGTGCAGAGGAGGTTTACCAGGATGCTGCCTGGGCTGGAGGGCCTGAGCTATAAGGAAAGATTGGATAGGCTGGGGTTTGTTTTCCTTGGAGCAGTGAAGGTTGAGAGGGGACCTGATAGAGGTGTATAAGATTATGAGAGGCATAGATAAGGTGGCTAGGAAGGTACCTTTTCCATTAGTAGAGGGGTCAATAACCAGGAGGCATAGATTTAAGGTAAGAGGTAGAAGGCTAAGAGGGAAGTTGAGGAGAAATGTTTTCACCCAGAGGGTGGTGGGAGTCTGGAACTCACTGCCTGAAATAGTGGTTGAGTCAGAAACTCTCGTAACATTTAAAAAGTATTTAGATATTCACTTGCATTGCCATAGCCCTCAGGGCTATGGGCCAAGTGCTGGAAAATGGGATTAATGTAGTCAGATCTTTGTTGATCAGTGTGGACACGATGGGCCGAATAGCCTCCTTTTGTGCTGTAAACGTCTAAGAATCTGAGTCCTCCAGACTGCTTAGTGAGACATCAAACAACTTTGCAACATGGTGGTAGCTAATGAATGAACCCAGAACCCCAGAGAATTTGGCGAGGGGCCCTAGAACCTGAAAAAGCAAAGGAACAACATCCTGACCTGACTGGAGTGCACCTGAACTGAAGCCACAACTGGAGACTGCCTAAAATGAAGCTGCATTGCAGATGTGGAGGCTGTAAGGGCAGAAGAAAAATACTCTATGCAGCTAAAGGAGTATATAGAGGCACATGGAGGTCCATTGTGAGTCCCCATCTAGCCAGATCACAAGGTTGAGCAGCAAACAAAAAACAGGATTCAGTACAAAGGCTGAACTAGCCTTTAACAGTATTCAGGGCATTGATCCAGCAGAGCAATCTGTTTGTTTAATCACCACAGCCAGCCCAGGCCCAGGATTGATGCCATACCATTTGACAACCGAGCTCCGTTGAAGAAAAATTTTTAAAACCTCAGCCAGAGCCGGGAATTGCCTTTTAATGGAATACTCCGAAAATGTTCTAAAGGACCCAAACCTTCGATTTAAAGATTTGCTGCAAAAAGTCAATCCCTTTGAAATCAGGCTTGCAATCGCAGTGGGAGCCCACCAAAACCTGACAAGCATGGGAAGAAGAGGAAAAAAAATGGTTACTGCAACATCGTCTTTAAAACAGACACAACATTTAAAACTGTGCTCCCCTGTGCTGAACGACAGTGGATAATAAATCAACACTACCAGATCCAGTTTGGGCTGAGACAAGGGCCAAACCAGGTACAGAATTGGGGGCTTTGGTGAAAAAGATTTTCAAGATACATGATAGCTTCAAGATTAGACGAGAAGACAGAGGCTGAACAAGTGAATACACTACTGTACTCAGTAGGCTTGATTGCTGATGACATCATTGAGAGGCAAGGAATAAATGAATCTTCAGATAAGTTTGAAGAGTTTCTGAAATCCTTCGATTAAATTTTAGAGCGAGCAAATTTCAATAAGCGAGCCCAGCAGCCTGGAGAACCTGTTGACTGTTTCATAAATGAGTTATACAGATTGGCTGAAGGCTGTGGCTACAGCAACCTTAAGAGCTCATAAGACAATGAGTAATAGTCGGAGTGGCTGATAATTCCCTTTTGGACGTGCTAGGCAAAAGAAGATCTGATCCTAGAAAAAGCCTTCCAAATATTCAGGCAGTCTGAAGTCCGCCAACAACGATAGCCCATTTTACATGTTGAAGTTAAACCATGGTATAGGGCAACTCCAACTCATAAAGCAACAAAAGGGCATGGAGACTCCAGACCAAGGATGGCAATACCCAAACAGACCACAAGATGGTGGGTGACCACGCCAGCATTGTGAAGCCAAATGACTTCACAGGTAAGAGCAATGCCCAACAATCTCTGTGCAGTGCTTCAACTGCAACTGGCTGGGACACTTTGGAAAGCTGTGTAAGTCTAGGACCTCGAGACTTGGAGAATACCAAAACAGTCAATGAGATTGAGGTACTACACCAGGACAAAGTCCAACCATTCTCTTTGGGTGAGATCAAGGATCTTGGATTCTCCTTTTGGAATGTTGACATCTCTAAATGGTCACCTCACCAATTTCAAATTAGACATGGGAGCCACTGTTAAGGTTCTCTCAGACAAGGAACTGTGGCAGAAAGACCTCTGGTTATGAACGACAGACAAATCACTCTATAGTCCTGGAGGAATGTGACTTCCGGGTGCAGGCATAACCTAGAACCATTCCGGTATGGTCACGAGCAAATATGCAAAATTTTGTATGTCATCTAAAACCAATCCTTTTCTCTCTGAAGCGGGGATGCCTGTGTGGCCCTTAACCTCCTCAAAACGGCAGAAGACGTCAAAGCAACCTCTGTCATCAACTACAGGGAACAGCAGGTTCCTGTGAGGTCCACCAGTTATAGATACTTTCAACTGGGACTTCATCTCTAACTTGTCTTCACTCTGCAGAGCCGGTTAATCCAACTCCTTCGCAGATGACGGCAGAAGCTCCTCTTCGGTTGGATCAGCCAAACCTTCAGATGAGCCCCAACATACTTTGAGCAGTAGGTGCACAGGAGAATGATGAGCCCCAATCTCGGAGCCCAACAGTTGCTGGCACACGACCAGCGAAAACCACAGCAATGAAGCTGCAGTCATTATCTGAAACACACAGCAGTAAGTCAATGCTGGAGCAGGAGAGCAGTGACCACCAACTCATCAAAGCACACCTTAGTGAGTCACAAGGGTGCAGAAGTGAACATGGTGTGGCAATGGAAGCCGAACTGTAGGTTGAGCTCATGGATGAGGGATGCTCAAACATGAGGGAGAGACACCTTCTATTCCCCGGAAGATCATTGCGAACACCACAGAAAAAGAAAGCCCAAGTCCACTCCATGAATGAACGAGTGAATATTCCCTTTGGGAGGAATGGGACAAACCCACGGTGCCTAAACAAAGCAGACGTGTTGTTGATAAAGAGAAATTCAACTCGGAGGAGCGCAAAAAGCGAATCAGATGGAGACAGCCAAGTGCCAGAAATATGGAATACTACGATTTCAACTCCAAACCAACATGGTCTGCTCAAAGCAACTAAACTCACCACTCCTCCAAACAGGACAAAAATGAGATCTGGAAGAATATTCAAGCCTCCAGACCGTCTGAATTTATAAAGTCAGAGACTTGGGTGTGGGTGGGGGCGGATGCGGGGTGGGGGGAGAAGGGGTAGCATGTAAAAAAAGATTGTTTTGTAAATATATTGGGTCAAGATTTGGGGGGAGGTGTAGAATAAGGGTGTTCGACATAGCAAAGGTTAATGTGGGACTGGAGAACAGTACTGCCCACATTGTGATGTAGAGAGAATCTGAGGGAATTCAGCATGAAGAAAGCACCTAGATAGCACCATACCTTGGAGATAGTTTTATAGTTGTGTGTTAACAATAAACAGTTTATGTTCAATCACACAAGCTTCCAGACCTCTCAGTGAGACACCAAACAACCTTGCAACAGGTGTTAGCTGGTCTTAGCTGAGGAAGCAGTGAAAATGTGCCTCAGCACCTCTGGGTAGGAACGGGATAAATCAGCTCGAGTCCCTTCTCATTATTCAGTGATCCCTGCTGGAGAGCATCTGTGTGTGGATCATATCCAGTTGTTAATTTCCCCGCTGTCCTTGATCAAATGGCCTGTGCCATTCACAGTCTGGATTTGCCTATGTAGAATGGCCACTTAGGAGAGGTGCTCACTGCTACAGGGAACACGGAACATCCACCCAATATTGAATCAGTACATTCAGGAAAGAAGAAAAATTGATGGCTGGGTGCGTACTTTCCTCTTCATGTCAAAATATTTTAAGATAATAGAAAGTTCAGATAGAAATTGTACCCTCCCCCTCTTGCCGTTCTTCCTTTGGAGCCTCTTTAGGTATGTGTTTGACGCAGTCCTTTCCTGAACACTGGTAGAAACGGCCATAAATCAGGGACAAAACAGCAGTTCTAGCCAACTTCTGACAATCATCATAGGAATCATAGAAGTAAAATCAAAACATGTAGACTAGGAATCTACCCCTCATGGCATCTGGATTCTTGAAAACCCTTGAACACAGGAGGAGCCTAGGCTGAGCCAGTACCCATTACGATAAGAAACAAACAGACACATTTTCCTCCTTCACTCTACAAACAGGCTATATCTTTTGCCAAGTCTAAATGCAGACAGACGGCTGCAGAGGTTAGTGTAAGGAGGAGGGGAGTCGATGATGGCTCGAGTTCTGGCTGTTAAAATTTGATAAACTTTCCACAAATTCTGTTAGAAATTCTGGAACCTGCACCCTATCCTGCACACCAATCCTTACCAGCCCTCAGTGACCGTCAATATCTCTGTATCCCACTAAATGGATGAGATGTTAAAGCAAGGCCCTATTTGCCCTCTCAGATGGACACAAAAGACCCCATGGCATTATTAGAAGAACAGGTGTCCTGGCCAATATTTACCCAGCAGTCAACATCACTAAATAATTATTACATTACTATTTGTGGGCAAATTGACTGCTGCATTTCCTACATTACAACAATGACTACTCTTCAGAAGTACTTAATTAGTCATAAGGGACTTTGGCACATCCTTAGGATGTGAAAATGCTGCATTTTTTATTCTTATTCTTATTCTTTCATTGATTTCAAAATATTCAACCTTGTTTGCAAATCAGCCAGTGGCCTCCCTCTACTGTATTATTACACAATTCTCCATCTACATATATCTTCTGCTCTTCCGGCTATGGCCTTCTGCATGTTTGCATGCAACTCTCTCTCAGCTCCATCACTGGTGGCAGAACCTTCAACCACCGTATTCTGGGACTCATTCCCTAATTTCTGAAGCTTGTTGCTTCTCTCCCACCTCTTATAAAATTGCCTCTTCAGCCTTGGCAACCATATTTCTGTAAAAGGACCTTGGGACATTTCGTTGAGACAAGTGCCCCATAATGAATGCCTCCACAACATAAGATGGAAAATCAGACCTTTGGTACCCAGTTTGTATTTTAATGAAAGAACGTGTGTGCGTGTGCTTGTGGACAGCACTTGTTGCCCACCCCTAATTGCCCTTGAACTGAGCGGAATTCCACACCATTTCAGAGGGCATTTAAGAGTCATCCACATTGCTGTGGGTCTGGAGTCACATGTAGAATCATAAAGTTTACGGCACAGAAAGAGCCACTTGACCCATCATGTCTGCACCAAAAAAGAGCCACCCAGCCTAATCCTACTGCCCGGCATTCCACCAGCTGCCATGGTGGGCTTTGAACCCATGTTCCTAGATCATTAGCCTGGGCCTTTGAATTACTCGTCCAGTGACATTACCACTATGACACAGTCTCCCCATGTACTGCTTTTTTAGTGGCCAGGTGTTCCAAAGCACATCTCAATATATAAAGAAATTGAGCAGCCAGTTTGCACACCACAGAATTATTACAGTGCAGAAGGAGGTCATTCGGCTCATAATGTCTGCACCGGCTCTCCATATGAGCAATTCACTTGGTTCCATTCTCCCGCATTCTCCCTGTAACCCTTGCACATTCTTCCTTGTCAGATAACAGTCTAATTCCCTTTAGAATGATTCGATTGAACCTGCCTCCACTATACTCTCAGGCAGCGCATTCACGGAATCACAGAATTGTTACGGTGTAGAAGGAGGCCATTTGGCCCATCGTGTCTACACTGGCTCTCTGAGCATTTTAACTTAGTGCCAATCTCCTGCCTTTTCCCTGTAACCCTGCACATTGTTTCTATTTAAATAATCATCCAATGCCCTCTTGAATGCCTCAATTGAACCTGCCTCCACCACACTTCCACGCAGTGCATTCCAAACCCTAACTACTCGATGTGTGAATAAGTTTTTTCTCACCTCGCATTTGCTTCTTTTGCAAAACACTTTGAAACTGTGCCCTCTGGTTCTCGATCCGTATATGAGCAGGAACAATTTCTCCCTATCTACTCTGTACAGAACCCTCATGGTTTTGAAAACTTCTATCAAGTCTCCTCTTAGCTTTCTCCTCTCCAAGGGAAACAGTCCCAACTTCACTAATCTTTCCTCATAACTGATGTGTCTCATCCCTGGACCCATTCTCGTAAACCTCTTCTGCACTCTCTCCAATGCGTTCACATCCTTCCTATAGTTTGGCGACCAGAAGTGTACACAGTACTCCGGCTGAGGTCTGACTAGTAAACAGCTCTCTCTATCTGTCCTGCCACCTTTAATGACTTATGTACATATACACCCAGGTCTCTGTGCTCCTATGTACTCTTTAGAATAGTATCCTTTATTTTATACTGTCTCTCCATGTTCTTTGTACCAAAGTGTATCACCTCACACTTTTCCGCATTGAACTTCATCTGCCACCTATCTGTCCACTGCACCAATGCGTCAATGTCCTTTTAAATATCTACACGGTCCTCCTCACTGTTTACAATTCTCCCAAGTTTTGTGTCATTTGCAAACTTTGAAATTGTCCCCTGCACAACAAGACCTAGATCACTTTTACATATATATCAGGAAAAGCAAGGGTCCCAATACTGACCTCTGGGGAACTCCACTACAAACCTTGTTCCAGCACAAAAATGACCCATTAATCATTACTCTCTGTTTCCTATCCCTCAGCCAATTTTGTATCCGTGTTGCTACTGTCCCTTTTATTCCATGACCTATAACTTTCCTCACAAGTCTGTTGTGTGGCACTGTATCGAACTCCTTTTGGAAGTCCATATACACCACATCAATGGCCTTTCCCTCATCAACCATGGCATGAATGTTACTTGCCACTTGTTAGCCCAAGCCTGGATATTGTCCAGGTCTTGCTGCATTTGGACATGGACTGCTTCAGTATCTGAAGAGTCACAAATGGTGCTAAACATTGTGCAAACATCAGTGAACATCCTCAATTCTGACCTTATGGTGGAAGGAAAATCATCATTGAAGTAGCTGAAGATGGTTGTGCCTAGGACACTACCCTGAGGAATTCCTGTAGTGATGTCCTGGAACTGAGATGATTGACCTCCAACTACAGCCACCTTCTGAGGAGCACTGTGCAGGAGAATGCTGTGGAAGTCAAGTGTGTGGGGGTTGTCATGCCATTCACCTTTCCTGCCCTTAGAACGATTTCAAATAGAGATGAGATGGATGCCCAATTAATGTTTTTTAATGACATCAGTCGAGGTAGGAATGTTAAGCAGAAGCTCCCTTCTCTAGTGAATCGACTTTCACACCCAGCTGAGCTACAAGAACAGACAAATTGGGCCTCACCACTAACTGGAATGACAGAGGCAAACGTAGTATCAACCGATAAAAGCTGACACTTTTAGGAATTTTTGTTCTTCCTAGTCAAAATTTAGAATGTCTGCTTCAAAACAGGATAGGTGACAGTTTTAAATGACTGTTAAGATAATGGACCATACCTTCCTCGGACAACGGTGGGGTGGGGAGGAATTTGGACATCGGCAGGGGAGTAAGGGTGAGGTTGGACATCGGGGGAGGGGTGGTCTGATATCAGGGGAGGGGTAGGGGGTGTCATATCATGAGAGAGGTAGGGGGTGTTGGACGTCATGGAGGGGGTGGTGGGAGGGTGAGGTTCGGACATTGAGGGTTGGGGGGTCAGAGGTCGGGAGGGGGGGAGGTAAGGCCTGCGAGGGGTTAGGAGAGGTCAGTGGCCCAGTCTGGGGGGAGGGGGGTGGTCAGGGGGTGGGGTAGTTGTGCCTTTCTGGGTGAGGGGAATCGCGGGTCGTGGGGGGGGGAATCCCATAGGGAGTCGGGTGGGGATTATTGTTTTGGGGAGCGTAGTCGGAGCATGGTGGAGACGCGGAGACCCCTGAGGGGTTTGGGATGTAGGGAAGCCCCGTGTGGGGCTCGGCCTGTGTCTTTACAATAGTTATCCAAAGTTAGAAGAGGCTTTAATTCTTCTAACTTTTTTTGAGTAGCAGTTTGTGTAACACAGCCAGAACCATCCTAAGTTTGTGATTTAAATCGCATTTTTGGATGTTTTCCAGAACCAGGCAATTTCCCAAAGGAAGTTTGCACTTCTGGGCAATTGCTGGGCAAACCCTTACCTTTGAAGTTTGAAGAAGGGTTCCCCAGTGCATCTTTGGGGTACCTCCCCAAATCCAATGGGGAGCTTGGAAGTTATGACCAAAATAATGCGGTGTTGCTTCAAAGGCAAATTACTCATGTCCACCACCTGATAGAGCTGTGGAGGTATGAATGTTTCACTCTCACCCTCCCTGGCATTGGTACCAAGAACTCCCACTTAATATAAGCCCTGCAGTTTGAGAGGGGGTCTACAATGTTTACTGCCTGGTGGAATATTTGGGTAACTGATCCTTTCCTGCATAGGCTGGTGATGCATTTTTCACTTACTCGCTTGTGGGGACCTTGCCAGTGATCGAGGAAAGACAAGTATTTGAAGCATTTTGTGTGCACCGTTTATCAGTTATACCAAATTTCATGTCATATGTGGTATGAATGCAGTTGTGTACATGGTAACTGAACTCTCAGGCTACTGGTTCGGACAGGGGAGAGATGATAGGATGGTTTCCCTTTTTTTCCACCAATTGACTGACTGGAGACAGAGATGTGTTTTAACCCCTTGAGTGCTGTAACTCTCAAGAACAGATAAAACACAGATTTTCTCGTAAGTTTTGTACTTGCAACAACACACACACACACACACACACGTGATTACAAAGGGTCAAGCATGCACTTCGGTCCTAAGAGTCCAAAACTTGATTATCACCCTTGATTCTCTTGAGTTGCAGTCTTGAAACCTTGCAGGCCGATGATTTCCTTTTGGTTCACTGAAGAAATGGAGGTTGGAAGTTTCTGATGATAAATTCACAGTGGCTTACAGGTTTCTGGCTTCACTGCAGTTGAAAACCTGTAGTGAAAACCTGGCTTTGTTCTTCAAATTGTTAGGTAAAAGCTCACCCCAATTCTCTGCCTGCTGATGGGTCCTAGGCAGGGTGCTTCCTTTGCTAATCTGCATCTGTTCCCTCTCATTCTCTCTGCTCCCAAAAATGTGTCGGAATAAATGTTCCTCATCAAAATTTCTGCCAGGTGATCATAGTATCTGCTTTTCGTTATCCACACAAGTGGTCTCTGATGACTTGACCATTGGCATACAATAGTGTTTGAGTTTGAGTTTCATCCATTTGTATCTCCTTGTGATAGAATGGTTTCTTTTTGCACCCATTCAGTGGAGTTCCATTCTGAAGCCAAGTTGTCTGCAAGTTCATATAGCAGCCATTAATCCATAAGGAAAGGTTTGTTGCATTTTAATGTTTTCTCAATGAAATATCCCTAAAGGTCTTTTGCATTTTAATGTCCTGTCCGGACAAGCAGGCTAGCTTCCAGCCTGGTGTAGTTTCATGTATATTGACAGAAAAGGAAAGTTCACCTGACCTCTCAACTCCATTTTGATTCAAAGCAGAGTGTCCCTTCTCCATTTTGTTTTAAAAGTAAACCGTCCATTTTCCAGAAATCCGTGAGTATAACTGTGTGGGCAAGACACTGTATTCAAGAGGCGGTTCTATAGTATCAATGCAGCATGAACAAAGGCAGTTGAAACCTTGGTTAGTGACTGATTTCTAACTCCCCACCAGAAATTCCATGGGCTTTCTCTGCTTTGCTTTGTGTTAGAGGCAATTGAACAAGGTTAACGCCCTCACCTCAGATCAGAAGGTCTTGGGTTGAAGTCTGTTCAGAGAGTTTGAGCTCATGGGTGGGATTTTCTGGCCTTGCATGCTGCCAGGGTCATCCGGTCCTGCTGAAAGTCAATGGACTTTTGGCTGGACTGCCACATCCCCCACGGCGCTACTGCCATGGCGTGATTGGAAAATCCCAGCCCATAATTTAGATCAACACTTAGAGGGAGTACTGAGGAAATGCTGGATCATCACAGATCTTCTCATTTGGATTTTGACTTTAAACCAAGGCCTTATCTACTGATTTTGATAGATATTAAAAACCCATAGCATGATTTGAAGCAGAGCAGGATATGCTCTTAATGCCCTGGCCAACATTCCACCCTCAAACCGGTACTAACCAAAACAAATTGATTGTTCATTCATCCCATGGCTGCCACATTTTTCCCCTATAACATGTGACCATGCCTTTGCTCAGAGAGTGGTTAGAATGTGACAGCACCACACAGAGTGGTTGAGGTGAGTAGCACGGATGCATCTAGGTAAGTACATGGGGGAAAGAGGAGTAGAAGGAAATGTTGATTGGATAAGATGAAATAAGATGGAAGGAGTCTCATGGGAAGCATAAACATTGGCATAAACTGTTGGATTGAATGGTCTGTTTCTGTGCTGTAAAATTCTGTGTAATATACTTTAAATTAATTCACGGGTTTGGGCAAGTTCTAAGGGCTGTACTTTTGCTACTGAGGTGGGTGATTTGAGTTGGGTAATTTCCTGACTTGCCCGATCCACCCCAGTTAAAAAAAAAGTACCCCAAATGTGTGATTTTCACTCCAGTAGGGGTGGGATGGAGTTGGGCTCGCTGACCCCAGAAGCAGAGCATAGGCAGACACAGGGGTGAGAATGGTACCAAGGGAGGCTGGTTATAAGGTGCTTGTTGGTTCTCTGGGACCTTGTTCCCAGTTGTTTCAGAAGCTATTAGGCCCTCCAACCCTCACCCTTTGCATTTCCCCCTCTCTCCCAAACCCCCACCCCTGCCCATGGCCCCTCATATCCTACATGCCACTTCCATAGCCAGTCACCCAGTATCCACCATGGGCAGACCTCACGAGCCATGTGGAAATTTAAATAATAAACTTATTCAGTTCTCACTGCTACACACTTGATAGTGAAAGAGCCCATTCAAAACTTTTAAATCTATTCAAATGGTTAATTTTGTATAGAATCAAAACTTCTATCAGACCCCACATCAAAGACAAGTAATTATTTAATAGCTTCTTTAAACTGTCAATTAAACTGTGAACTCAGAACCCCCTGAGATAATTGAAGCTTGTGAAGCTCAGTCAAGCATTCATAATGACCTAATAATAGCCCTTGGGGAAATGTCAACAAAGAACTAGGTTGAAAGTCGGCACAAACAGATGCTATTTTTTCCCCAATCTGCTGTAGATGGCATGTCAATCAAAGCAGTCCAGCAGAGAGATTTTTTAAAGTTGCGTGACAGCTGCAGTCTGTTCTCTTTTAATGTTTGAAATTTTTAAAAATTCCATGCTCTTTAACTTTCTGACAGCAATGCAGATCTTATCCACCCTTCAAGAGCGTTTATATCTCCTTCATCAATTCGTGACTCCCACACTGTGGTTTAAGGCCCTTGCAACAGCCAAAACGGGATCTGTTTAAAGGCAGCATTGAGTTCAAATGGCTCTGCTGACCTCAGGTTTCCTTCTGTGTGAATCCCGCCCCTCCCTCTTTCCCCTACCGGCAAAAAGTGGATCTGTCAGAAATGGGAACAGGACTTGCTTATCCAGGACAGTTTTAAAGGTCCGTAGAGTCTTCCCGACTCTGCAAAAATCCACCCCTAAGCATAATTAATCTTTGGTTGAACCAGGACATGAGCAGCTTGGAAATATTTGAAGCGATATATGTGACTAATTCAGTTTGTCCTACAGGCAAGGTGGCTCCTGAAAATGTAAAGTGCGTTACACCCGGTTTCATAATTGCTTGGAGCTTTATTAAGATAAACTACATACACTCTACACTCTACATACCATTAATTAATACATTTAGCTTGGCGTTATGAATTATATTTTGCATGTGATTTTCTGTGACTCATCACTTATATCATAGCCATGTTTTGAAATGTTAGATTGCTTATAGTGTACATAGCCATCTGGAGCAAGGTTGCCTTCAAATACCTACTCCCAGTTCTGCAATTCACCAACATTGTTAGCTGTGGTCCAACTGTAAAACGTTAAGCCCTTTTACATTGTCATTGTATTCTGGTTGCGAGAGAACAGTATCAAGCTGCCTTCATATGCCACTTCCTTGTATTATTGTCCTTCTCCTCCGCTCCCTTATAGGCTCAAAAGGATGTCAATGTGAAAGTTGGAACCCAGACTTTGATATGTGAATGGACCATCTTTCATTTTTCTGAATCAGCCTCCAACAGGACCCTGCAAGCCAAGAGAAACAAAATAGATGATTTGACTCTACTTCTTTAATTAAAAACCAGTTTAAGCTTCGCCCTGAATCGAGCCCAAAAATTGTGAATGCTCGGGCCACAATACAATTAAATGTCGCGTTAAGTTGGGAGGCAGAGTGGGAGACTCAGGAAATAATGGATTTTTGTTACTGTTGGTTGTTGCAGGATAACTGTGTCAGATCTGCGTATAAGGAGTTATGTGCTCCGTGTACAGGAGCCAAACAAAGGCGCTTCTGCATCAAACTGGTTCTAAATGGCAACTTTTGCTGATGTAAGAAAGAAACCCTTTGTATATTAAATATATTAATAATATAGTAGGATGGTTTCCGTGTCAGTTTAATGACTTTGGCCTGGAATTTAACTTGGAGATCTACCATTCTAATGCCGTAACACTCTCAATACTGGAAGCCTCTCTTGCCCCATCCAAAGCCATTGATGCTCAAATGGTGCAGCTGGAATGAGGAGGGGGTTTAATCCGGAAGCTCCAGATACTGGGAGTTAATGTTTCCCTGATTCAGAAGCCACCTATTGTACCACTGGAGGGTGGTGCACTGAGCAGGTAAAAGGATTGGCATCCATATGGGTGTAACTGAGGACTCCAGGTGAGACACATCAGTCCTTTTTATTAAAAAAAAGATGATCTTTTCCATAAGAGGAAGAGGGCAGCTCAATAGGGACTCGAGGGATGCCCTGATTGCCCCCTGCTCTGATGGTAAACAAGCCTTTCTGGTCACATGAGGTAAATGAATGCCGGAGATATGAGTGGTATGGACACCGACTGGGCCCATGTAAATCTGCCCTCCTGATGACCCTGCTAACTGTGCTGGGGTCAGTGCTGGAGGATGCAATCTGGCACTGCTACCAGGATCGCAGCCCACAGATTTTCAGGGCAGATGTTTCCCTGGCCTGTTTTGACGCAGATAGAAGCTGTTTATTTGCTCACATTTATTTTGGAAGTTACCTAATTGTGCAAGACCCTCCAGTCTCGGATGCTTTCTGTTGGGTTTGTGCCTGAATTTTTTATTCATGTTGCAAATACAAAGAGTTTTCTCCTTGAGATTTTGTAGCTATGCAATTAATAAATATCACCAGTGTTGCCCGACATCATGGCTGTTGGATGTGACAGTGGGCTGTAGGCTTAATGATTGTTGGGTTTATAAATGGCACACTCAGAAATAAGTAAAATGTAAACCAGCCACCAAAAGTCTGATTTTTTTTTTCCCCCCAAAACAGAATTCCCTTATGTGTTTTGTGATGTTGAGGCTTTAAGATATTGAGGCTTCAGAATAAATTTTCATCAGCACTAAAGCCAACATTGAACACCAAGCCATCATCCTGTCCCTCCTTATCTAGCTTTGGACTTCCCAAAAGGCCACCTTGCTTGTGTATAATCAGTAGCTGTTGCACTCCAGATAATGACGATAGAAGTCTTGTTTCAACAACCATCTGGACCAATTTTGCAAGATGTTTATCATTGAAAGGTGTCTTTACGTTGATAGAGTCCAGCCAAACACAAGTACCTGGTTCTTCTACCATTTGACTCCCAAGCAATCTTCAGGGAACTGACTGCAGTTCACCTCATGAAGATGTGAGTCCATTGGGTTTCATTAATGGAGGTATTGAGTATAAAAGCATGGAAGTTTTGCTAAACCTTCTGGTTAGGCCACAACTAGAGCATTACATTCAATTCTGGTCACCACACTTTAGGAAGGATGTGAGGGTCCTTGAGCAGTGCAGAGGAGATTTATCAGAATGATTCCAGGGATGAGGGATTTTAGCTATGAGGTTAGGTTGGAGAAGCTGGGGTTGTTCTCCTCGGAGCAGAGGAAATGAGAGATCTGCTAGTGGTGTATAAGGTTATGACAGGTTTGGATAAGGTAGCCAAAGAAAAGCTGTTTCCATTAGCCATTAGGGATGGGGGGAGAGCAGGTGGGCTGAAACAGGAGTCGGGACCAGTGACCCCGGAATGAATGTGCAGGCTGCCGGGTGCAGAGGCGGGCTGTGCGCAAGGCCTTCCTCTATGTCCTGGCACTGTATTTAAATAAATTATTACAGAACAAAAAACATTCCTCCAGCCCTCACTCCTCAGCTCCCCCCACACTCCCTATGCCTCATCCATGCCAACCCATGTCCCCATCCACCCCCATGGCCTCATCCCCATGCCAACCTAGTACCAACTCATGCCAACCCATGCCCCCCACACCCACCACCCTTTGCCCTCCAGTCCTGCCCCCACCAAGATGGGAAATGCCGGGTTCAGGAGTGGAACTTAGAATTTTCGGCCATTTCCAGGATTTTCGCCACTCTCTGATGTGATGAAAATCATGGCCCTTGGTTTCTGTTTACAAAGTAGAGTGCTGAACACCCAGGAGAGTAGTACAAAAAGAGCACTATCCCAACAGGAGTAAAGAAAAAGTAGTAACTGTCGAAGAATCTAAAGTTTACTACAGTGTTCTATCAAACATGCACAAAAAGCTTTTCCAGCTTATACAAAAAAATTGTGAGAATTGCTGTAATTCTACAATTCACCATCAGGTGGCAGACATTCCACAAAGACCACTCTTTCTATTGCTTGCTCACTGTTGTGAGTGATCCTCGCAATAGATAACTGCACTCAAGACTAGTTGACTAGCGATCTCTTCTAAATTTAATTTTCACTCTTTTTTTCATTTGACCAATTCCTCTGAATATGCTTCCTTGGTGAAATTACACATTAGCTGGATATTCGCCCCATTGCTGTCTGTGGGACCTTGCTGTGCACAAAATGGCCACCTAACAACAGACTTCCAAAATAATGTAATTCACTATTGGGAAGTATTTTGAGATATTTCAAAAGAATTGCAAGAAACCATATATAAGCTCTTTAATGTAATAATTTTATGTACTTCAGCAATGTCCCTCTTAATCACTTTGTTTCTACAAGATAAAACTTAAACTGCTTTAACTTTTCATCCAATTTAAACTTGGACCCAGTCCCACTGCTAAAGTTCATACCAGTTCCAAGCCAAATCAATATATTTTTTTTGCATTGTCACCAAAACTGATTGCGATATCGATTGCCTTAGAAATAAAGAACTTTCAATTGAGAGCATTTTCCATGTCCTCCCCAAAGCACACCCCAAAGCACTTTTCAGCCAATAAAATGTTTTTCAAGTGTGGTCATTGTTGTCATGCAGGAGAATGTGGCATTCAGTTTGTAACCAGAAAGGTCCTGTAAACAGCAATGAGATCATTTGCTTATGTGATGTTGGGTGAGAGATAAATATTGGCCATGGGATTTTACATCCATGTGAGAGGGCAAACAGGGGCCTTGGTTTAATGTCTCACGCTGGTGAAAAATTCCTTTAGAGTTTCTCCTGCAACGTTATGGATAACTTTGCCAGAAGTGTGGCAAAAGTCCTGTTTACATGCGTAAATGGGATTTCTGACACCTCTGGTGAAGTTATGACAACAAAGCTGGAACAGATCTGAGGAAATTATTGGCCATAACATGAAACAATAGCCATTAGGGGAAAAATCAGCTGGGCATCTGTTTTTATAAATCTTTAACACAACAGTTTTTAAAAACAATTGTTTGTTTTATCAGTTTTAATAAGGGTACACTTCAGATATGAGATGAGAAGAGCACAATTTATCTCCCTGCAGAATAACCCCACAACCATGCTGTGGCCTGACGCTCACAGGTGAAGAGAAGTGCTTGCTGCTTCCCTTTGGACTCTTGCACGTACAGTTAGCTGATGGCACTTTTGTCCTGGGTTCTTGAAAGCTTTTATTTGTCATTTGGTCATTTTCTCAGCTCTTTCGCCTGATGTTCACTTTCATTTAAACTACCTGATGTGAAATACTCAAGCACCGTCACATGGTGGGCACACCAGTGCCAGTCTGCCACTTGGCCATTAAAGGCCCCTTGTAATATACTGCGTGCCATTCATTTGTATTCGTTGGCTCGGGTATCAGAGAGCTGTGGAGCATTAATGCAGCATGAAGTTTGAAAAGAAAAATGTGACTGAATCAAATGTTCCTTGATAATAATAGAACACTGCTGTTATCGTTCCTAGTTTAATCGAGCTGTTTATTTCTTTTCAGATCAGAAGGGAGAGGAAATTGAGCTCTGCTTGTCTAGCATGGCTGTGGGTCATACAGTGAGGAAAGAAGAGAATGTGGTACAAGGGGCATCCGCATGCGAAAGTCAGCTAAATGAGGAGGAACAACAATCAAAACCAGGTAAATCCCTGACATGAATGATAACAAAGAGAGAGAGAGTATAATCAGCAGAGCTGACGCAATACAGGTGTTAACTCTTTCACCTTCAGATCATTATCGACAATTTTATTTATATAGTACATTGATTCTTCCACCTCCAATTTGCCGTCTCTTTTGAAGGTTCGAGTTGGGGATATGGTGTTCCTCGGGTTGCAGGAGTTTTCCAAAGGAAGCCTTACATTTATACAGCACCTTGCTTGACCTCAGGAAACCCCAAAGCACCTAAAGGCCAGTGAAGTGATTTTTAGAATTTGAGTCACTTTTGTAATGTATGAAATGCGGCAGCTAACTTGCACACAGGATGCTCCCACTGATAGCAATGTATTAATGACCAGATCATCTCTCTTCGTGATGCTGGTTGCAGTATGGTGCCCAAATACCTTTCTTCTTGTGGAAGCCCAGACAATGTTTGGTGACTGTCAATCAGGCCACTCTTCTCGTGAGCCCCCAAAGCGCTTCCTCATTATGCACACTAAGCAGTTGGAGGACTGCCTTGGCTCCACAAATGCCAATTCCTTGCCACAGATTTTATAGGCAACTGTTTCCTTTGCATAAAGGTTGAGAAAGGCACCTGATCAACGCGATGTTTAATTTCATCTGGGTGCCTGCAGCGATTCCTTTCTCTTTTGAACCTAAGACTGCCACACGGGTCTTGGGCCTTGGTCTGAAGCACAATGGAAAGGCGAAGAAGGAGTGCAAGTGGAGGACCTGAGATGCCTTGCAAATATAACTAGCTTTCACATCATCAGTTGCAGTGTGAGGACGTGGTACGTAAGAAGGTAGGGATATAAGGTAGGTAGGAAGTTGAGTCATACCTCCAGAATTCTTAGGGATCTCATGACTTAATTTGTCGTAGTCACTAATTAGTGATCATTAACATTTTTCATTGGTTAGCTGAGGTTGCACAAACTTCTTGAGCCATTTTCCCCCGTAGCACTCGCTGAAACAGTTGTAAGGTGTTAGGTGTAGTTCGGTAGCTCTTATTAAGGTATTCGTAGTCTTAGGTAGTTCAACAGTAAGTATCTATTAACTGCTAGAAATGATATACATGGGTACAGTAAAGGTCCAAGCTAGGAGCTGCCTCCATGCTTGCTTCTACACACGGCTCTGTCCAACACTACACTGGCCCCTAGGTTTGGGTCATGTGCTCTCTTACATCACTGTTTGGGCGGTACTGTACTCAGTCCCATGTTAACCCTTTATGTGCCAGATCCTTCTGCTACAGAAACGTCCTCTCTTGGATGTCAGAAAGCCAATCTCTCCATGCCCTTCTCACTTGCAGCAGAAGTATTTGAAAATTTGGGGCATTCTTGGTATAACTGAAGGCTTTGATACCGGCCCTCCTTCTGTCATTTCACACCAATGCTGCCTTGCAATCTTCTTCAATGTCAACAGCTTCTGTTCCTTTAAGCAGCTGCAGTTTCTTATTTGTTAAGAGCAATACCACATTTCCCTTCGACCCAGTGGCACTAAACCACAGAATGGTAGGAAAATCACTGAAAACCATTAGGTGGTGTCTCATGCGCAGGCAGATGTCCCACTCGGTGACCTTTCTGTTGGGGAGGATAATCCAGCCCTGAGTGTGTTATGTTGCTGAACAGCACACTGAAGCACAATGCTGTCCACTGACATATCATTCCTGGTGTTGGAACAGTTCTTTGATGTGCTGGACACGGCCAAGATTAAAAAGATGAGATGAGTCGAAAGGTAGTGGTTAGATAAAGCCAAGCTTGCATTTAAAAGCCTACTGCTTCTACAACCTCTGATTTTGAGATTCCTGGGAAAGAATGAATTAGAGAAGGAGGTGGTGGAGTTTTGAGTGCAACAGAGTGAGATCAAACATTGTGTAGGACAGTATATTTTAGGAAGAGTAAGGCCGGTATTCAAAGGAGCAATGATTGTGATGGTAAGAATTACGAACAGTAGCATAGTGGTTAAATAATAGGACTGATAATCCAGAAGCTGGGACTAATGATTCGGAGACATGAGTTCAAATCTCACCACAGCAGCTGGGGAATTTAAATTCAGTTAGTTGAATGAATATGGAATTTAAAAAATAGCATTAGCAGTGGTGACCCTGTAACTACTTGATTGTCATTTTTAAAAAAAAAACTGGTTCACTAATGTCCTTCAGGGAAGGAAGCCTGCTATCCTAATCGAGTCTGACCTACATGTGATTCCAAACCCATAGCAATGCAGTTGACTCTTAATTGCCCTTTGAAATGGCCGAGCAAACTATTTGGGGCTTACCATTACATTCTCAAAGACAGCTAAGGATGAGCTATAAACACTGCCTTTGCCAGTGACGTCTGCATTCCTGTGAATGAATATAAAGAATGAGGTCAGGGAGGAGGAAAACGGTTGTGATAGCGAGTAAGATCTAGGAGGTTAGTGCTGTCAGAAGAAATGCCTGTCAAATTACAAGCTGTTTCTTGGATGGTATCCAGGATTTCAGGAGAAGTGTTATAAGAGTCTCATCGATTTTGCACACACTGGGGAGTTGGACAGTTTTGAATTGGAACTGCTTGTAAAGCTAGTCAATGTGACCTGAGTTCTGTCTTTGTTCTGACAGATGGCCAATTGACTGAAGAATTGGAGTCAACTTCAGACGAAGAATATGGGGAAGAGTTTGACTTTGATGATAGTCTGGCTGAAGAAGAAGACAGAAACGAGCCAGAACTCAGCGTCCCACTAGAAAACACAGGCGATAATCAGGCTGCTGACACCGTGTCCGTGTCTGAATCAGCGAAGTCTATCCAATCTCTGCAGGCTTCAGTCCCACCGAACTCCAACCCACCTTCTATAGTCCACACAACAGAAACTCTGAGCTCGACATCTCACCTCAATAATGTCATGTCTTCCACAGATTCAATTGCACATTCTACCAGCACAGGTAAGAAGGAGAGGAACAGACCGTTCCTGAATCCCATTCAAACTGCCCAAAGTAATTGTATTTACACAGATTGACTGACTTATCATTGTGGGTTTCCCAATTAGTAACAGCATTAGAAAAATAAGCATGACAAATATTCCCTAAAACCCTGGAGTTCTTGTTTTATTGTAACCACTGCAATATGTCATACAGTTGCCCTTTTGAGTCAGGGAGAGTGTGAAAGAGTATTATCAGTTTAAATATTTCACATATGGTTATTCAGGGATTTTAGTCAGTTGGAGAAGTTATGGATTGTACATAACCTGTGAAGGAAGTGGGTGCAATGGGATGAAGGGACTTTCCTCAGTCCTCAATTTATTGTCTTCCCATCAATTTTCTTCCCTGTTCCATTCTAAAGGGTTCAGGGTCTTGCTGAAGCATTTTTCCACAGGCACTAGCAGCCCTCGGGTATTGCGCCCAAATGATCAGTCATGATGTTTGGATGCAGGAATGTATGATAGCTGATCCTGTTGCTCTCTTCACCCAATACCTGTGTAAAGGAACATGGAAGCAGGAGTAGGCCATTCAGTCCCTCAAGCCTGTTTCCCCCATTCAACGTCAGCATGGTTGATCTGTATCTTAACTCCACTTGTCATGATTCCATATCCTTTAATACACTTGGCCAGCCAAAAAAAAACCCTCGATCTCAGATTTAAAATGATTTATTGTGCTGACATCTCATAGTTTTTGGGGAAGAGCGTTCCACAATTTTTACCATCCTTTTCAGGAAGAATTGTTTCCTAAACTCTCCTGACTTTGATTTTAAAGGTTTTGCGCCCTTGTGTACACACATTCAGTTTTCACCGTGGATCACTGAACAGCAATCTGGAGCAAGGACCCTGGGGCACTTTCCCCTCTATAACTTAATGGGCACTGAGGTCAATCATAGCACACTAACTGCAACTACAGTTGGAATCACCAAAATCCACACAGATTGCGGATAAAATCTCAAACATTATTCGTATTTGACCACACAATGTATTTGCCCACTGGGCCTTCAGTAGAATTTATCCCATACTTTTTTTTTATCATTCTTGCATTTCCAGGCAAGCAAGGAGGGAGAGTGCTTTAGTGTGTATTCGTTTGTTCGTATGTAGTGGCCTGTACGCCCAAGGTTATCAATACACAAGCTGCCGTTTACAGGGTCAGGTTGCTAATTTGTAAAAGGTTATGGACAATATTATGCTGTGGCCTACTAGGAAGTGGGTTGACATGCTCCAAGCCTATGCACCATCTTGTCACAGTGAGGAGACATTAATCGCATGGGTTGGGCTAGAATCAAAGTTTGATCACAAAGGTGGAAGGTCAGTAATGAACTCAAACTTCAGTGACTGAAGGTCAATGCTTTAAAACTTCCTGCACTGTGCACAGATTTTTCCCCGGAATTTCAGAGCAAAACTCACAAAGAACACTGTTTAAATTAATTTGCAAATATGAAATCCATCGTTGCAGTGTGTAATTTAATTGGCCTCTTTGTAATAATGCACACTGCGGGTGACTGCAATTCAGCATTCATAGGGAGTGCATCTTGGGAAATCACAGCAATGCTGCCCATGATTCTCCTCCATTCATGAAAATGAATCGGTGGAAAGTTTACAGGCTGTCTCTCTTGATTTTCCTGAAGGTTCACTTGCTGTAGATGCAGGCTCCCTGCTGGCTGTGCAGGATCATGCAGGAATTGTCCACCTTTTTTTTTTAGGCTGTTATACATGCAAATGACAATTTTCTATAAAGAGAACCATTTGTTCATTTTACAAGAGCATGTTACAAAGAACTGCTCCTTGGCCCTTCAATAACCACATTGAGAAATGTATTGCTCCCTGTTTAACTAAGCTATACACGTCAGGGAGGTCCTGGTTCAATCTGAATTCCGTCCTGAATTAGTTTGAGTGACAGTGGGGAGGTTGGAGGGGTAATGAGACAAAATCAGTCTGTTTTGTTCCCAATTTCTCACAGATATGAATATTGTCAGGCTACATTATGCGGCCTTGCCTGGTTGAATAACCTGCAGTTATTCACTGTAGAGGTTTACACATGAGAAATGATTGAATGAGATTACCCAAGGACAGATAACATTCATGAAATGGTAACCCAACATAAGTCAGCACATTCAGGATCTAAGAGTAGGAAGGCTTGATTTGGGGAAAAAAAGATGAAAAACTATACTTGCAACAATCCTAAATTTCTCTCATTTTTATTTCAGACTCTGCTGCCATAGCCTCTGGTTCAGGGTGAGCCTCTCTCTATTACATTTGTCAATCTCTTATATTCAATGTTATTATTTGAAATTTGAAGTAAAAGGGCTGGTCCTTGCTTTGATAAACAAGGTTCCCTGGTGGAAGCAACATTTGTTTCGTATCTTCACACACTTTTTCTTCCCCTTTGGGGAAGTTTTGGAAGAATTAGAAAGCTGATTATCAGCCTGTTGAACCATATCATGAACGATCCTTCCATGGTCAACAAGTCCTGGAGTTGGACTTGAACCTAGAGCTGCTGGTTCAGAGGCAGGGCACTCCTGACAGAACAACAAGACCTCTGTGAGCAATGTTGCATTCATTGTCCATCCTTAGTTTCCCCGAAAGGTGGCGAGGGCCTTACTTTGCTGCTATGATGTTTCCACAATGGTATCCAAAATAGTAACAGGTCAACAATGAAGGACCGTGACATACTTCAAAATCAGGGTGCTGTGAGACCTGGGGGAGAACTTGGAAGTGACGGTGTTTCTGCGACATTGGTCCTCTTCTACTTTTTAGTAGTAGAGGTCATAGGGTAGGGAGTTGCTGTCAAAGTTCATGTTGGTGAGTAATGGCAGTGCATCCTCTAGAGAGTAACAGTGATGGAGGTGGGGCAGGGAGGGGGCTGGGGGTGGTGGGATGGGTGAGTTTGTGGTGAATATCGAGTGAATTATTCTATTCTGGATGATGTTAAGCTTTTTGAATGATGTTGCGTCTGAACTCATCCAGATGAGTGTTTCGTCATACTCCTGACGGTGGAGGGGGCTTTGAAGGGTCATGACATGACTCACTGATCTCTCTGTTTTTGTAATTGCAGTGTTGGACATTGCTGACAAACCCCCTCCTACCTTCCCCAGTATATAATAGTGGGCAATTTGGTGTTGGTGATGTAGTTGTGGGTCAGGGTTGGTGGTTAGGCCTTTCCTTGTTGGAAATAGCCATTGCCAGGCACTTACATAGCACAAGTGCCATCTGTTTCTTGTCAGGCAAAGCCTAGACGTTGTCTAAGCCTGCTTACACACTGATGCAAGTTGATTTGCTATGAGAGTAGAGGATAATGGAAATTATTGAAATCATAAATGAACAGCTACAGTCCTGACTTTGATTGTGAAAGGTGCTATATAAATGCAAGTTCTTTCTCTCTCTCTCTCTCTGTCTCTCTCTCTCTCTTTCTTTCTTGTGGCTCTGTTCTATTGTATTGATGATTCTTGGCTTCACACTGGAGAGTTAATGTGTGAAAAGGTACAGACTTCCGATGACCAGCCCTGTTGATATGGGGCTGAGCTTTCACAGAGTATGCAATTTGAGGTGCTTTTTAAACAAAACATTGTAATTTATGGACTGCTTATCCTTTCTTCCCGATAGGAGCTGAAGGTGGGTGGGAGAGGGTTCACTTTGTCTTTCTCTGACAGAGCGATGTTGCTGGAGCATGACAAAGCAATTTTGGAGATCACTCCATTTTACAGGAATCTCAAGTATTAAGAGAAACATGAGTACTGTCAATCCTGCACAGGGAAGCCCTTAATGGTGTGCCTGGACCAGGAGAACTCATTGAAATAATTCTTTAACTGAAAAGAACTAGCTATTTCCCCTTCATTGTAGTAAACAATACCCAAACCACAGGAGTCATTACTGTAGTTCACTGGAAGAAATGACTACAGCATTTCCTATCATTTTAAAATTTGAACGCATGTCTGAACATCAGTGGAGAATACATAAAGATTTGTTGTACTATCTCCGACTCAACTTCATTCTTTTTGACCTTGGAATTCCTTATCCACACTTTAGGTTCCCCTTCTTGTGTGACCTCTAGGCTTTTAAAAAACAACTTTAGAGTTATCTCACCATTACTCCTAGATTATTGTATTTTTGCAGTTGGCGTTTTTTGAAAAATGTAAGCATTAACCTATTTAGGATAAAATACTGATTTGAAAACATACTCACTCTTTACATCTTGTGGAGTCTTGCACAGTGGGGCTTGTGCCTTCACCTAGGTTACTCAGTTTAAAATTAACAGTTATATTAGTTTTTAAAAAAGCAGCATTATTGATGAACACTTGAAGGTGGCCAACTTGAAATGCACCTGTGTCTCATTGAAAAGCCTTCTAGCTTGTGAAGAATTATAGCCTGTTGATAAGTGATTGCACCTTTAAGGGAAACCAAAACCTGAGCCCAAAGCCCTTCTACTGTTGGATAGGCCTTCTGGAGTGCATTCTCCTTTATGAAAGAAATAAGAATCCAACATGATGAATCTGTCAAATTCATTCATGAGTAAAGTTCTGAGATGATTTGACAATTTGATTTGAGCACGCCAACAAAGATTCACTGAAAATAAACTACTTTCATATTCCCTTTGCACCAAAGCAAATTTAGGGCTACAGATTGAGAATTTACTTGGAGAAGTGAGAATTTATTTGGCCAACTTGGAGATACTGCACTTGATATATGTTGACTTTGACGAAGAAATTTCCAGACTACACACAGGTTACAAAGAATCAAGAAATTGAGGCAATTTGTTTGGTTCCTGATGTCCCAGATCAGAGACTAGATGTTCCATTTCTGAAAGGTGACTTGGCAAAAGGATTGGCTCTGGAGCGATACCAGGATGTTGTTTTAAGTAAGTGAATGTTTAAGAAAAATAAATAACATAAGAAACTGTCCACTGTCTTCCATGGAGCATTAAGCACATAAGCAGGCAGTAAAAGCTTGAAAATGATATCTCACTTGGCAAATCCAGTACTTACCATCAATAAACTGGTTTGGAATCTCTTAAGGAGATAACAAAGGATGTTGCAATAATCCTCAGCATTACTCTTTATATTAAAGTAGGAAAAATCTACTTATGGTGGTATCTAGTCACCTAAATACCTAGGTATCTAAATGTGTGGGTAAGGATAAGATCACTGTGATTCACTCCCGTGACCAAGTTGCTTACTCCTATTTATATAGTCTTATATATAATTAATGCCCATTAGGTAAGCTATCAGAATTTGGGGTGTACCTGCGGAGTTAACACTTTCGGGACAGGAGTGAAAGGGGAGAAAACTGGCCAAAAAGTAAGTACTTTTAGGAACAGGAAAAGCTGTTAAGCCCAGCAAGTCAGTTGATTTTTTTTGAAGATCAGTTTCTCTTATGCAACTTCTCACCATATACCACAGACCTTTATTGCTCTGAAAATGTATATAATCGTTTCTAGAGCTTATCTGTACTAGATTCCTTCCATGATGATGTATTCCATAACTGTGTTACCATTGGAATGGAAATGTTCAACCTGACTTTGATTCTTATTATAATAAAGTTGTCTCAATTTCTCTGCTCCTCTCACCCACTCTAACCTGTGTCTCTCTGAATTTGCTGCACTCTGTTCTCTCAGGTCCAACCCTGACATTGTCATCAAACCTGCTGACAAGGGTGGTGCTGTTGTTGTCTGGCGCACTGACCTCTACCTCGCAGAGGCTGAGCGTCAACTCGCAGACACTTCCTCCTACCTCCCCTTGGACCATGACCCCACCACTGAACATCAAGCCATTGTTTCCAGGACTGTTACTGACCTCATCTCCTCTGGAGATCTTCCTTCCACAGCTTCCAACCTCATAGTCTCCCAACCTCGGACGGCCCACTTCTACCTCCTACCCAAAATCCACAAACAGGACTGTCCCGGCAGACCGATCGTGTCAGCCTGTTCCTGCCCCACGGAACTCATTTCTTGCTATTTGACTCCATTCTCTCTCCCCTTGTCCAGTCCCTTCCCACCTACATCTTCGATTCCTCTGACACCCTACATCATATCAACAATTTCCAGTTCCCTGGCCCCAACCGCTTCCTCTTTACCGTGGACGTCCAATCCATCTACACCTCCATCCCCCACCGGGATGGTCTGATGGCTCTCCACTTCTTCCTCAAACAGAGGCCTGAACAATCCCCATCCACCACTACTCTCCTCCGTCTGGCTGAACTTGTTCTCTCACTGAACAATTTCTCCTTAAACTCCTCTTACTTCCTCCAAATAAAAGGTGTGGTTATGGGTACCCGCATGGGCCCCAGTTATACCTGTCTCTTTATGGGGTATGTGGAACATTCCTTGTTCCAGTCCTACTCTGGCCCCCTCCCACAACTGTTTCTCCGGTACATCGATGATTGCTTCGGTGCTGCTTCATGCTCTCGTCGGGACCTGGAAAAATTTATTAATTTTGCTTCCAATTTCCACCCCTCCATCATTTTCATGTGGTCCATCACTGACACTTCCCTTCCCTTCCTTGACCTCTCTGTCTCAATTTCTGGTGATATACTGTCCACCAATATTCATTACAAGCCTACCGACTCCCACAGCTACCTTGACTACAGCTCCTCACACCCCGCTTCCTGTAAGGACTCCATCCCATTCTCTCAGTTCCTTCGCCTCCTTCGCATTTGTACTGATGATGCCACTTTCAAAAACAGTTCCTCTGACATGTCTTCCTTCTTCCTTAACTGAGGTTTTCCACCCACGGTGGTTGACAGGGCCCTCAACCGTGTCCGGTCTATCTCCTGCGCATCCGCCCTCACACCTTCCTCTCCCTCCCAGAACCATGATAGGGTCCCCCTTGCCCTCACTTATCACCCCACCAGCCTCCGCATTCAAAGGATCATCCTCCGCCATTTCCGCCAACTCCAGCATGATGCCACCATCAAACACATCTTCCTTTCACCCCCCCGGTGGCATTCCGCAGGGATCTTTCCCTCCGGGACACCCTGGCCCACTCCTCCATCACCCCCTACACCTCAACCCCATCCCACGGCACCTTCCCATGCAACCGCAGAAGGTGCCACACCTGCGCCTTTACTTCCCCCCTCCTCACTGTCCAAAGGCTCAAACACTCCTTTCAAGTTGAGCAGCATTTCACTTGCACTTCCCTCAATTTAGACTGAATATTGAGTTCAACAACTTTAGATCATGAACCCTCTCCTCCATCCCCACCTACTTTCCGATCCCCCCTTTTCCCAATAATTTATATATATTTTTCTTTTCCCACCTATTTCCATTATTTTTAAATGTATTTCCATCCATTGTTTTATCTCTACCTTTTAGCCTATTTCGATCCCTTCCCCCCACCCCACCCCCACTAGGGCTATCTGTACCTTGCTCGTCCTGCTTTCTACCCTTAATGTCACCTATCAGCACATTTCTCAGCTAATATCACCAACGTCAACACCTCTTTGACCTTTTGTCTGTGACATCTTTTCGATCTCCACCTATCACTGGCCCTCTATCCAGCTCTACCTGTCTCAACCCCCTTAAACCAGTTTATATTTCACTTCTCTTTCTCTCTTCTACTTTTCCTTAGTTCTGTTGAAGAGTCACACGGACTCGAAACGTTAACTGTGTTCCTCTCCGCAGATACTGTCAGACCTGCTGAGTTTTTCCAGGTATTTTTATTTTTATTTTTGTTTTTGTTTTTGATTCTTATTCCTAACTTCCTGTGATTTTGAACCCTTTCTCAACCTGAAGAATTTGGCTGGAATCAGCTTGGCTGATTCTTGTCATAATGTTGAGAACTTTAATTAGATCATCTCAAAGCTTCCTTTTTCCAATAGATGAACTTACTTAACCTTCCCCCTTGACTCAAATTTCTAATATCCGCAATCGTCATTGCCGGTCGCCTGTCTACTCTCTTAGGCCATTAACAAGATTTATTTGAACTACCATGGTCACCGGAAGGGCCCAGTGCTCTCCATTCTAAAGAACAAAAATCAGATTTCATATTTAATGCAAGCTAATGTTGAACAGAGCTGAATAGTCTGAAAGAGAGAGGTTTCCAGCGTGTCTGGGTGGAGAGATTATATTATTCTGAGGTTTAGTTGTACTGGCAGTGAAGCCAAGTCCCAGATTTATGGCCCCTGGTTGGGTTCACAGAGTTGGGATATTTCGGACTCGGCGAAGACAACCTTTAAAAATGGCCACCCGGAGATCAGATTTTGGGGTGGGGTGGGGGGGCGGGGGGGTGGGGTGGAGGGGGGTGTGCTGTAATAGGAGTTGGGCAAGTGACTCTGGAATAAGTGCGGAGGCTGTCAAGTGCAGAGGTGGGCTGGGTGCAAGGCCTGCCTCTGTGCTTCGGCACTGTGTTTAAATAAATTTTAAAAAAAACAAAAACATCCTTTCAGCCCTCACGCCTCACTGCCTCCGCACACTCCTTTTGTCCCATCCATGCCAACCTATGCCACCCCATTCCCTCTACTCATCCGCCCCATTGCCCCATACCTCCTATGCCAATTTAGTGCCAACTCATGTCAACCCATGCCCCCAGCCATCACCCTTTGCCCTTACCCACACCATGCCAATGACAGTTTCTTGACAGCTTTGACACTTCCTGGGTAGCTTTGACACAGCTGGACAGTTCCAATGAGTTTGTGCACAATCGTTTTCACTTTTAACAATCCCAAAGGGTGCCTTACCTCTCCCAAAGGGGTACCTTGACTATCCAAATGAATCTACTAAGTTCAGACCACCTCTTACCTGTTCTAATCTGAAAAGTCTGGGTTTCACACTCCTGGCCTTCCAAAATTTCACTTCAGTGGTGGCAGCTGCTGATTTAAATGGCTGGCTGTCTCCTCAAATCACGCATGCCCGAACCCCAGCTGAACTCCAGTCCTGCTCTCGCGAAGATGGGAAATGCTGCGTTCGTGGGCAGGACTTAAAAATTTTGGCCATTTCCGGGATTTTTGCCATGACAGAGAGCCTCTCCATCGTGGCAAAACTCTGGGCCTAAGTGTCACTTTGGTGCAACTGGTACCACTCTTGCCTCTGAGCCAGAAAGTTGTGGTTTCAAGCCTCACTAGACTTGAGTATATAATCGTGGCTGGCGTTAGTGCATGACTGTGGGAATGCTGCTTTGAGGAAGGTACTGTCTTTTGTTTGCAGAGGTTCTGGCTGCTTGCTTAGGTGGACATAAAATGTCCTATTCCCTACTCAAATACAGGAAATCTTCCCTACATCCTGGCCAACATTGCCCATCAACCACTAAAATCTGATTTTTGTTTTCATTCTTGCATGGGATGATGGTATTATTGGCAAGGCCAGAATTTGTTGCCCATCCCTAATTGTCCTTGAACTGGGAGCTTGCTAGGCCATTTCAGAGGGCAATTAAGGGTCAACAACATTGCTGTGGGTCTGGAATCACATGTAGGCCAGACCAGGTAAGGACAGTAGATTTCCTTCCTGAAAGAACAGTAGTGAACCAGATGGATTTTTAATGATGATCAGTGATGGGTTTCACAGTCACCGTTACTGAGACTAGCTTTATGTTCCCAATTTATTAATTGTATTTAAATTCCACCTGCAGCCATAGTGGGATTTGACACCATGTCCCCACAGCATTAGCCTGTGCCTCTGGATTACTAGTCCAGTGGCATTACCACTATGTCACTATTTCCCCATGCTTTTTGTCTGACCTAACTGTGTTTAAGTTAACTGGTGCATTTGCCAACTTGATACCAGTGACTGAACTTCAAAAATCATCCATTGACATGATAAGGTATTATAAATAGAAATTCTCATCATTGTGTCTCAAAGCAACTGAAGCTCTATGGAAGATAAAATTCAAGGGGCAGAATTTTACACCTTGCGGGCGTGCGAACGGATGTGAAATAGCGCAAGCTGACATCAGGTGGGGGTCCCGACTTCATCCCGCATGCGAGCAATCTTTAGGTTGGTGGGCACGTGCGGGTGTCAGAGCCACGCCCACCAATTAAAAGGTCACTTAAGGCCATTAAAAAGCTAATTGTACTCGATTTTACATTGCCTGCACAATTTTGCGCTTGTTGCACGGGCAAAACAGGCAGACGGGCAGCCCATTTTTAACAAAGCCTCATCCAAGGATGGGATAAAAAGGGTCAGCAGCATTGCCATTGTGAGTAGTGAGGAGTTTAGGAGATAGTTTGCTGCTGGTTGTTTATTTGAACTTGACAATTTCATCTCTGTTCTGAGCTTCACTCTTAGCATTTCTAGGCTTCATTTCAGGACTCATTGGTGTCTCCATGGCCCCCGGAGGTTTCAGACCGTGTGGACCCTTCCAGGTGTCAGACAGTCTTCTGTTACCCTGGTAATGAGGATTGTGGTCCCCACTGGTGGCACCTCCTCTGAGGAGGAAAATAGGGGCAGAAGGGAGAGGAGGCCAAGTGTTTCCATGCCTTGGCACCTGTGGCACGGCATGGTGCCATCATCTTTCAATGATCAATGGGGGCTCCAGATTTGAGACTCCCACTAATGATGAGACTACACAGGAATGTTTGCACAATCCGACACTTTCACCTCTGTGCACTGCACTCTTAGCTTCGTCAGAGACCCCAGCCTCTCCAATACCGGCTGACCGAGATGGTTGGTGGTTCTCCAGCTCCAATCCATCCATTTCGTACCTCGTCAAGATTAGGAGGTTTGGGGGGGCCTCTGCCTGTCCCCGACCTCTCGATGTTGTTATGGCTGCTCTTCTCCTGAAAGGACAGAGGAGCTTTGATTAATCCCCTCTCTACTATGCAGCAACATTGCAGCCTGGCCAACCCCACCTGAGGAGCACCTTGCAGGGCACATCCAAGCCATGACCCTCGAGTCACAAGGCACTCAAGCCAAGCCGCCAGGGCTCACCCTCTTGGCCACCTCCGGCGTCATTGACAGCTGGCACTCAGACTTTAACACCCCTGAGCTCCACACGGGAATGACCCGATCCATGCCAACTTGGCACTCATCCTTGCCGAGTGCAGCAGGTCGTTGAACCTTTAGTGGCACTGCACCCATGTGTGCCGCACAATGTCGTGGCTGCTGACCTCGGCTGCCACCTCCTCCCAGGCATTTTTGGTCTGGTGCGGTGGTCTCCTCCTGCTATCCCTGGGTACGAGAGTGTCCCGCCTGACACTGACCTCCTCCATGAGGATGGCGAGGCATTCGCCCTAGAAACAGGAAAGCCGAGTGCCCAACCGACTAGCCCTCCTGCCTGACGTTTCCTGCCGCTGGTGAGGCCATTTTCCGGTCTCCGGACCGATTGTAAAGATTCTCCCCTGGCAGCCTTTGCTGATTTTTAAAGTGCCAGCCAGTTCGCCATTGGACCCGGAGCCCGACAGGACTCCGCCCGGCCCTTCCCGACCATTCAGAAGATACGTTTCACGTTGGGCGGACCTTAATTAGCCATCCAGCGTGACATCGCGTTTGCAACGCGACCATGGCCGGGGGCGGATTCCACACCTGCTTCTGCCAACTTGGCATGCACGCCAAGCATGAAATTCAGGTCAAGGATATTCCTGGGGTAAAATGGCAGGAGATGGTGCAAGAAACCACATCTCTGACACAGTGAGGATGCAGGGAGGAGGACCAGTTTGTCTGGAAGGATGTTGGACTAACCTACAAATTCTCCTTGAATTAGAATGTCCTGAAACCAGTTGGCGTCTTGTCTACCAGCTTGGTATGTGTGGCTTTAGGAGTAGCTGTTTTACCTCACTGCTTTGTCCCAGTTGCCTGTTGATTGAGGATTGGCCTATTATTATGGTTTAAAACTAGGATTCAAAAAATCCCTTTTTGTTCCAATAAAACAAAGTGCGCTCAGACACCTGAAACTTATTTCCAGAGAGACCAAGGTTTATTGAGAAACAATCAGGATAATAGGGGATAACCATGAGTAGGGACGGTAGGAACAATCCTTCTGGCCAGGGAGGTAGTTGGTATACAAAAGGTAAACATCTTCTGGAGCAATTAAAAATTCTGGTGATTAAATTGCAAAGTGGAAATGAAACCATTCCTCTGTAATTTGACAGTTTATGAGAGAGCTAGACTGCACACCTCAAACATCAGTACAAACTGAAACATCATTCTAGGAGGAAGACATGTTGTAGGGCAGTTTAGGCTCAAGGTTATGTGTTATTCATTTATATAAAAATACAGTCCCCACCACTTAAAATGTCCACATTTAAAACAGGTTGTCACTTATTCATTGGCCAAAAAGCAAAAACCATTAACAGTTGCATTAACACGTTTTCAAAGTTGTTGCTCATAATGTCTTATGTGCCATAGTTAGTTGGAATAGAGACTATTGGCCAGAAGGCCTCCTTCTGTGCTGTAAATGACAATAAATTACTCATTAGTTTGCACCTCGGTGAGGTGCACAGGGGTAGGAACAAACATAAGTAAATAGTATAAAAGCGGCTGCTGAAAAAGCTGCAGAAAGTGTTGGAAAAACTCAGCAGGTCCTGCAGCATCTATGGAGAGAGAAGCAAAGTTATCATTTTGAATCAAATATGACTCCTTCAGAATTTTCTAAGTAAATAGCACCTCATTTTAAGATCCGAGGACTTTTAGGTATTTAAGTGTTTCTAATCCTCTATAAATATTGTGTGGGTTCTTCTTCTTCCGCTTAGTTTATATTAAGCGCAGACTGCAGTAACAAATATGACGTCAGTAATGATCTGTAGTACAGAGCACTGCCATAGTCCAACCCCCATTATTCTGGCCATCATGTACAAGAGGCAAATCCTGTTCACACGAAGACGCACACTGTAAACGGTGGCAACAGTAAACTCTTCACATTTTTGGCCGCTTCTCCAATTTTCTCCTCTACATTGTGTTGAGAGCTTAGTTGAACAGTGATACCAGTGTTGCCAGATTCATCAGTTGCTAATGAGTGAATCTAAACAGTAAATATTAGCATGATATTGAACAGGGAAGGACATCATAGGCAAGTCCAATCCTGTCTTCATTGGCGTTCATACACATACACTTCCAGCAGGGGTTACTGGATTGTGATTATGAGCTGGAACGCCAGTCTCATTTGCTTTTGAGTCCCAAATCTTGTCTCTGTTGGGATCAGGTAACTCAGTACAGATTGTATAGGAGAATGGTCCCAACTTAAATCCCCAATGTTCTTAGACAGTACTCGATATTGACACAGATGCAATTGAAGTCGGGATGGATCTTACAGCAGGCGACAAATGAGGAAGTTCATGGGTTGTGTGGGAATGTCCGATTTTACTTCCGGGTTTCATATCTACACTGAAGGTGAGCAAGTGCAAAGTGAACCTACACGGCATGATTCACTGCGACTGTTTAAAGAACTCGCTTCACAGATGCGATGTTGGAGGAGGTTTGTGGATTGTGCATTTTGTTCATTGAAGTTGAAGGAGAAAAATGGAAATAATGAGTGCAAAGAGCATGGCCAGATTCAATGAGGCATTCCTGGATGTACTACTGGGTGTGGGAAGGGTGAGGAACGTGGCTGTGTTTCCTCGCAGTGGTGGGGAAAAGAAACTTGTTGCCATAGCAAAAAAGGTATGGCTGGAGGTGGCCCAAGAGGTGAGCACCTATATCCTGTTTATGTGCTATCACACATCTCACTCTGTCTGTCTAAGTGTACTCCATTCACATCACTCCTCATACCCACTTAAGTTTCAGCAGCACCCATCATTCTGTTTCAGTGAATTTGCTCACCTCTTCCTTCCTCCATCCACCACTGCCACTTGTCCCTATCCTTGAGTAATCTGACGCCACTCCTGATTCTCAGCCCACACCCTCAGATGGTACAGTGAATGTGTTCCCTAGTGCCAGTGCCACTTGTGGTGTCACCCGCACCGAATGCACTGTATTCATCAGATGCACTTACAGCCACTCATTGGCCTGTTTTTCTCCCTTGCAAGACAAGTGAGCACAAAAGTACAAGGGAGTGGGACCAGAGGCAGACTGCCACAGATTGTGGAGCTAATCAATGCCGAACAGGAAGCTTTGGAGATTAGCAGTAGCTCAGCTTTCTCAAATGTGGATAATGCTGAATTTGCACTTGATTGCAAATTAGTAGGGTGACAGAATTAACCTCCCAGGCCCACATCACCTGCAAGACTTAGTCATTGTGACTTGAATTCAGCATCTAGTAAAATATAATCACCATAATCATGTGCATTTCAACATTTGTACATTTCCATGACTAAATCATATCCATCTCTTCTGTCCTCCAGATCCATCAGGTGAAGAACAGCAATCTCTGCCTTTTGTTGATGAGGATTCCTCAGAGGAGCTGATTCTTGCTGAGGTTGCACGAGCACATGACACACAGTACCCTAGTGCAGATATGAGCACTTCATTGGGTCCTGTTTGAGAGTTAGTTGGGACCTCAGCTGGTGAATCACACTTCACAAGTGAGCATGAGCAGAGATTGGTGACAGAGATGGCGGTAGAGAGTCCGTGTTGGAGGGCACAGACCCTTCCAAGTCCTGCTCAGTTGGACAGAGATGCTGAACTTGGTGGGGGTAGGGGGAGGCATTGCAGAAAAGGAGAATGATAGAGCATCAATAGCAACTGTGCGAAATGGAGAAGCCCAACTGAAATACTTGTGGAGTAATGTTGCAAGCCTTGGAGAGTGGCCTCCTCTGTGGATTTTGAATTTTGGGTCATTAACTCCAGGCCCCGCAAATGATGGATTCCAACGTACCCATTGTCCTACACAGGATAATGGACAGGATTAACCTTGGGTTTACGAGGTATTGCTGATTTCCATTCTGCTTTCCAGCAGAGTTGTGGTGTTGGCCGAGGAGAGGGATGGTTACAAAAGGGGCAATAAAAGTGCAAACTCCTCTTGCATCTCACCCTTTGCCACTCCTTTACCAGTTCCCGACATGCTGCCTCTTCTCCCGTTGGCCCATTATGTCCTTGCACTGATGCAGGTAGAGCAGTCTTTGATGAAACCCTCATGTGCTATAACACCCGGGGTTCATTGGCCCTGAGCATCTCATAAGTCAGAGCAGGGATCAAAGCAGCCTGCCACTATGAAGCCATTGGGATTGTTCCATATAGGAAGGCTAGAAAAAGAAGGAGAAAAGCTTTGTAGTTCATATGGGTGCAGTAGGAAGCAGGTTTTCTTCTGTGAGGCTGCAAATGTTTGCTGCCACCTGACATGACAACGTCAACTTTCAGAAGCATTGCTCCTTTGAGAGCTCAAGGGAGCTGAGCTCCTGTCTGTTGACTCCTGGGACTCCTCTGTTGCTCCCTTCTCTGCTGGCCAGTTGCAGCTCCCTCCTCAGCATGCCCTTACAGCTGCTGATGCTCATTCTCTCCCCCATTGGAAGTCCAGTCAAAAGCAGCCATGGCGCCACCTGTTCAGATATTCTCTGTGTGAACACCTCGGGAATGTACAAATAAGTCACATGTACTCCCGTCAAACCAGTTCTGAGAAGGAATTGAGAAAACAACTGGGAGCGCTGAACTTTTCTTCACACCTGCCCTCTTGACCTTAGCCAATCTGATAAAGTGTCGCTCAATTTTGTCCTCATCCTGACTCTCCCCTCCCCCCAACCCCATAGTTGTAGTATTACAGCATTCCAGGAGCTTGATTTAAATATATTAATGGTGGATCCACACTTCCCCACAATGGGATAGTCTGATATCCACCATTGTGGAGATGGAATCGTGGGCAGCAGGTCAAGGTCGCTTTATTCGAATCTGAAGATTTAGCCTCCAGTGACCCTCTCCTGCTTGTAGTGGGAAGGTTAATAAAGAGCCTTTACCATCCAAACTATTAGGAAATCCCTTCTTCTTTGGATTTTAAAGATTATATATGGCTGTAGGGAAATTATCTTGTTCAATTGTTGTTCCTTTAGGAAAAGGGGTAGGCTAAACAAGACCTAATACATTCTGAAATGTTTAGGAATGCTCCTCTGGTACTCCTCATCAAAGCTGCTCCTTGTTAATACTTGACCTACACTTGTAGACACAAGAGGATGAATGTTTCACCTGGTATGTCTGGTAGACCTCAGTGACACTTGAACCCAATGTTTGAAGCCAAATTATTGGACAAACAAACTTGGCCCGTCACCAATTATAATGTTTTGGCACCTCAAAAGCCTGTTTGAGAGAATAGTCTTTTACACTTTACAAATGTCCTGGTACAGCCAGGAGCACTGTCAAACATCCTTGTCCCCCAAGAAACAGGCCAATTAGCTCTGCTGCAGACAGGCCATTGAGATTGATTCCAGGCAGTGGAGATGATGTCACTGTGTACTTCTCTGCTTGCTCAATACCTGGAAAGTTTTGGGTTAGCTTTAGAGCTGAGGTTTGTTTGGGTGAGGTAAAGCATGCTTGAGATATTTGGTGCGCAACTTATGTGGGACTACTATTGCTGTGTGAACCAGGTGCTGGCAGGGTGACAGGGAGGGGGATCAGATTTTGTATAGTGTCTCTTGTTTTAATCTTGGGGATTATGTGATTTTCTCTGACTGGACTATCTTCCATGATGTCTCAATCCATAACACATCTTACCCTCCCTCCTCTTTCAGCATTCTGAAGGGACCATTCTCTCTGTGACACCTGGTTCATTCCTCCATCACCCCTAATGCCTGTTTTTTTTTTCCTGCTCGGCATCTTCCAATACAAGCACAGAAGATGCAACAAGTACCCTTTCATTTCTTTTGGCAGGAAGAATAGAAAAGCAAGGCATTATTTAAATGGAGGGAGACTGCAGCATGCTGTGGCACAGAGGGATCTGGGTGTCCTTGTACATGATCACAAAAGTGAGCATGCAGATACAGCAAGTAATTAGGAAGGCAAATAGAGTGTTGCACTTTATTGCAAGTGGGATGGAGTATAAAAGTAGGGGAGCCTTGCTACAGTAAGATAAAAGCAAAATACTGTGGATGCTGGAAATCTGAAATAAAAACAGAAAATGCCGCAAAACCTCAGCAGGTCTGGCAGCATCTGAGGAGAGAGCAACAGAGTTAAAGTTTCGAGTCTGTATGACCCTTCTTCAGAGCCTTGCGACAACTGCACCTAGAATATTGTTTGCAGTTTTGGTCTCCTTGTTTAACAAGGGATATACTTGCATTTAAAGCAGTTCAGAGAAGATTCACTAGGCTGATTCCTGGGTGTAGGGGTTGTCTTATGAGGAAAGGTTGAGCAAGTTGGGCCAATACTCAATGGAGTTCAGAAGAATGAGATGTGATTTTATTGAAACATATTATGAGGGATCTTGACAGGGTAGATGCTGAGGGGGTGTTTCTTCTCATGGGGGAATCTAGAACTAGGGGGCACAGTTTAAACTTAAGGTGTCTTTCATTTAAAACTGAGATGAGGTGAAATTTCTTCTGTCAGAGTGTTGTTAGTCACTGGAATTCTCTGCCACAGAGAGTAGAGCTGGGTCACTGAATATATTTAAGGCTGAGTTAGCCAGACTTTTAAGCAACAAAGGAGTCAAAGGTTGTTGGCTGTGGGGTTGGGGGGTGTGGTGGTGGGGGAGGGTGCAGTGGTGGGGGAGCTGGCAGGCTGGGAAGTGAAGTTAAGGCCAGAATCCCATCAGCCGTGATCTTATTCAATGACAGAGCAGGCTCGAGGGGCTGAATGACCTGCTCCTGCTTCTATCGTGTTTTATGCTCTCCCATAGCACCATCCAGTTCCTGAAACCCTCCTCCGGGTTTAACCTCCAACCTGATATTCTGTCGCCTGCCCATGATGAGGTCTCGCTCTACGTCAGATGACTGCAGATTGGGTGATCGCTTTGCTGAATAAATCCATTCTATCTGCACGTGTGACCCTGAGCTTCCGTATTCTTGCCACTTTAATTTTCCATCCCACTCCCACTCTGACCTCTCTGTCCTTGTCCTCCTACAACGTTGCAGTGAAGCTTAATGCAAGCTCGGGACACAGCTTCTCTTCTTTCTACTAAGCATTTAACAGCCGGCTGGCTATAACATCAATTTTAACAACTTCAGACCTTAACTACTGCTTCATTTTCTCTTGGACAGTAGGTGCTGGAGTGTTGGTGTAGGATGATGCAACAGTGCTTCCAGGAATGGAGGAAGCTGTGGACTGATGTTCAAGGTGAAGATCTATCAGTACACAGCTGGCAGGGAGGTCTGCACCCCTGGTCTCAACTGCTTTTTCCTTCCACCATACTCCAGGGCCACTGGAGCTGCTTTGCCTTTCCCTGATTTTCCATGTACCCCTTGGCCTTTGCTTTTCTGCTGTTTCTACTTGCACATATTCTGGGTTTTGGACGAATCTTTTATTTCTCTAATGCCTCTCATTATTGCTTCCTTTTGTCTTCCTCTGCCATTCAGTTGAATCCTGTCCTCCAAGTACTCACAGCCTATTCATTTCTTTCTCTCTCTCTCTGATTTCACTCCGCCTGGCTCTGTTCCTCTGTGTAAGCTGATTCGGATGAAGGAGCATCAGTCAGAAACATGAACCCGTCCCTTCCTCTCTCCAAAGCTGCTGAGTGCTTCCATCATTTTCTGATGTTATTTCAGATTTCCAGCATCTTTTGCTTTTGCTTTTTCCTTTTTGTTTCATTGATTGACTGGATGGGGGTTAATTGTTATTATAACCAGCACCAGTTTGAAATGAGGTAGAATTGATTTTCATTTTGGTACACTTGCTGGTATTTTTGTTTTGATAACATCACAATTTTTAGGTTCACTAAAGGTGGGTGGAATAGTTTTCCATTGTTTTGACCTTGCAAAATAAACGTTTCTGTGTTAATCCGGTCGGGTACAGAATGGCTTCGGGTTAGGGGTAAATGTCAAACCACATTGCCCTTTCAGCCCTCCCAGGCTTGATACTGCATGGACAGATGCTGTGTAAAGCCCCCTCTGCTGTATCCCAATAACATGCCTTAACTAACCCATACTTAGGAAAATACCCATTCTGCATCTCCACTTCCTGTGCCACCTGCCATCTTGTGGCTAGTCTGTGAATTTTGTGTTGTACACCCATGCCCATTGAGCTGGGATTGCCTCAAAAGCATTTTATGTATGTCCCACACAATTGCCTTGTTCCCTCACATCAGTGTAACGTGTGAACATCAGCTGGTAATCCAAGAATGTCTCGAGGAGTCCTCCCATCTCTGATTTAGTACCATAAATACAACCATTGCTAAGCAGACTGTAAAAAGTTCTTTGGCAATCTCTTCTTTTACTCCACCTATCACTGGCCCTTTATCCAGCTCTACCTTTCCCACCCTCCTCAACCAGCTTATATTTCATCTCATTTATATTTTTCCTTAGTTCTGATGAAGAGTCATACGGACTCGAAACGTTAATTGTATTCCTCTCCGCAGATGCTGTCAGAACTGCTGAGTTTTTCCAGCTATTTTTGCTTTTGTTTCAGATTTCCAGCATCCGCAGTATTTTGCTTTTATATTATTGTAAACAGTTCTTAACTGACTGCTCAGAAACTTCTCTTTGTTTATGTTTCAGTGCACGTGAAAAGCTAACTCAAAAAATTTCAAGTTTAATCAGCATTTTGGTTGCATCTAAGACTCCTACTTCCCTTAGCCAGAAGATGGTGCAGTGGCAACACTATACTTTGTCTCTGCATACCCAATGTTGCTCCAAGCATATACCAGGTTCAAACAGATATCAGAGGAACAGGAGGAGGTCATTTGGCCCTTCGGACCTGCTTCACCATTCAAAAAGATCATGGCTGATCTGGATGTGGTCTCAGCTCCACTTTCCTGGTTGCCCCCCATAACCCTTGACCCCCTTGCTTAACAAAAACCTGACTAACTCTGCCTTGAGTAAATTCAAATACCCAGCCTCCACTACTTTCTGTGGAAGAGAATTCCACACACCAAAAACCCTTTGGGAGAAAAAATTCTCATCTCTGTCTTAAAAGGGAGTCCTCTTAATTTTCAACTATGCCCCTTAGTTTTAGTTTCCCCCACAAAAGGAAACATCCTCTGGGTACATACGAACAAGGAGCAGGAGTAGGCCATTCAGCCCCCAGAGCCTGCTCTGCCATTTAATAAGGTCATGGCTGACCTGGTAGTAACTTGAAATCTGCGTCCCACCTACCCCCGATGACCTTTCATCCCCTTGCTTACCAAGAATCTATTCACCTCTGCCTTAAAAATATTCAAAGACTCTGCTTCCACCACCTTTTCAGGAAGAGAGCTCCAAAGACTCACTACCCTCTGAGTGAAAACATTTCGCCTCATCTCTGTTTTAAATGGGCGATCCTTATTTTTAAACAATGATCCCTAGTTCTAGATTCTGCCACAAGAGGAAACATTCTCTCCTCATCCACCCTGTCAAGACCCCTCAGGATCTTATATGTTTCAATCAAATCCCTTCTAATGCTTCTAAACTCCAACAGATACAACCCAATCTGTCCATCCTTTCTTCATAAGACAACCCACCCATTCCAGGTATTAGACTGGTAAACCTTTTCTGAACTGCTTCCAATGCATTTACATCCTTCTTTAAATAAGGTACTTCTTTAAATAAGTACTGTACACAGTACTCCAAATGTGGTCTCACTGGTGCCCTGAATCCATCCTATCCAGTCCCCTCAGGATCTTATATGTTTCAATAAGATCACCTCCCATTCTTCTAAACTCTAATAAATATAGGCTTGTCCTGTTCAACGTTTCTTCATAAGATAACCCCTTCATCCCAGGAATGAGTCCATCTCTGAACGGTTCTAAAGCACTAAAACATTTATATATATATTTTTTAAATAAGTAGACCAAAACTGCACACAGTACTCCAGATGTGGTTTCACTAAGGCCCTGTAAATCTGCAGTGTAAATGTGCCTTAGTGAGCAAAACCATGACAATACATTAATACAATGTAAGAGAGAGATAATTGTGGTAAATTTTATTTGTAAGGAAAAATGGAAATGATATCAAAGAGTTAATCCCTTTGCTAGAATGTAACTAATGTGCATGTGACTTCTCAGACATGTTTCACCACTGTGTCACTGGCTCCACCCAGCAACAAAGAAAACACAGGAATTTTACTCCCTGTGTTAGAATGGTTTGTTAGTACCGGGCCAGTGTGTGTGACTGGATTCAAAGGAATGAATTTTTTTATAGAGAAATTTTTCATGGAGGAAGGGACAGAGGAGAAACACCAAGAGAGGTGCTGTGTGTGTTTGAGGTGCTATATGTGATAGAGAGGGAGAGCAGGAAGTGGATTTTTAATTCCTTGAGTAGAGCTATGAACTGCAATAGTGAAGCCTGCAACAGGTATGTAGCCAGTGTTGTTTCTGTGGCTGCGGGTGGTGGTGGTAGTTTATATTACCTGGTAAGGGATCCTACAGCGGAGTGGACATATCTCGAATATCATGGCTGTGCTGCGGATATATGTTCCTACAAGCTCATGCAAACCTTGTCATGTGACTAATCCAAAGCTTCTTACCAGGAAGGATCTCTAGTTTAGTAAGGTGGGTTACAAAATCAGTAGACAATTTCCTTTTATTTTTCTCTCGCTTTTTAGTTTACTTCCTGTCTTTTCTCATGGACACACGTAGCTCCTGCAATTTACTAATGCCCACCCATGTTAATGATTGAGATATTAATCCTTTGAAATGCAGCATTTTCTTTCTGGTTTACAGTAACAATCACATTCCCAGGATTCTTGATTTTCCCCTCTCTCATGAAGGCATAAACTCATGGTTATGGTTCCATGGAGATCAGCCATCCTCCATTACTTCCCATCCTCATGACCATCCTTCATGCGTGAACCTAGATAGTAAATAATAACAGCCTATTCTTCCTTGAGATGCAACGTGACTCTGTGCAATCCTGTTTTTATCTGACATCCTGACATTTGCACTTGACTGGAGTGTCGCTTGATAGCAAGTAGTAAAGAGAATACTAGCCAATTTCCCTCGACCTCGCCTGGGGATGCTGAGATAGTGTTGTTACCTCCTCCCCAATTGAAATAAGCTAATTTGGCACAGACTGCACATTGAACTGTGGACCTTCCTGGACTGTGTAGATCAGTATGGTACGAAGCATAACACGTACTGAATATTTTTGACCATGCCTGACGCAGTGGGGAGAATTTTCTCCCCGTTGGGGGGTAGGTTGGGCGGTAGCGGGCACGTGGCCGATTGCCGCCCGCAATAGGCTGCGCACCGCCATTTTATGTGGGCGGGCCAATTAAGGCCCGCCCAGTGTGACGTACACCTGGAAGCACTCCCTGTGCGGGCGGGGGGAGGAGGCTGAGTTGGGGCCTGCGCTCTTCCATGCATGTGCACGAAAGAGCGCAGAAATCTCCGAGGCACAGAGTTGCCCCATGGAGATTAGTGTGTTTTTAAAAAAATGTTAATAAAGAAAAAAAAAAATTTAAGATGTCCCCTCAGCATCACATGAGCTGGGACATATCATTGAATTTTATTTAAAATTTCTACTAAACTTTAGAAACTTTCATGAAACCTCATCCCACCCGTGGATGAGGTTTCATGATAAATGCGAAGGCCGCCTGGGCTCTTCACCTGTCAACCTCCTTAAGGTTGGACGGGCAGCTCAGTTAATTATTTAAATTGCCTTAATAAACCTTTGACAGTTTGGTGGGCATGCAGCCAACTCCGCTGTGCACCCGCCGCACTGAAGATCTGAATGACGTGCGGTGACATCCGGACACGTCCCAGATGTCACCGCGCATCATTTTACACGTCGGTGAGCGGGGCCCGTCCCCGCTTACTGACCCGAAGATTCTGGCCAGTATAATAGATTGCAATAGACTTTTACAGAAACTATCCACCCCTGATGGCTGTCAGAAACTGTCTGGTGCAATATCGAGTCTTTAAGCCTAGGAAAGTCCCAGGTTTAATGCATCATCTGGGCTGAATTAGCTGATCTGACCAGGAATGAGGGACTTCAGTTATATGGAGAGACTGGAGAAGCTGGGTTTGTTCTCCTTAGAGCAGAAATGGCAATTTAATACATATGTTCAAAATTGTGACTGATTTTTAAAGTGAGTTTTTAAATGAGGAGAAACTGTTTCCACTGGCAGGATTGTCACTAACAGCATGATACAGATTTAGAATAATTGGCAAAAGGGCCCAAGAGAAGATGAGGAAATTATTTTACACAATGAGCTGTTGTGATTAGAATGCAGTCCCTGAAAGGGTGGTGGAAACAGATTCAATGGCAACTTTCAAAATGAAATTGGAATTATAATTGAATAGTCATTTGGTTGTACAGAACTTGAGTATTGCTGAAAAAAGAGATGTTCTTGAAGCTTTTCATCTTGCACTCATCAGGACAATTCGCAAGAATGCCAAATCCAAAGGGAACAATAGTTTATACTTCATGAGAAGAGGCTGCTGCTTGGTTGGCAAGTCGACTCTGACTGGTAGAGGCGTTGTCTCATGGTAAGGGAGTGCAATCTTCATGACAATGCCTCTACCAATCAGAGTCCACTTGTCAACCAATCAGCACTTGCTTCTCATGTAGTACAAATTGTTGTTCCCTTTCCATTTGGTATTCTTGCGAATTGTCCTGATGAGTGCAAGATGAAAAGCTTTGACGTGTCTTTTTTCAACAATACTCAATTAAAAAGGAAAATATTGCAGGGATATGGAGACAGAGCAGGGATTTGGAATTAATTGGATAACTCTCTCAAAGTCCTTGAACAGACACAATAGGCTGAATAGCTGCCTTTTGTGCTGTATGATTCTATTTTCTCTCAGTGCATCGCATAAACCATTGGGAGCAAAGCCATATTTGCAGGGCATGCAGTTGTCATGATGATGAAGGAAAAACCGAATTGCATCCGGAAATATTGGACTTTAAAAATAAGACCCGAGTCTTTTTAAATGCACACAAGCCACTGGCTGCAATGCTACAGAGTGACTCTCTGAGAGGTAAGGGAATCCCAAACTGTTGCCAGACAAAGTACTTCTAAAGACATCCAGAAACTAATTGCTCCCTCCAATAGAGACAATGGGAGATGAGTATCATCTCATCGAGAAATCTTGTGAGCAATGCCCAGACAGATTTGTGAATTTGTGTCCCACTCGGAATATACAAAGGAGGGGTTAAAAGTGAGCTGTCAAGCTGCCCCGGTGTCTGTTGGTGGGGATTCTGAGAGAGAGCAAGTGCTGGAAGTTTGACTCAGAAGTAACAGCCACACACAATATCCCTGCAAATTGCCGTTTTGCAGGTATCCCGATCTCCCTCCCTCTCTACCAAATTCAACACTACTGGAACCTCAAAGCCGACTGTTCATGTACCGGAGTTAATGCTACTGGACCCTCAAAGCCGACTGTTCATGTACCGGAGTCAATTCTACTGGAATCTCCAATCGCAACAGCTGCAAAGCTCAAATCCTACTCTCCATGAGTCAAGGACCGTTGCCTATACCTCCTTTTATTTATATATATATATATATATATTCACTTACTTCAAGCTAAATTCTTATTTTTAGCCTGTATGACCGTATATGCCTTTAGTAGTTAATGAACTTACTCTTACCTTTAACTCAAGAAAGTCTGATCAAATTGGCTCCTTCAAAACCAGAAAAATTGGGTCTGGGAAAAAGGTATTCCTGAAAGGGACCCTTTTTAGATTAAATCTTGTCGTGACCAGCAGTAGGGGAGAAGGTGCTGAATAAAGACAGGGCACCAGTTCATCCCTGTTCACCCGGGGCATAACCGTTTGGGGGTGTCCCAGCCAGACGGTGACAAATTGAGGGGTCTCGTCTGGATCAACAACTTTGGGGAACCTCACCTGGGGGTGGGTCATAACATAGTCATGACCACAAAGCTGCATCATCAGATAGTTTGAATTGATTTCCTGGCCTAAAAACAGACCAGCTTTTGTTTTCAGTTGAAAAACTGTCATAGGAGTTCCAGATATTTCAAGGCAAGGAGAGAGCAATGCCAGCTATCACTTGTGAGGTGACAGCTTTAAACGTTATTGTGTTGCAAGGCAGCTATCTCTCATTCTGCCAGCCTGTATTTCAGACACTCACTATATTTGACTGATAGTCAGGACATCTTTTGTGTTTTATTCTGATGTTAAAGCCACACCTAAGGTACATACGAATTAGGAGCAGCAGTAGGCCACTCGGCCCCTCGAGCCTGCTCTGCCATTCAATAAGATCATGGCTGATCTGATTATAACCTCAACCCCACATTCCTGTCTACCCCTGATAACCTTTAACCCCCTTGTTAATCAGGAATCTATCTCGCTTTGCCTTAAAAATATTCAAAGACTCTGCTTCCACTGCCTTTTGAGGAAGGGCGTTCTAAAGACTCACTACCTTTGAGAGAAAAAAAATTCCCCTCATCTCTGTCTTAAATGAGCGACCCCTTACTTTTAAACAGTGACCCCCAGTTCTAGATTCCCCCACTAGAGGAAATATCCTCTCCGCATCCACCCTGTCAAGACCCCTCAGGATCTTAAAGGTTTCAGTCAAGTCGCCTCTTACTCTTCTAAACTCCAGTGGATTCAAGCCTAACCTGTCCAATGTTTCCTCATAAGACAACCCGCTCATTCCTGGTATTAGTCTAGTAAACCTTTTGTGAACTGCTTCTAATGCATTTACATCTTTCCTTATATAAGGAGATCAGTACTGTATACAATACATGGAATCAATGAGATATGAGTTATAACAGCAGGACTGACAGGCCATAGAAATCCTCCTCCGTCTTTGCTCTTAAAACCGGCAAGATTTTAAAACCCATGCTTATCACCCAACTGAGCTTGATTTATCTTCTCTTCTACTTTGTCTTTTACCTAGGTTTGTTTAAAAAAAAATCACGAGCTCTCCTGATGACACGGTACTGGCTGATATGGTACTGGGAAGGCCTGAGGTGTCCCAGGTCTTTGTTTCAGTTTGAATTTGAACAGAGCAGCGGAAGGGGTGCTAAATAATCTTAGGTGTTCCCCAGCCAGGAATCCTGATTCTGATCGCTGATCCAGTGACGCCTGCTGAAAAAGGCATTGGGTGAGGACAGGATTAGGCTTGCCTGTGACACTCCCATTGTCAAATTAACACTGACCTAGGCAATGCACTTTCAACCAGGGTACCATGGAACGCAAGGATTCCCCGAGCACCCCTAAAGGGTTCTGTGCAATTTTCAGGTCATTTGAAAATTTTACCAATTTTTTTTTCCAAGATATTTTGTTTTTACATTTAATGAAAAATAATAATTCAATAGTCTTTTACTTTGTTTTCATTTTTATTTTGTATACGGTGGGAGGGGAGGAGGGAGAAAGGGTTCGGATTCCACAGAAGTTCACAATATATTATAGGGTTCCTTAACCAAAAAAAGGTTGTAAACCACTGGCCTAGGTTCCCATGTGGCGAATGGGAAGGATGCCAGTAAATTGCCAAACCTAGAGGACATTAGCCCAGCATCCAAAAGTGAGAAGCAAAACAGAAAAATGTCAACGTTCACCAGTGTCTTGCTCATGTGATATGACCTCAGTAAGTGTGATGCTGTGCAACCATTCAAACACAGGAAATGCATGTCAGTCACACGAGTAGTAACAGAATATTCCAGTGTTGGAAGTGGCATTCTATATTTTGCACTACCTTCACTTTTTAATATATATATTTATATGTATGTATGTGTATTATATATGTTTTTATATATACACACACATACAATGGGGAGGGATTTATTTTTTCCTAAATTTTAAGATTACCGTCAGAATTTATTCGACCATACTCCCTTCTGTGTTCTGTGTATAAAACAGGGGCAGGTATAAAATTCCTTTCTTCTAGTTTTAGTAAAAAATCCAATCTAAGGGTTAAGCAACGAATAGTTCCTTATATACATAACAAATTATTTGCTACAATTGGCGAAGGGAGTAATTCACTTCTGCAGATGCTCTTTGTTACGTCCCAATATGTGAGCTGGCTTGTGACTGTTGTTTTAGGTGGCCAGTCTTACCTTTTTGGAAATCCCTTGAATTCGAGAGGTTGTAGGTGCTGTTCTGGTACCATAGAGTGCACAAACATGGGCAGGGTGGGGGCACATGTTATAGTTCAAGTTGCCATGTCATGGGCAGGATTTTCCCTCTGTTGGGCGGGTGTGGCGTGTGGACCTGAGAGTGGCTGCAAAATGGTCCGCCACCTGCGATCGGGCCCCGACCACCATTTCACGCTGGCTGGCCAATTAACGGCCAGTCAGCGTGAAACGTGCGCTGAGAGTCTTGGCGCTGCCGGGATGGGGGAGGGAGGAGCGCGAGCGCTGAAGTTTGCGCATGCGCGGAGGGGTGCGCTCACTGAAAGTTCCCTGAAGGCACAGAGCTGCCTCAGCGAGCTAAAGGCTTTACAAATGAAAAATGAAGACTCTACAATGAATATAAACATGTTCCCACATGTGACTCAGTCACAAGAAGAGGGACATGTTAAAAATGAGCTTAAAAATTAAAAATAAATTCATTGTTGGAAACCTCATTCTGCCCGTGGATGAATTCGCAAAAAAATGCAAAGGCTGCCTGCCTGGCCTATTCTTCTGCCCGCCAACCATAAGGTTGGACAGGCAGCGATAAATTCTATTTAATTACCTGCTTAAGGGCCTTACCAGGCCACTTAATTGTTGGCGGGTGTGCTGCCAACTCTTGTGCGCGCCCGCCAACCCAAATAGCGCGCGAGTGCACGATGACGGCGGGACGCTCGTCCGATGGCACCACGTGCTGCTTCACGCTTAGGGCGCGCACCTGCACGCCGAGCTGAAAATCCTGGCTCATGTGATTTTAAAAAATCACACCGTGTTATTTGTAAGGTTTCTGAGATTTGCAATGTTGGTGGGTGTGTGAAGTTTGTACACTGCACCCATTTGGACTGTGAAATATGTGCAATCGTGACTTGAGCCTGAAGAGAATTCTAAAATAGTTAGCTTATTTATACAGCGCCTTATCACAGTTCTCAAACATCCCAGAACACTTCACATATAATCAGTTACTCAGAGGTGCAATGACTTTTGTTATAAAGGTAAACAAGATAGATAATTTACACACAGCAAAGGTGAAGTAATTAACGATAATGGGTACGTCACTAATAGCAGGAGTAATTTGAGCTGATAAGGTATTGCACAATGTTAGTGTGTGCTAATTTAGTTTTGACTATCCTGTCTGTCTTGGCACCATTTTGCAGTTTGCAGATTGTCCCGTAGCTTAAGTGGATGAATGCATCACATGGTGTAGTAATAAACCATATATATCGGAAGGTCCAAGTTTGATTGCCAATTTATACTAAGTTGAATGATCTCAACAAGGACAGAGATTGCAGGGCCACAATTGGTCTCAGAGCTCAAGTTTATGGGAGAAAGGTATTAGCCAATCAGCCCTTGATTGTTAGTATCAGCCGTGACACAGTTGGTGGCACTCTTGCCTCTCAGTCACAAAGTTCCGAGTTCAAGTCCAACTCCAGGGCTTGAGCACAAAAATCTAGGCTAACACTCCGGTGCAATGCTGAGGGAGTACTGCACTGTTGGGGGTGCCATCTTTCGGATATGATGTTAAACTTAGATCCCATCTACATCCCACGGGTAGGTTTTGAAAAACCCCATGTTACTCTTCCGAAGAAGAGCAGAGGGTTCTCCCCAGTGCCCTGGCCAATATTTATCCCTCAATCAATATCACAAAAAAAAAGACAGATTAATATTTATCATCACATTGATGTTTGTGAGAGCTTGCTGTGCACAAATTGGCTGTGGCATTTCCTGTTTCACAACAGTGACTAAACTTCAAAAGTACTTAATTGGTTGCTTTGAGAGGTCCGGTGGTTATGAAAAGTGCTATGTGATTACATGTCTTTCTTCTGATGATCCCTTCTGGGGGAAAAGTACACTTGGGTGGGGTTTGTGGTGGGAGGAGGTGGAGATTACAGTGCAAGTGAAAAATTTGGTTTCCCTAGGGCGGGAACTTGCGGTCCCGAATGTCATGGAAGATCACTATTCCTGCCAAAGGCTGTTGGGAAGTTGTTTACTATCTAATTAGCAGGTTTCAAATTACCACCCAGTAGGGATTGTTTCCACCACTCCCCCAGCCCTGTCCGATTATCTGCCCACTAGTGGGAGTCCACGCCGATCCAAAATACAACCGGACCAATGTGATGTGCAATTGTTGAGACTCACTGGGATAGCAGGCTGGAGCAGGTGGGAGGTGCACTGCAACCGGGATGCGGGGGTGTCGATGGAGCATGGGGAGGGGAGAAGAGTGCAGGCATAGGATGGGGCGGGTGGGGATGCCGGGGGTGCGGGGTTGGGTGCTGTAAGCAGGCAGCCTTGCTTGGGGTTGGTGAGGCAGGGGGTTATTTGAGGCGGGGTTGTTTTGGGGGGGGTGGGGGGGCGGCGGGGGACCGGGGAGTGGCGCAAGTACATGGAAAAGTAGGGGACAGAGAGGGCAGGTGGACAGCAGGGGACCATGTGGGAGGGTTCAGGGGGAGGAGTCAGTGGTGTCAACTGCGGAATCCTGGGGGCAAACAGAGGGTACTTGCAGTAGGAAGGAACGGTATCGGTTAAAGGGGGCAGTTGAATGCGGTAGGGTGGGAGGGTGAGGGTCCGTTGGTGGCAGGTGACGGGCTGGTTTGGGTTGTTGGAGGGGATTTGGAGATGGACGCGGATCCTAGGGGTGGGCAGGATAAGGGTGGGCATGGGGACCATAACTGGGGTGGCATGGTGGGGAGGGAGGGCATGTGAACGGTGACAGCGATGGGCTGCAGGGTTATGGGAGGGTGGTTCAAGGGTGACAGTTGGGAGATAAAGGTTATACTGGTGGGTTTGGGGGGCGGAGGGGCCGTCGTCAGTGGTGATTGGGGAGAGGGTGTGGGTTACAGGTGGAGGGTGGAAAGTGTTAGAGACTGTTTGTTTGAGAGGAGAAAAGCACCATCCTGCGCTGAGGCACTGTGGACTCCCTTGATGTCCAGCTCAAGAGATGCTGGTTGGGAGGAGGGTGGGTGGGTGGAGCTGCAGGTCAGCTAAACTGGACAACTGAAAGGGTACCCTAATGTACTGTTGCTGACAGGGGAAAAGTGTTTCTATAAACTAGACAGTGGAAAACAAGGGAACAATGTGTGTGGGAGGCTTCTCGCACATGGCTCACAAGGGCCCTGGCAAAGATCAATGCCTCCATGGGCAGGCATGATTCAGGGGGACACAGATCCAACCTGGGTCAGCCCCTTGATTTGGGGGCAGGGGGCGCAGGCGTTAACACGACCAGAAGCAATAAAAACCAGCAGACCTCCATAATGTGCAACTATACATATATTTACAAGTGTGCAACAACAATTTATAATGATTGTACAATCGTGTTACCAGAGTGAACTCAAAACTTTTTAATTTTACATGCCCTACCACTGCGTCTCGGTTCTTCCCTGACATCCACAGCAGGGGTGGAGGCACCCTGTTGACTACTATGCCCTGTTGTCTTTGTTGACCTTGGTGGCCACCCTCTGGAAGCCCAAGGGCTTTGGCCTTCTTTGGGTCTCTTGCTCTGGAGTAGGTATACACTCAGCGGTCCTGGAGGCTGGAGGTGATGGGTTCACAGACATAGGGGACTTGGAACACTGGGACACCCTTGGAGAGTCCTGAATGGAGGCCCCAGGGGTGTCCACCTGATGCTCCTCCTCCCTTTGGGTGCTCTAGGGCCTCCCCCTGACTTCTTGAGGAGAAGGGGCACCTGGAGGAAGGTTGAGGTGCCCCGTCCTTTCTTGTGTAGCCACTGCAAAAGCTCGCCCATGGCTACAGCGATGGAGTGCAGGTCTGTGAACATTTCTGGCAAAAACTGGGCATTCTGCTCGACCAGGTTCTTAATGGCTTCCACCATCCTCCCCATGGAGTCCTCGATGTGCGCATATGTCAGGGCCCCTACATCAGACAGCAGGCAGATGGACTCCTCTTCCTCATATGCCGCTCTGAGGGCCTCCGAATCGCTGCCTGATGTTCCCCCATATCTCACTACATCTCCAGCATCTTCTCCAGGACTGCTCTCAGAGGCTCATCATCAGACTTGGACTTAGCTTTGGCCTCTTCCCCAGCAGTCCTCTGCGTGCCGGGGACCTTGGCTGTCCCTGCCTTCTCCTGCTGTGGACACATATCTGTGCAGTGACCGCCAGGGTATGAGCACAAGCCTAAACTAGATGTATGACCCACTGAGATGTGTGTCTCTGGGCTGGTGGAGGGTGCAGGAGAATGCTGTGGCATCTCTACAGGTGTGAATTTGGTGTCATCATCTTCACCCTCCTCAGTCCTCTGCGGGCTGGGGATGGACTCAGGCTCAGGGGATGGCCTCACTCTCTTCATCTGGCAACTGTAATGGGAGGAGGAGAGAATGAGCGACTGCAAGGGCTGCCTCCTACATTGCACTGAGCATCACCCTCAGGTTTCTATGTGTAGAGATTAAGTTTCCTCACTGGATGGCTGGGGGGAGGCTGGCCTCATCGTTGGCACATGCACGTCACAGTCCTCCCTTGCCAGCTTGGCAGCCCGATCTTCATACTGTGTGAGGGAGTGGAGATTGGGAATGCCTGCTCTTGTCGTCTTTCTCTCATGCCTGTTGTGCGCTGTCCTCTCCTACGTAAAGATAAAAGATGGTTTGTGAGCGCTTGTGGTGCAAGTGACATTCGCATGCTGCCAATCTTCACTAAAAACCCATTAGCAAATATGTGCCATATGAAAGATGCACTGCTGCTGGTCCCCAAGGGTACTTCGGCAGCACCCTACAGACCTGCGAGCTCCAGCAGCTAGAAGGACAAGGACAACAGAGACATGGCAGCAGCAGTGCCTGCAGTTGCCCTCTATGCCAACCAGTGCCACCCCCACTTCCCAAAATTTATGCCTTCAGTGTGGCTAGGTCAGTGACCTGCTTTCACCTCCCTACCTGCAGAGCACATGGACTGCAGTGAGGCAGCACCCCAACATCTTACAAAGGGGTTTTATGTATGGGCAGCACAGATAGTGGCCTTGCCATTGAGGCCTATTTCCCAGTTCCCATTCAGTGAGGTGAGTATGGGGAGTAGAGGGCTCTCTTACTCTGGCGGCACGGATGAAGTCATTCATTCTTTTCCTGCACTGCATGGCAGTCCTCCTTTGGATTGAATTGGCACTCACGACCCTGGCGACCTCCTCCCATGCAGGTGTGGTGAGATAGATGGGCCACCTCCTCCCATCCCTCAGGTAAAGGACGTTCCCCCCCCTCCTGTCCTCCACTGTTAGAAGAAGTGCCCAGCGAGGCATTGCTGAACCATGGGGCTGGTGCTTGTTGACTCCAGACTGCCATGTCTGCCTCTGAACACCGTGCAGTGAACGAGTAGCTGGCCGGTTGCCTTTTGAAATGGCGCCTGGATATGATGGCGGGGCGCGCGACTTGTTGTCCGCCAGGCTATGTGATTCCCCGGGAAACCCCTGGCTGCAAAATTAATCTGCGCAGCGTTGCTCGATTCAGTGGGTTTTTCCGCTAGGCTCTGTGGCAGGAGACCCTCTGTCTTCCCACCCCCGCCATGGGACTTAGGCCCAGAGCGGTAAATCCCGGTCTTTATGTGGACAGGTTTGAGTCAGGCTATCATAGCTTCTTGCCTTAATCTGCCAGCATCTAACAAGTCTAGGCTCTCATGTGAAAAGTTCCCATTTGGGTAAAATACCACAGCATTGTGGCCACAGTAAGAAACTGAAAGACTTGAATTTATACAGTGCCTTTTTACAACCTCAGGATATTCCAAAGTGCTTTACAGCCATTGAAGTACATTTGAAGTGTAGCACTGTTGCAGTGCGTAAAATGCAGTCAGAAATTTGCTCAAAACGAAGCCAGCAATGCAATAGCGACCGAGTAATCTTGCTTTTTTTTTAAGTGATTTTTGTTGAGCAATAAATATTGGCCAGGATATGTGGAACTGTGTCCTAGGATGTGAACATTGGATAAATACAAACACTGGGTTTATTTCCTGTTAACATTAGTAAAGGCCATAGTCTTTGACCTGGATCTTATGTGGTTGTCCCCTTGGTTTGTGTTTTTAGGAGTCTTTGCACTGTCCTGTGCAACAAATCTAACAGCAGCTGTGAGACCGGCATTGAAGATTTATCCTGGAAGGAAAACATCCTATATAAGGGTAAGATGTCTTCAGAGGTTGCTTGCGTTAGTGTTCCATGCACAGTGGCAAAGTGAAGATCACATATAGGACGGCAGCATGATTTGTTCCTTTATACAGATATTAACAGCAGGAGCAGGTTGTAGGGAAGACTGGTTGAGGCCAAAGGAGTTGCTGTTTTTTAAAAACTACATTCTCTAATGGGATTGTAGTAAGGGTGTGATTTTGAGAGGGTGAAGGACTACCTTGAAAAAACTCAGCAGGTCTGGCAACATCGGTGGAGAAGAAAAGAGTTGACGTTTCGAGTCCAAAGACCCTTCAAAGGAAATATGGCTGTGAAAGCGAGTTTTAGTAAACACCTTGTCAAACACCAGGAGAGAAATGGAAAGCAATGAAGGTGGACAAGGCAGAAGAGACAGGCGGAAATCCTGTCCGAGAACAGAGCAATACTTCTTCAAGGAAGGCATTTCTTGAAGAGAAGTGGCAGTCAATTAAACACAGAGATAAAAACAAAAAACTACTGCTACTGGGGTCATTGGACTCGAAACATCAACTCTTTTCTTCTCCACCGATGTTGCCAGACCTGCTGAGTTTTTCCAGGTAATTCTGTTTTTGTTTTGGATTTCCAGCATCCGCAGTAGTTTTTTGTTTTTATTTTTGAAGGACTACCTTCTCTGGATTCAGTCTTGCACATCCTGCGCCCCATTCTGCACCCCTATCAGTGACATGCATTTGGTTCTGTATTTCCTTTTCCTCACATTCCCTATTTTGGGTTTGTGTTATGATTTCCTTTAAGAAGAGAGCAGATGTAGGGGTCTGTTAGAGTGGTGACCTGATTTATCTCTTGAGCAACTACCCCACACTGAACACAACCAGGCTCCACTTAAAACCCAACCCTTTGTAGTTCTTTTTATAACAAGAATCTGGGGTGGGGAGAGGGTGTGTACTTTATACCTGCAGTGAGATATAGAAGTTCCTCAATGTTCACCAGACCATTAAGAGACACAAGTTTTTACTTTCATTATGGTCCCATTTTTAAACTGTTCAGCAAGCAAATAGAAACGTGACCAACTGATACAGCTGACAGGAAGTTCCTGAATTTTAAAAAAAAAAAGTTTCTTGAGCACTGAAAGAGGAATTCGGCAGCTCGAGTTGAATAAAGGAAATGCACGTTTTTCATTGAGTTAATTTGAAGAACACTTGTTACTGGTTTAACAGATAAAAGTTTGAGGACAGCGGTCTGCATTTTGATCTGGTGAGTTTGCTTTTCAACCTGTACGTCCACGTCCACGTTCTTTTGCTGACTTGCATGTTGAAACCAGTTAGTAATCCACAAGGGATGTTACAAAGTTACCAGGGACAGAGCAACAGAATCTACTGGCTTGAAGCTGACATAAGGGATTTTTACTGTATGTCAGCTGTGGCTCTGTTGGTAGCACTCTCACCTCTGAGTCACAAGGGTGGGGTTCAAGCCCCATTCGAGGACTTGAGCACAAAAATAAACAGGGTTGACAGTCCAGTGCGGTTCTGAGGAGTGCTGTACTGTTGGAGGTACTGTCTTTCGGATGAGGCATTAAACCGATGCCCTATCTGCCTGCTCTGGTGGATGTTAAAGACCCCGTGGCACTATTTTGAAGAAGAGCAGGGGAGTTATCCTGACAAGTCAGTATGCAAACAAATTATTAGGTCTTTATCACATTGCTGTTTGTGGGAGCTCACTGTGTATATAACTGGCTGCCACGTTTCCTACATTACAGCAGCGACCACACTTCAAAAAGTACTACATTGGCTGTAAAGCACTGTTAGATGTCCGGTGGTCATGAAAAGCGCTATATAAATGTAAGTCTTTCTTCTGGTATTTTGCAGATTCAGTGATTCTTTTCATCTTTCTGTGAACAGGGAAGTGTCAGGGACCTTGCATAGTCTATACAAACTGATTTGTGGGGAGGTGTTGGTGTAGTGATATTGTCGCTGGACTAGTAATCCAATCACCCGGAGTAACTCGGGTTCAAATCCCACCACAGATGGTGGAATTTGAATTCAATAAAAATCTGGAATTAAAAGTCTAATGATGCATGAAGCCATTGTTAATTGTTGTAAAATGACTAAGTAAAACTAATGCCCTTTAGGGAAGGAAATCTGCCGTCCTTACCTAGTCTGGCCTAAATGTGACTCCAGACTCACAGCAATGTGGTTGACTCTTAAATGAAATGGCCTAGCAAGCCAGCCACTCAGTTGTATCAAACTTCTACAAAGTCAATAAAAAGGAATGGAACTGGATGGACCACCCGGCATTGACCTAGGCACCAGAAACGACAACGGCAAACTCAATCCTGTCGACCCTGCCAAGTCCTCCTTATCAACGTCTGGGGGTTACTACCGGAGTTGGGAGAGCTGTCTCACAGATGAGTCAAGAAACAGCCTGACATAGTCATCCTCACGGAATCATACCTTACAGATAATGTCCTAGACACCACCATCACCATCCCTGGGTATGTATGTCCTGTCCCATCGACAGGATAGGCCCAGCACAGTGGTATACAGTTGGGAGGGAGTTGCCCTGGGAGTCCTCAACATCGACTCTGGACCCCATGAAGTCTCATGGCATCAGGCCAAACATGAAACCTCCTGCTGATTACCATGTACCGCCCACCCTCAGCTGATGAATCAATGCTCCTCCATGTTGAACATCACTTGGAAGAAGCACTGCAAGGGTGCAGAATGTACTCTGGGTGAGGTACTTCAATGTCCATCACCAAGAGTGGCTCGGTAGCACCACTACTGACTGAACTGGCCGAGTCCTAAATGACATAGCTGCTAGACTGGGTCTGCGGCAGTTGGTGAGGGAACCAACAAGAGGGTAAAAAAATACTTGACTTCATCCTCAGCAACCTGCCTGCCGCAGATGCATCTGTCCATGACGGTATCGGTAGGAGTGACCATCGCACAGTTGTTGTGGAGATAAAGTCCCGCTTTCACATTGGAGGATACGTGTTATGTGGCACTACCATCGTGCTAAATGGGATAGATTTTGAACAGATCTAGCAACTCAAGACTGGGCATCCATGAGGTGATGTGGGCTATCAGCAGCAGCAGAACTGTACTCGAACACAACCTTATGGCCAGGCATATATCCCACTCTACCATTACCATCAAGCCAGGTGATCAACCCTGGTTCAATGAAGAGTGCAGGAGGGCAGGCCAGGAGCAGCACCAGGCATACCTAAAAATGAGGTGTCAACCTGGTGAAGCTATAACACAGGACTACTTGCGTGCCAAACAGCATAAGCAGCAAGTGATAGACACAGCTAAGCGATCTCACAACCAACGGATCAGATCTAAGCTCTGCAGTCCTGCCACATCCAGTTATGAATGGTTGTGGACAATCAAACAACTCACTAGAGGAGGAGGCTCCACAAATATCTCCACCCTCAATGATGGGGGAGTCCAGCACATCAGTGCAAAAGATAAAGCTGAAGCATTTGCTACAATCTTCAGCCACAAGTGCCGATTTGATGATCCATCTCGGGCTCTTCCGGAGGTCCCCAGCATCACAGATGCCAGTATTCACCCAATTCAATTCACTCCACATGATATCAAGAAACAGTAAAGGCACTGGATACTGCAAAGGCTATGGGGCCTGACAATATTCCGGCAATAGTACTGAAGACTTGTGTTCCAGAGCTTGCCGCACCTCTAGCCAAGCTGTTCCAATACAACTACAACAGTGGCAACTACCCGGCAATGTGGAAAATTGCCCAGGTATGTCCTGTACACACGAAGCAGGTCAAATCTAACCTGACCAATTACCGCCCCATCAGTCTACTCTCGATCATCAGTAAAGTAATGGAAGGGGTCATCAACAGAGCTATCAAGTGGCACTTGCTTAGCAATAATCTGCTCACTGACGCCCAGATTGGGTTCTGCCAGAGCCACTCAGCTCCTGACCTCATTACAGCCTTGGTTCAAATATGGACAAAAGAGCCGAACTCCAAGGTGAGGTGAGAGTGACTGCCCTTGATATCAAGGCCACATTTGACCGAGGTGTGGCATCAAGGAGCCCTAGCAAAACTGCAGTCAATGGGAATCGGGGAAAACTCTCCACTAGTTGGAGTCATACCGAGCACAAAGGAAGATGGTTGTGGTTGTTGGAGGTCAGTCATCTCAGCTCCAGGACTTCACTGCAGGAGTTCCTCAGGGTAGTGTCCTCAGCCCAACCATCTTCAGCTGCTTCATCAATGACATTCCCTCCATCATAAGGTCAGAAGTGGGGATGTTTGCTGATGATTGCACAATGTTCAGCACCATTCGCAACTCCTCAGATACTGAAGCAGTCCATGTCCAAATGCAGCAAGACCTGGACAATGTCCAGGCTTGGGCTGATAAGTGACAAGTAACATTTGCACCATACAAGTGCCAGGCAATAACCATCTCCAACAAGAGAGGAGCTAACCATTGCCCTCTGACATTCAATGGCATTACCATAACTGAATCCCCCACTATCAACACGCTGGGGGTTACCATTGACCAGAAACTGAACTGGACTAGCCATATAAATACTGTGGCTACAAGAACAGGTCAGAGGCTAGGAATCCTGCGACGAGTAACTCACCTCCTGACTCCCCGAAGCCTGTCCACCAACTACAAGGCACAAGTCAGAAGTGTGATGGAATACTCCCCACTTGCCTGGATGAGTGCAGCTCCCACAACACTCAAGAAGCTTGACACCGTCCAGGACAAAACAGCCTGCTTGATTAGCACCCCATCCACAAGCATTCACTCCCTCCACCACTGGCGCACAGTCGCATCAGTGTGTACCATCTACAAGATGCACTGCAGGAATTCACCAAGGCTCCTTAGGCAGCACCTTTCAAACCCACAGTCACTACCATTCAGAAGGACAAGGGCAGCAGACATAGGGGAACACCACTGCCTGGAAGCTCCCCTCCAAGTCACTCACCATCTTGACCTGGAAATATATCGCCGTTCCTTCACTGTCGCTGGGTCAAAATCCTGGAACTCCCTCTCTAACAGCACTGTGGGTGTACCTACACCACGTGGACTGCAGCGGTTCAAGAAGGCAGCTCACCACCACTTTCCCAAGGGAGCTAGGGATGGGCAATAAATGCTGGCCCAGCCAGCGAAGCCCACATTCGTGAATGAATAAAAAAAAATTGTTGCTCTCTTTAATCAGGCCCACTTGTAACAATGACGTAATAGGTTCATTCCCAATAAAAATAGAATATTTACTGTTTTTTTTACAGGTTCCTGTCTAATTTACATGAAAACTGAGAATTAATGCCCTTGGATGTGACTAATTTTTAAAATGATTTCTAAAAAGAGCTGTGGGATAGTTTGACAGCTCACTCTATAAATACAAAGTAGAAAAAACAGAAGAGTGGTGGGAAAGGGAAAGAATGTTCATGCGAAGTGTGCTAGGGATTCTTTACCTGCCTCTGTGCTGTAAGTTGCTGTGCTCATCTGGTTTTGATTTGTTGAAGTTTGTTATTTTAGACCAAAATTCTTAAGTTGCTTCCTCACACTACTTCCCTATTTATGGCATCAGAACAAAAGTAGGGACATTTATAAAGAGAGCCCCGGCAATTCAAGTGATAAGCCACAGAATGTTAAACTTGCAGCTGTTTCTATAATGGAGGAGTTCTTGGGTCCAAACATACTCTAACCTTCATCCTGTGGAGTGGTCACTGGGGTAAGTTTGCACTGTAGCAGAGGCCTGGCACAATGTGGCAGGGCAAGGGTAAAGTTTCTTTTACTTGGCAGAAGTACATGTAAAATTTGCCAACAGTGTGGCAGTGCCGATCAGATTATTCAGGATGATCTGCCACAGAAGGTCTCCTCAAGAAAGCATAGATGATTTCTTAATGCTCATGGTGTTGAATGGTGAAAATATGAAGAGAGAATTTAAGATGCTTTCCTCTGCTTTCTGGACCAGGTACAATCAGGTTCTTAAAAGAGGTGAGGCAACAGATGACTTTCTGCCTTTATTTATTTTTCCTCTCCCTCACCATGTGCAACACCTGACCTTTGTCTGACTGAGGCCAAAAACAAATGGGACTGAGGCAAAACAAAAAAATTGGAATGATAGTGATCACTCGGCTTATTTTCCCCTTACCACTAGTTCCAGAACAGTACTAATGCATGCCTGGAAACAATTTGACTGCCTTTAATCTTGGCTGCAGCTGGTGTAAGGTAGGAGGATTGGTGAGAAGGGATGGAGATAATAGTCTAAAGGTCATGTTCAAACAAACTTATTGAATTTTTTTGAAGCAACAGAAAGAGTTGACGAGTAATGTGGTGGATGTGGTGTACATGGACTTTATGAAGCCTTCGATGAGGTGTTACAGAGACTCGTGACAGTGGTCAGGGCAGGTGGGGTCAGGAGCCAAGAAGCAGAAAGGCTGAAAGATAGATACAAAACAGAAAGCAGGACAGGAATTATAGGAAGTTTCTCAGATTGGCAAAAAGTGGGAAATGGCACCCGACTGGGATACATGCTGGAACCACTTTTGTTAAACTTACACATAATTGAGTTAGATAAGGAATTAGAGGTGTGCTGCCACAATTTTTAGTGGGTGGGGGGCTGGTTATCACTACAGTACAGTGTCTCAAATCCGACTGTCAACTCCGGAGTTGCTTGAAAACCGAATATTCTGAAAATGTGCTGTGTATCAATCTTAAGTCTTTTTTTTAAATGTTACTCAATTAACTGGACAATTTGGCTAGGTATTGGCGCGGTGTGGTGGCTGACTTGTTATCCCCTTTGCCGTTTTTGCGCCGGTCAATTCTCATGCTCTGAGCGACCCTTGACCCCATCTGACCCCACTTGACCCAAACTGTCTGACCTGAATCTGGCAAGATCTGAAATCTGGCATGGTTTCGGTACCGAGTTTGCTGGTTTTGAGACAATGTACCTGTAATAATGTGGAGGATTGCACAAAACGCAGAAAGATAAATTCACCCATACAATACATTGGGTGAATAAATTGCAAATGAAATTCAGTATTGCAAAGTGTGAGGTGGTTCATTCTGATAGGAATAAGGAGGCTGTTTATTCCTTAGAAGGTAGGAAACTAAATGAGAGAGAGGAGCAGAGAGATCTGCAAATATAGACACATACATCACTAAAAGTAGCAATGCAAGTTAATAAGGCTATAAAGACTGCAATGTGGTTCATTTTGAGAGGAATTACCTACAGAAGTAGAGAGGTAGTGTTAAATTTATAAACTTTTAAGAACTCACTCGCAGTTCTGCATGCAGCTCTGAATAAAAGCAATGTTGAAGAAGGTGCAGAAAATATTTCTAAAGATGGTGCTAGAATTGAGAGGATGCAACTGTCAAGAATGATTTGAGCAAGCAGGTACTCTTTTCTCTTGGAAAAAAGGCTAAGAGACCCGATGGAGGTCTTTAAAATTCTGAAGGGGTTTGATAGGGCGGGCAGGGAAAATCTGTTTCCACTTGTGGGTAAGTCTAGAACATGTGGGCAGAAATATGAGTTAGTTACCACCAGATCAATGAAAAAACTTCAGAGGACTCTACTCTCTGTGTAGTACTCATTGCTGCAAGGAGTGATTGGAGCAAATGGTAGCCCGTGTATTTAAGGGCAGATCAACACTTACATGAGGAAAAAGCAAATACTGGGATACAGAAACAGGAATGGAAAGAAGTTTTTGAAGTGGGAGAAGGCTTGTGTGAATTATAATCATGAGTAAAGGACTTGTTGGGCTGAGTGGCCTGTTTCTGTGCTGTAGCTTGTGTGTAAGAATGAGTCTCAAGCTCTGGTTATTCTATGATACCAGTTTCAGATGATTCCACAGTACCACATAAGCTGCCTTGGCAGTGAATGGTACTCTGGGTGCCAGGAGAGAGATCTGCAATAAATGTTGGATCTTTTCGGACTGTGGGTGACAGCGAGCATCCATATTCTACTAATATCTAAAAAAAAATCCTCTTTCAGACTAAAATGTCCATGTAGTTCAACAAGTAATTTCTCGCACTGTTGCCTTTTGAGTCAGATGGGGCCTGGGTTTTGGAATTATTTTCCCAATGCTGCTAACACTCACAATCCTGAAAGCCTCGCTCCTCGACACTACTTTAAGGCCAGGACTTTACGGCCCTGCCATGGGGTGTCTCCCTGCCCCGGCGGATGCAGCAAGCCATTTAAATCTCCTTTCAGTTCGGCCGGACTGTAATATCCCATGGGGCGGGAGGGACCGTAAATTCCTGGCCTCAGATTCCAGCTGCATGGCATTCCCCTTTTGTATCTGTTTCAACACCATTTAAATAGGGCACACAAGAAATAGGATGCAGCTCCCTCTGCAGCAGCATCGAAAACATAAGATTAGAGTGCATGTGATGAGTTTGGAACGCAGATTTTCTGGTTTAACAAGATTGATGTAGGCCCGAAACTAAAACAGAATTACCTGGAAAAACTCAGCAGGTCTGGCAGCATCGGCGGAGAAGAAATCAGTTAACGTTTCGAGCCCTCATGGCCTTTCGGCAGAACCGAAGCATAGTTAGGAGAAGGGAGAAATATAAACTGGTTCAAGGTGGTGGGGTGGAGGTGGGGAGGTGGGTGGGGGTGGGGGGGTGGGGAGAAGAGAGACGTTGAGGGTGTGGTGATTGTGGAGATAAGCAGTGATAGGCACAGACAAAAGGGTCAAAGAGGTGTTGAAGGTGGTGATATTTGTCTAAGAAAAGTGCTAATTAAGAATGGAAGACAGGATATTCAAAGTACAGCTCTAGTGGGGGTGGGGTGGACAGACTAACAAGGTTTTAGTTTTAGATTTAAAAATAATGGAAATAGGTGGGGAAAGAAAAATCTATATAAATTATTGAAAAAAAAGGCGGTGGGGGGTGGTGGGGGGGGGAGAAACGGGGTGGGGATGGGGGGAGGGGGAGTTTAAGATCTAAAGTTGTTGAATTCAATATTCAGCCCGGAAGGCTGTAAAGTGCCTAGTCGGAAGATGAGGTGCTGTTCCTCCAGTTTGTGTTGGGCTTCACTGGAACAATGCAGCAAGCCAAGGACAGACATGTGGGCAAGAGAACAGGGTGGAGTGTTAAAATGGCAAGCGACAGGGAGGTTTGGGTCTTTCTTGCGGACAGACCGCAGGTGTTCCGCAAAACGGTCGCCCAGTTTGCGTTTGGTCACCCTGGTCCACTCCTCCATCACCCCCTACTCCTCAACCCCCACTTATGGCACCTCCCCATGCCCACGCAGAAGATGCAACACCTGCCCCTTCACTTCCTCTCTCCTCACCGTCCAAGGGCCCAAACACTCCTTTCAAGTGAAGCAGCATTTCACTTGCATTTCCCCTAACTTAGTCTACTGCATTCGTTGCTCCCAATGCGGTCTCCTCTACATTGGAGAGACCAAACGCAAACTGGGTGACCGTTTTGCGGAACACCTGCGGTCTGTCCGCAAGAAAGACCCAAACCTCCCTGTCGCTTGCCATTTTAACACTCCACCCTGTTCTCTTGCCCACATGTCTGTCCTTGGCTTGCTGCATTGTTCCAGTGAAGCCCAACGCAAACTGGAGGAACAGCACCTCATCTTCCGACTAGGCACTTTACAGCCTTCTGGGCTGAATATTGAATTCAACAACTTTAGATCTTAAACTCCCCCTCCCCCCATCCCCACCCCGTTTCTCCCCCCCCCCCTTTTTTTTCAATAATTTATATAGATTTTTCTTTCCCCACCTATTTCCATTATTTTTAAATCTAAAACTAAAACCTTGTTAGTCTGTCCACCCCACCCCCACTAGAGCTGTACTTTGAATATCCTGTCTTCCATTCTTAATTAGCACTTTTCTTAGACAAATATCACCACCTTCAACACCTCTTTGACCCTTTTGTCTGTGCCTATCACTGCTTATCTCCACAATCACCACACCCTCAACGTCTCTCTTTCCCCACCCCCCCCCCCCCACCCCCCCACCTCCCCACCTCCCCCCCACCACCTTGAACCAGTTTATATTTCTCCCTTCTCCTAACTATGCTTCGGTTCTGCCGAAGGGCCATGAGGGCTCGAAACGTTAACTGATTTCTTCTCCGCCGATGCTGCCAGACCTGCTGAGTTTTTCCAGGTAATTCTGTTTTTGTTTTGGATTTCCAGCATCCGCAGTAGCTTTTAGCTTTTTGTTTTTATCTATGATGTAGGCCCGAGTTTGGTTGTATCTTGTATCAAATACTTCACAGGACTTAATGATTTCTCTTTGGAGGGTAGCTGGCCAGGGCTGATTATTGGAGACATGACATAGCTGAATAATTTAGAGTTTCACGGAGAGTAAATGGGCAATCCAGAGTCTCTAATAGGGCAGATTTAATTTGGGCTGTGGAATAAATAGGGACTTGATGGATCGAATAACTTTTGCTTGTGTGTTCTCCAGTATCTTTATGTGCTGTTTCCTAAAGTTAGGTGAGTGATGGCTGGAGATGAATACTTAAATTTGACAAACTTGCTTTGGGGCTGGTAAGGTAGACAGGCTACTTCTCTGAACTGATCTTTCCAACGAACTTTAATTTCCAGGTATGGGATTTTATTGTAACCAAAGTAAGTCTCAATCCTTCTCTATTGATAAAGTACGCTTCTGGATGAACCAAGCCCGTTTAACAGCAATTTCCATGGATATGCAAGACATAGAATTTTTCTGCCCCCTAGGTAAATATAGGAGAGAGTCATAGAATGCTATAGCACAGAAAGAGGCCATTCTGTCCATTATGCTGATACTTTGGTTGTGCTTTCTAATTAGCACCCCCCAGCTTTCTTCATAGCCGTGTAAATTTTTTCAAAATATTTATTCAATTTCCTAATATGGAGTCTGCTTCTACCACCTTTTCAGGCAGTGCAGTCCAAATCTTAACATCCTGCTGCATAACCATTTTTTTTATTCTCATGCCACCTTTGGTTCTTTTGCCGGTCACCACAAACCTGTGTTCTTTGGTTACTGACCCTTCTGTCATTAGAAACAGTTTCTCCTTACTCTGAAGTCCTTTATGATTTTGAACACCTCTATCAACGAATAACCCCAGTTTCTCCAGCCTCTCCAGATTACTGAGGTCACTCATCCCTGGTGCCATTCTAGTAAATCTCATAAATCTGAGGGCTTGACACCCCTCATAATGTTTGATGCTCAGAATTGAATGCAACACTCGGGTTGAGGCCTAACCAGTGTTTTATCAAGATTCAGTTTGCTTTTGTACTCTGTGCTTCTATTGGATGCATTGGCACCATTGGCTTTGACTGAAACTCAGCTCATGGGTGGCAACACCTGTCCCCTCATTAAAGCTTCCCTGCCTGCTTATACTTTTCACCACGTAGCCAACCCCAGAAGCTGCTTTCCCACTACTTCATCTGACAGTATAAAAACTGAGAGATTGCGAGAGACTGGTGTCTGTCTTTAGAGTGACATAATTACCAGGTTTTTTTTAAAAAAGGGCAGAATTCCTATCTCCTGAACTCATGAAATAAATTGAACTGGCTGAATTCCAGCCACCACTAACTTTATTAAGATTGATGTTGAATTATGTTCTTCAGCTGGGATTTGTTTTGCTTAAGCTGTTCATTGTCTCTTTATTGATTGCAGCTGAGTTCCTTTCCATATTTAATCCATGTTCACTTTTCCCTGTGACGAGTGTTGTTTATATTTGTGTTTAAGTGTTTTTACCCTGTTTGTGAGCATGAGGTGCTTGTGTTGCATCGTGTCTGGTAATTTGCTCTTTTTAGTTTTCTGGGAACTAGTACTTGTGTCCTTTTTAATTACTTTTGTTTTTCTCTATTCCTGGTTGCGTTCCCTATAACGCTGGTTTGGGTGTTATTAACTGTCTTTAGGACTCCTCTCAAGCCTGCCATTTGTTCAGATAAATTAGTTACTCCTCTCTTCCCTTTCCCATGTGAATTCTAATTTAAAAGTTTGTTGTCTTCTTTGGTGTTCATTCTCACTTCTTGTGAGTAGCTGGGAGTTTAGTTTTCCTCAGTCACTTTTTAATCTTTGAGAGAAATATTTTGTCAAATGGCCTAATTGTACAACCATCTCTCTCTTCTTGTGGTTTGAATAAAGGTGGCTTTTTTAAAAATCCACTTGTGTTTGTTCCAATACAAGCTTATCCCCATTGTGCCATTGGTATCTTTGATTTTAAAAATAATTTTTAATTGAAGGATATGCTCCCTTATCTGTTCTTTGTGGGCCACATACCAATTGTAAGTGAGCTGCTTGCTCCCCAGCCTCTGCCAATGCAGACTGGTAGAACAGACAAAGTACTTTCGGAGAGATGCCTTGTGGTTGGGAGCCATCTGTTAAACTCTGTGCTGCCTTACTAACTCCCTTCTATCCTTACTTTACCTTGAAATGAATTAATGTGGGCAGGTTTCCTAACAATGAATTAGTGACGTGTTTCTCTCAAAATAAATTTTGTGGTCTAACAGGCAAAGTTTGCACTAAGGGGGGAAAAAGGGAACCTTTTGTACTACTTGGATCAAGTGAAAGTTTTTTTTGTATCACTGCAGAAGCTAGAGGGTACCATCATCTTCAAAAAGGTGCCTAGTTTGTCATTTCCATTTGATATTCCCCATGTTATTTCATCCAAATGTGGATCAGCAAGAAGCCAGATAAACACATGAGGAAGAAGAGGGGTTAAATTTGGGTGTGGGGCTGGCTTGCGTGGAGCAGAAGCCTGTTGGGCCAAATTATCATTTCCATGTTGGATGTTCTATCCAGTGATCACATCACATATGCAACTGTGGTTGAGTCACATATTTAGATCATGTGATTCAAAAATATATCCCTCTTTTATCCCCCAACAGAATAATGGCTTAGGAAGATGCAACCAACCAATGTCATTGTTGCCAATCTGATCACTTGATTGGATGCCTAATTGCTTAATCACATAATTGGAATGTTGGTTTGCACTGATTCCTTTGAAACTGAAAATGAAGGTTCTCTGGTGTCAGGTGGATGAGTAGCGGCGGGGCGGGGGCGGCGGGGCGGGGGTGGGGGCGGGGGCGGGGGGCGGGGGGGGGGGGTGTGGAACTGCTATCATATGTCTGTTCTCTTGATATAAGTCCTGTATTTTCCACTTGTCATAATTCGGATAGTTTATTCATAAAAGTTTGATTGGCTATTAGCTTTAGCTATTAAATGTAGCACAATGCCACTTGCAGATTTTAATTGAAAAATATTTACTCTCTATATTGCTTCAGCCCAGGCTGCCTCAGCCCCGTGTAAATTGCCAGGTGCGGACGATGATGTGATTTATGATGATGTTACACATGAAGACCAATTTGTCCAGGAGCAGGGTAAGAACTTTTCTCTATAATTTAGGTCAATAGATGTCCAACTCTCTCCCTAACAGCACTGTTGGTGTACCTACACAACAGGGACTGCAGTGGTTCAAAAAGGCAGCTCACCACCACCACCTCAAGGGCAGTTAGGGTTGGGCAATAAGTGCTGGCCCAGCCAGCAACACCCACATCCTGTAAATGAATTTTTAAAAATTGGAGCCGGACAACTTGGGAGCGCGGGCTGTGGGCTCGCTACCCACACCCTTATCCCGAGCTGGTGAAAACTGGGGGTGCTGACAATCCCAGAATTGGTTCCTGCCCACCATTTTTAAATGGCGCGTGGAGTTGTTCTGGCTCTGAAAATCCAGGCCCATGTGCCTGAATGCCTTCAAGGAGTTTGCACTCTGTAAACATCGAACTCCTTGATTGAAGATGCCTGTAATCCAGGCAGATTTGGGTACTTGTATCTATTCTCAACAGAAATCCTTAATGCACATTAATACATGGAGCCAAAGAAGGCTAATTTGTACTTTGCTTCCTTTATCTTGAATTTTCAATTGTTCATAAAATTATTCTCTCAATGGCCCAGTAACTGGTAGGGGTTTGATATTTGAATTGAATCCATACCCTTGTTTCTTTTGGTGTGCAGAATTAATTACTGCAAAATAGTTGATTGAAATCCGTCAAGGACCCTGATAAGCTCTTGATGTTTAATTATTTTCATTTGAATTCCCTTAAGAGCTTATTGATATTGTTTAAAGCTTTGCTTTATCAATCGTTGGAGTTTAAAAACTTCTTTGTAATATCACTTCACACAGTGCCCATGGATGAATTGATCTATGATGATGTGCATCGAGAAGCAGGTTGCACCAGTCCGGCACAGCTTGAAGACGGTTGGAGTTCCAGTGAATTTGAGAGCTATGATGAACACTCGGATGAAGAAAATAAACCAGGAGGAGAGCAGCAAAAATCCAAAGCTGTCCTTCAGCCAAAGGTGAAAGTCATGGTGGTCAATGATGTCGCCAAGCACTGGGACAGTTAGTCAAATGACTGGTGAAGTCTGACTCTGCAGCTTGGTTATATTTTGGCTGACCAGGGAGACAAGCGTTGCTTTCAGGATTGTACATGTTTAGATTTACGGCAGTTAACATCTTTGTTGCTTAACAAAGAAGTGAAGTGGCAGCGTGTGGTGAGTTTGAAGAGGCATTTATGAAGTGGATGTAGTATGGTAACATTTGTTCACCTTTGGATTGAGTTAAAGTAGATTGTCAGTGGAAGTGAAGGTAGCTTAGCTGGTTGACTTGATGGTTTGTTGGTCAGTACTCCCAAATTGAAGGAGCTACTTTTTGGAAATGAACTGGAGAATGACTGAATGTAGAAATTAAGTATCCAAAGTCTATTGGAGCTGGGAAACCGAGAGAAACAAAACTTTTGTTCAAGTTGAAAGGCCAAAATAATAGTTGGGTTGAAGAAATGGTGGTGTGAGCACAAAGTGTTATGAGAAATTATTATGATGCTTATTGATTAGACTGAAATGCATTGTCCCCAGAGGCCAAAAGACTTGGTGAGTTGTGATATGCAGGACTTGACTGGGAAAACTTGCATTGGCTTCAGTAGCCAAAGAAAGTATCGACTGGGTATAAAGATGAGAGGGTGTGAAGAGTGGGTGAGAGTTACGATCCACAGAGACCAATAACTTTTTAAACTATATTTAAATTCCAGTGACTGACTGAAAAGATCACACAAGAAGATTTCAAGTTGCTTTAATAAAGAAACTAAAAGCAACATTGACTAACACTATCTTTGTAGGCAACTTAGTTTAAATTGCAGAAAAGATACCCCATGTGATTTTTAACAGGATCAACAATCCTATGCCACAGTAACACTTTACTTGGTCCCTTAAGCGGACTCTTTATTCAGTCCAAAGCTGTTCTCCACTCCCGATTGCCTGGCTTTCATCTTCCTTTCCCACCCAAATTGACATTTACAGGGAGGGTTACTCTAGAGATGATCCACCTAGCGTTAGCCTCGTTTAAATCCTCTCAAACTTGATTTCTTCAATCTGAGCATGAGCTCCCACCTTTCGTCTGCATGGTGAATAATAAAGGTAGCATTTTCTCTGCTTCAGGTGCAAGTGTGTGTGCCTCAGGTTCTTGCAGACTTCAACCCAATATCACAATAGCTTTCTATTGGCTTCTCCTTCCTAAAAAGCCCATCCCTGTGGCAACATGAATCACATGGGTCCTATATACAGGTAGAAGTGCGAATTAGCTATCCTCAAGACCTCCAACTCTAATGTAGCTTGGAATTAAACTGGCAGTTTAAAGTATAGCTGTTCATAAAACCTGACATTCCTGACACCTCCCTGTGAGATTTGGAGACTAACAATCTACCCACAATCAGCAGAGATGCTCTTGCCATTATTTACAGGTGTGAATATCTTGCACCTTCTTCCCAGTGAAACAATCTGGGCCCCCTTTTAACTTTTGACAGCCAGCCACCCACCCTGGCTTGATGCTAGGCTTAATTCCAACCTCATTCCTCCATTTAGCCACAAATTAAAGATACAGCCCTAAAACATCATAATCTTATAAACTTCATATTTGTAACAGGGAGCAAAGCTTCAGCTAAGGAAGCTAACAGCTTTTCAACAGAAGGTCTGGGGGAAGCAAGAGTGGAAATTTGGGATCCTGAGCTAATGAAGAAACAAAGCCTACGGATCTGTTTTGTCTAGCTATTCTGAATATTTAAGAAATAAAACCACCTGCATTTGTATGTCTGACATGTTGGGAAATACTGTTTTCATGCTTTGGCAGTATATTTTTAAAAATTGTCATTTAGATTCAAAGCTTGGAGCTTTTGACCTCAACTTCAATTTTAAATTCCTGACTTAAATGCTTCGTTCTGCTTCAAGGGAAATAAAATGCGTGCAGGAGATTCAAGTGAGCTTTTGAACCTTTGGATAGATGAATCATTTAAGTTATCAATGTGATATTTCCTTCATCAATATATGGTTTAAAGATTTTTTGAAAGTTGACAACCAATTAAATTAACCTCTGGCGAGCTGAGATTCCTGGACGAATCCCGGCTTACTGTTACAGGGGTTTTTTGCTCTTCGTAATAATGCTTGCAGCTTTGGTTGGGGTGGGAGGAAATCCGATTTGAGAGCAAAGGTAAACCTGCTCTGTGAAGCACCATGGAAAGTTTATTTTCTATGATAAAAGGTGCTAAATAAATGCAGGTTGCTGTTGAAAGATGGCAATAAATGGAAAACATGAAGGGAAAGGAGTTGGATGAAGGAAGTAACTTGTGTAAATTAAATAGAGGCCTGAATATTGTTCAGTAAAATCTAAGTATTCGTAAAATATATGGGTATAAAGCAATAGTTTCAACTGTTGCACGATTAAGTGAAAAAGAGCAATTACTCATAGACCAGGATACACTGTTTTCCCACACACAGACTAGCAATGTTAGACCTAATTGACTTGCTATATTTTTGATTATTACTGAAAAAACATGCTGCTGAAGCTTTTCATCCTGCACTCATCAGGACAACCCAAGAATGCCAATTTCAAATTATCACAATTTATACTACAGGAGAAAAGGGTGCTGATTGGTTGGTTGGTAATCAACTCTGGTCAAGGTGTTGCCATGGAAAAAGCAGCAGGGAACTAGAGGCTATATTCTATATTTTTATTGTGGTGTAATGCACAAATTTTACTGCCTTCAGTTTTGCTAATTTGTGGTTCATTACAGGTTGCACAACACTTGCAGATGCATTGAGAGTCATATATGTTTGGGAATGCTTTGAAACAGGAGTTGTTTATTATCTGAGGGCTGTGACCATTTAGTATCCTGATTCCTTATGCCAGCACTGTTCTAGTCCTGGGTAATTCAAACTTTCAAACAACTAATAATTCTCTTCGGCATGTTTTCTTCAGTTTCTGATAAACTTGCATGAAAACTAATGTGATAATGTTCTTGTGTGTTTTTTAAATGAATTGTGTCACTGTACCTTAACTGCAGGGTGATGGTTGGTCAAAGGTGAATTAGACGTATGAGCAGTCCAGGTTATCAGTTCCTAATGTAGTGGCACCTGACTGAAGATAACATTTCTTCACTGGTCAGACCTTTGTCCATTGACTTGTAAATATTTTGATGTACCACTTGCTGTTTCTGTGGGCGAGTAAAAGCCAGCAATGAGTCTAGGGACAGGGCACAAGAAATGTTTTTCATAATACAGCGAAATGTGCGCGTGATCTCTCGGACATATTGAAATAGGAGTCCGATGTTAAAAGAGGAGAATTACAGAACAAATATTGTATATTCCTAATGACAACAGTCAGATTATTGGGGAGGATGGATAAAAGAGGAAAATAAATTTGTAAAACACAATATTTGAAGTTAGTTAATTTTAACTGGGCAGCATTGGGGGTGATTACAAATAGAAACAAACTTGGGAACCTCCTGGCTCAGTAAGACATGGTACAGTTGAGCTGTTGATGGGTGTGGTATGCATGGTTTGCTAGACATTCTCAATTGGCAGTGTATTTGAGACTTAAGTGCAAACTTGGACCAATATTGTAAATGCTTGAGTTTAATAATAAAGTACTCCTAGATGTTGTGTATGGGACATTTCAGTTTTGCTTGGGTGATATGTTGTATTTTTGAATGGCTTGGATACACTTTTGGACCTGGAGCTGGTTCCTTCCTTCTGGTTCCATTGAGTATTTGACTCTCCTGCATAGGGCAGACTGCTTGCTTCAACTGTGCTTCCTCCACTCTTGCACTTAATGCTGCCTATTTTTGAATGTCAGCCTTTGGTGCAGATATCACTTTCTGGTGCCAGTCTGATCAAAGCAGACTTTTATTGATACTTGATAAAGCCAACAGGGTTAGCACCTTAAACCTGACCTCTAACATTAACTTCATTTCTGTCTGCCGTGCTTGTATCTTTACGCTAGCAGTACTGGACTTTCATTGAATGTTAATGCGCACCGTGTCTTTTCATACCACGTCACTAACTCTCATGCACTTCTATTCCTCTGCCACCCATCTTTATTCCTCCTTTCTTGTGCTCGCCCTCTTCTCCTGGTTGCTGCTCAGCTTTCCCCGGATCTCAGTAGACTGAAGGAGAAGTACACCAGGACTAAGAGAGAATTCCTGGCCATGAAAGTCAGGGGCAGAGACGTACAGGAGCTGAAACAGCGATATGACTGCAAGGTACCTCTCCACCTTTTTACTTCTCTCAGGTTAGAGAGCCCCAGTGACACTGATAGTACCGGGGAGTGAGGCTTTAATGTTGCCGTAAAGACAAAATCTGGAGACTAAGCACTTGGGGAGGCTCAGCCCAGTTTCAAGTGGGCAAGGCCCCACAGTACAAAACCGCCCCAATTTCAGCGAGGCCGCAGGATGGCTGGATTGCGAGATGAGGTACTATAACAATGGGGATGTTTTTGGAGTTTGGAGTTGAGCACAGAAAGCTTTACTCTGAATCTAGCTCTTTGATATTTGACCTGCAAGTGCTTGAGCTAAAACTGGCTACCTTCTCAACACTACTATTCCTCTCCTTGCTGCATTTTTAAAAATCAGCAGTGTGACAGGTTCACAAGTTTATTACATAATGCCGGATCCAAAAAGCTATACTGAATCATCTTCTCTTTAAAAATAAAAGAGTGCTCTGTCTGATGCCCTACCACACTGCTTTCATTTCCCAAGCTTCCACATTGAAGAAATGTCAGTGCATTGGTGAGTCTGCACTGAGAATAGTGCGTACGTTTTGACCTCTTCTCCAAGGAGGGATACAATTGCATTGGAAGCAGTTCAGAAGGTTCACTCCACAGATTGGGATGATGGGGTTGTCTTATGAGGAAATTTTGAGCGGGTTGGGCCTATACTCATTGAAATTTAGAAGAATGAGAGGTGACCTTATTAAAACGTAAGATTCTGAGAGTATGTTTTCCTACTGAGGAGCAGTCTAGAACTAGGGAGTACAGTTTCAAAATAAGGGGTCTCCCATTTAAGATGAGGAGGAATTGCTTCTCTCTGTGGGACATTAGCCTTTGGAATTCTCTACCTGAGAGCAGTGGAGGCTGAGTCACTGAAAAGTTCAAGGCTGATTTAGACAGAGCTTTGATCTATGAAGGAAGGTTATGGGCACAGGCAGGAAAGCGAAAATCAGATCAGCCATTATCTTATTGAATGACAGAGCGGTTTGATGGGCTGAATGGCCTACTCCTCTCCTAAGATCATAAGAAATAGAAGTGGTTTGATGATGGAAATGGTGGATTTTAGAAAGTTACAAAATTAGAGCAGACAATGGTACAAAGTGTTTTGATTTCAATGCCTGAGGGTGAAGGGAGAACCTGTAGAAAATGTGAATTCAGAACTTTAGAGAAATGAGGGAAGAAAGGTGAGAGAAATTTGAAGCTAGAAATGATTTGCTGGACGCTGGACTTTTTGTGATTCTGAACAAAACTCACTGTCTGAACAATTCTGCTTGAAGTTTGCTTTGTTTTTGAAGGAACAATTACCTGAAGGAGTGATTTCTCCAGATATCAGCAACCTCCATTTTATTGGAGTCATTGGTAGAAGAATGCCAGCTCCAATGCACATGCATATTGACTGTCTTATTATTCTTCACACTAGATGCAGCAGCTAATGAAGGCGGCAAGAAATGGGACTAAAGATGGGCTGGAGAAGACAAAAAATGCTGTAATGCGGAAAGTATCATTCCTTCAAAAGAGAGAGCCTCAAGGTATTGTTAATTGGTTTGAATTACATCATGGGTTCTTTAAATATAATCAATACCATTACTTTCCAAGAAGATTATGTGGAAAATGTAACTCTTCTTTCTAGGCTTTTGGGAAGACTTATTTCCTCTGGTGTTTTGCAAGTATTATTACGTACAAACTATAGGCCTTTTTTGGATCTTGATAACTACATTTGCGAATGAGCCAAAACTTAGCTTTGGGATTTTGGCACCTTGTCAAATAGGAAAGATGGGCTAGGATTGTTGTGATGCTGCAGAAAGTGTTTAAAAATATGAAAGGGCAATTGGTCCAACAAACTCACCTTTTGTTAGTTTGTCTTAGTCCTAGTCCTATCTTTCAGCCTCATCACAATGTCCTTCAACCTCTCCCTTCTCCAAACATTGCTTACTTGTCTTCCCTTATATGCTGTCTTCCTTGAGAACTTGTTCCATAAGTCTAATGCTCTGTTAACATGACATAGGAATCTTCTATGATCCCTTTTGCTGTCCTGCCAAGCTGACCTTTTTTAAACAATTTTAAAGGTACTGAATTTACAGCGGCAAATCCATCAGATTAAGAAAACTGGAGATTTCCCCAATTTTGCTTTTGGAAAGCGCATTGTAATGGTCAATTCCAGAACTATGCTGGACATGGTCATGGTGACGTTACCAACATTATAAATGGTATTGGAATTATGGGCCAGGTTGCTATGCAGAGAGACTCTTTAGGCAAGAGACTCGAGAGTGCTGTTGGAGATAATTTAGAGCTGACTAACTTCGTGTTCACAAGGTGGCTGGGGTAGGCATTCAGCCCTCTTGTGTACTGGAAAGAACCCATGGTTGCCTGTTGCAGGATTTAACTGTTAAGTGATTGTGGAGTTTCTGCATCACCACCACCCTACCTGGTAGCTCAGTTGAGTATTATTAAGCCAGTTAGCACTTAAAACCCACAACCACTACCATATAGAAGGACAAGGATAGCAGATAGGTGGGAACACCACAACCTGGAAGTTCCCCTCCAAGTCACTCACCATCCTGACTTGGAAATATATCACCGTTCCTTCACTGTCGCTGAGCCAAAATCCTGGAACTCCCTTCCTAACAGCACTGTGGGTGTACCTACACCACATGGACCACAACGGTTCAAGAAGGTGGCTCACCACCACCACCTTCTCAAGGGAAACTAGGGATGGGCAATAAATGCTGGCCCAGCCAGCGAAGCCCACATCCTGTGAATATATATTTATTCTGAGTAAAAACTGGTGTGTAGGGGATATCAAGCTCAGTTGTGGTGACCTTCATGAATGAGTACCCTGCTGACACCTGGGGTGGTGGTGCCAAGCAAGTGATAGTGAATAAACAACTCATTCCACATCACGCACAGAATGGAAAAGAAAATTGGGCAGGATGTAAACTGGGCTAGTGATGCACTATTGCCCATTTTTCCCAATGGCTGAAGACCTAACTTGACCTTTACACAAAAACAACAGTTATGAGGGTGAGCTACCCAAGGGCAGCCAGTGCCAGTGGAACAGTTCACCAGCACATATATTTTTTAAAAAGTGGATAGATGAATGAAGGTTAGTGCCAAAGGTTTGACCTATTGTAAGAATGTTAACATGCATTTTTTCATAAGTAGATGCCATCTTCCGGTCTCTCCTGCAATGTCTGTTTATGAATCTGTGGCTGCATCCTTCAGTGCATAAATATCTGCTCAAGAGAGCTAATCTGTAGAGTCTCAGTTTCCTGCACGGCTACAACGATTGTTTTCATTGTGTAATCTTATTGTCTTGTCCAAAAATAGAGGCCCATCTTTTATGGAAGTACTTGCAGTACTATTGCATCTAGGAGTTGCATTTTGAGCTGTGTTAATTACAAAAGAGACAGCAGAAACTGATAATTTAAAATAAATTTACAGTAGACTTCAGATTGTACTGAGGTCATTTGCTAACATGAGTGAAACAAATCAGTCATAGTTTCTAATATAGTAACATTTTATTTCTTGCCCTTCTCTTTAATTGCTGAATCATGCTGGTCACTTCCAGGAGTGTGAGTTATTCTCGCCGATAGTCACCATTCTTCATCTGTAAGTTTTGCCAGTGAGTGTCAGCAGCCAATTCCTCCACACACGGATGTATGAATTGGCCAGGTTTCTTTCCTTGTCCATCTTGAACCTGAACAACACAGTGAGCAACAATTAGGAACTTGGCCAGTTTAATTTTTGAAATTGAAAATTCTTCCTCCCTTGCCCAGAGGCCTTGAGGTCGCCTGTAGTGCTGAACATTGCCCCTGTTGCCATTGAGAACAGGCTGGGTATCCAGTTAACTAATCCAAGAATCCCTTTTATAAACAAAAAGCTGAGAAACTTTAGATACTGGAAATTTGGATGCACCAGAAAATGTTGGAAGCACTTAACATGTCAGTTATAGAACCTGTAGAGAGAGAAGATGAGTTCAGGTTTCAGATGTAGACTCTTCAACAGAACTGGGAGATTTTCAAGATGAAGCAACGTTTTAAAAGAGAACAGAGTAAAGAGAAGGATGAGAGAAGAGGTACTAGTGATGACCAGTTTGAGCTGTGAAATGTTTTCTCTTCCTGCCTTTTTCCTTTTTATTCTGTTCTCTGTTAAATGCCATTTATCTTGAATGTCTTCCATGTTTTAATACATTTATTGTATGAGAAATACAATATTATTGTCTTGCTTCCGGTGCGTGAAGTAATTTTGAATTTTATTTTTTCAGATCAGTATGAAGAAGATGATGCTGGATATCTTGATGTTCAGGTGTTGGACTCAAAACACCCTCCACCAGAGCTCAGCCCCATGCCAGCAGGGCTGACCTCTCAACAGGCGTGTAGTCTTTTAATGCCTCCACTCTCTAAGGGTTCTTTTGTTGTCGTCTGATTTTTCTCAACAACAATAGCTGAACAGCTGAGGCGTCCGGGCAGGAAGGTCCCAAGTTTGATTTCTAACTTTTGTTAAGTTGGCCAGATCAGTGGTTTGGAAGAATTGTCATTGGACTGTCACCCTGGTTAAGAAGAGGGGAAAAGATTATCGAGAGGTCCTGCTGTTTGCTGCACAGTGATTCCTCACCATCCAGGAAGAATGGACACATGGGTAGTTTCCCAGTGGGGTGGTGGGGAGGGAAAGTGTAAGCTGAGCCATATTCTGAGGCAGTGCCTCAGGAGAGGATGGGGAAGAAAATTAGGCAGAGAGCAAGCAAGTGACTTGCTTCCACATCCCTAGCAACGGTACACCTTAAATTGACCGTAGAAGGATAACTCGCCCATTTTTGATATGGCCTTTCCTCTACATTCAGCACTACTGCCACACCCCCCCCCCCCCCCCCGCCCCCCCCCCCAACCCTGCCCCACTGCACCGGCCACTCTCCTCATTAATGCTGATGAATTTTCTTCCTCTTAGTGGCTTATTTGAATAGTTCTGGATGCCCAATTTGGAGGTTTTCCAGGTACTATTGGAGTCCTTCTGGTTTCCAATGGAGGGGCTTGGTGCATTTTAAATATTACCATGTCCCCTTCATCTGGATAATAGACCAATCTGCTTGATCTTGACAAAAAACAAGAATAGAAGAAATAGAAGCAGGAGTAGATCAGATGGCCTGTCAAGCCTGTTCCGCCATTCAGTATGATCATGACTGATCTTGGGCTTCAGCTCCACTTTCCTGCCTGCTCTCCATATCCCTTGATTCCCTGAGAGGCCAAAAATCTGTTCATCCTAGCCTTAAATGTATTCAATAATGCAGCATCCAAACCCTCTGGGGTGGAGAATTCCAAAGATTCACAACCCTTTGAGTGAAGAACTTTCTCCTCATCTCGGACCTAAATGATCGGCCCCTTATCCTGAGACTGTTCCCCATGTTTTAGATTCCCCAACCAGCAGAAGCCACCTCTGTGTTTACCTTGTTAAGCCCCTTCAGAATTTTGTATGTTCAAATGAGATCACCTCAGTCTTCTGAACTCCAGCAAATATAGGCCTAATTTACTCAGCCTCTTGTCATAGGACAACCCCCCTCACCCCAGGGGCTAATTTAGCGAACCTTCACTGTACTGCCTCCAGTGCAAGTATAAGTAGAGTATATTTCATCCCAAACCCTCTATGCCGATTGTGTTTTAGATTTCAGATAATTTCGGTTTTCGGATACCGCATGTAAGCCTAGGTCTACTTGCGTTACAAGAGCCTGAGCCGAGGCTAGCTAAAGTCTGAAGTAAATAAAATGGCTGGAAAAGTAAGATGTATCACTGAATAATAAATACAGGGTACCTGTAATTTTCTTTTTGACATATTCACAACAAAAGTCACAAGGTAAACAGTGCACTTTTTACTACTAAGACTTCCTGTGCTCAAGGTCTGTGTTCCCCTTTTGGATTTACAGAAAGGATATCCATCCTTAAATATGGAGACCAAAACTGCATGCAGTATCCCAAATGTGATCTCGCCAAAGCCCTGTACAATTGTACATTTCTTCATTCTTATACTCCAATCCTCTTGCAATAAAGGCCAACATGCCATTTGCCTTGCTTTGCTGGCCCTGCATACTAACTTTGTGTTCTTTGTATAAGCACCTCCGGTTCTCTCTGAACATCAACATTTACAAGTTTTACCTCTTTTTAAAAAAATGTTCTGCTTTTCTATTAGGACCAAAGTGAATAATATCTCACTTCCCACACAATATCTGCCATCTGTCGCCCACTCACTTAACTTGTCTCTATCTCTTTGAAGTCTCTCCGTGTCTTCCCCACAGCTTACATTTCCACCTAGCTTTGTAACATCAGCAAACTTAGATACATTACTCTGTCTCTTTGTCTAGGTTATAACTATAGATTGTAAATAGCTGAGGGCCTAGCAATGACCCTTGCAACACTCCACTAGTTACAACCTGCCAACTTGAAATTCCCCGTTTATGCCTATTCTTTACTTCTTGTCCGATAACCAATTCTCCATCCATGCTATTACTCTCAAATCCACGAGCCCTTGTCTTGCCTGTTAACCTTTTGTGTGGTGCTTTACAAATGCCTTTTGGAAACCCGGGTATATTATATCTACTGGTTCCTCTTTATCTACCCTACTAGTTACATCCTCAAAAAACTTTAAATTTGTCAAACATTATGTCCCTTTTGTAAAACCATGATGACTTTGTCTGATCGTACAACGATTTATTTTTAAATGTATTGTTGAGACTTTCTTAATAGATTCTAGCTTTTTTCTGATGACTGATGTCAGCCTAATTGGCCTGAAGTTTGCTGTGTTTTCTTTCTCTCTCTCTCTCTCTCTCATTTTTTGACCTTGTGGTTTTTGCCACCAGCTACACCATTCCTGTATCGCAGTTTCCAGTTATCAGTCATGAACTCTGTAGTTTGAAGACTATAATAGACATTTTTGATTCTTGAAAGATCTTCCATTGATTGTGAAACATGAATATCTTTTTATCCTACCCAACAGATTGTGCGACGACATATATTGAGCTCTATTGTACAGAGTGAGCGGAGTTATGTCGAGTCTCTAAAGCGGATATTGCAGGTAGGAGTTTGGAATTCCATTATGTGCCATAAGTGTTCTGTTGTGAAGGGTTGAAGGATCAAGAAGAAAAGGAGGCAACATAACATTATCCAGACACAATCCTATAAATAAACACAGCATTTGTAAGAGTGGTGTGGCAATTCTGGCAAAAGGATTTGTACAGAAGCTTAACAACCAATTGCTGTGCCCAGTGTAAGTCACCACTTTGTCCTAGTTGGAGCATCCTATCAGTGGTTGAAATATCTTGTTGGGGGGGATGGGAGGGTGGTGGAGAGGAGATGAAATGGAGGAGGTAGTCCTTCTTGACAGCTGCGGAACAAAGTGCCATCTGTTATAAAGATGATGGGGTAGAGGTCTAACGACAATGAATTAACCAAGAATGCTGGACAATGGTACCGGTCCAAAGAACACTAGTCTGTGTTCAATGTCTGTTAAGGAAAATAGATTGATTATTGTTGCCTACAGGGTTTAAAATCAATGTTTAATCCAGTGTCATTCACTAAACTGGTGTCCAAGGCACACTCACAAGAATACTGTAACCATCAGACCACAGAATGATGGGCCGCGGTCTGTAAATTCCCATGGGGTGAGCTTCTAACTTGCCAATGCAGGTGACAGTTCCTTCCTCACAGCAGGAGAGCGGAAACCCATAGAAATAATAATTATGTTCATTAATTCTGTTTTTCATCGAAATTTGGTGCTATGGATGCTGGGTTATCTTTGCCTACAAATTGGATTCTGTTATACTTTTGAAATAATTTATTCTCTATATTGGGGTAAGGCTGACATTTACTGTCCTCCCTTGTTGCCCGGCTGTTTGTCACAACTATATATGGGAGGAGGCGCAATTGGAACATAAACACCAGCGTGGACTGGCTGGGCTGAATGGCCTGTGCTTTTACTGTATGGTATGTAAATTCAGAAATCTCTTACAACTGTGGGTGTACTTGCACCACATGGACTGCAGAGGTTCAAGAAGGTGGTTTATTATCAATTCAGGGCAATAAGTGCTGGGTAATAAATGTTGGCTTTGCCAGTGACACCCACATCCCATTAATGAATTAGAAAAAAAATTCTCAAACTGCCAGGATGTATTAGTCTCATAAAGTAACCAGTACACTACCATACTCTTATAACTGGGCAGCAAGAAAAAGAGAAGGGGTGATACTTAGTCTCAGCTCACGACAACTTAGCAAACTATGACCGGAGGCTCAGGCACACAGCACAAGTTAGGGACCACTTACAATGCTCCTTCTCTTTACCACTGTCCATAGTACAAGTACTGAGAACCTAATCCATATTGAGTCTGTTATCTGAGTAGTCAGGTTTTCTTTAAAATCTCTGAATGCTCCCTCTTTCCCTCGTTTTTCTCTCAGGAATATAAGAAGCCTTTGCTAGAGGCGGAGCCAAAGTTGCTGAGCATCAGAAAGTTGCGGGTGGTATTTTACCGTCTGAAAGAAATTCTCCAATGCCATTCGATGTTCCAGATTGCCCTGTCTTCACGGGTAGCTGAGTGGGATGCCACGGAGAAAATCGGAGATCTTTTTGTAGCTTCAGTAAGTGTGCACTGTGCTTCTTCCCGTTCTCTAGCTCACCCTCCCGAGTTCAGTGTGCCACCCAGCAGCACTCTGAGATGGAATGGCTGCAGTGAGATGGTGCTATCCAGTCTTACTGGGCTGCTTGTTTTCTCAAAGCCCAGCCTGGATCTCTCTGATAATACTGAGCTGTGGTTCACAGCACTTCGGGAGGTACACTTGATACATCTTGTCCACAGATTACCGTCCTAACTTGTGGCTGTAATTTTATGGTATTTGTTTATTTGCTTGCAGTTCTCAAAGTCTATGGTGCTGGATGTATATAGTGACTACGTGAATAACTTCACCAACGCTATGGCGCTCATTAAGAAGGCCTGTCTAACCAAACCAGCTTTTCTGGAATTCCTGAAGGTGAGTTAAAGTGTAGGAGGCAACTTTATTGCCCTGCGGTTGATTGTTCTGCCACTCACTCTACATTCATCCTATTTCCAAGTGTCCCTTTCTCCTAAAGGTTTAACCACCCATGACTGTTACAAATGTGAAAATAAATGAAAAATCACCCAATATTTTCCCTTTTTAAAAAAAAAAAATTTCATTTTCACAAGGCACGAAAGGGGTCATTTGATATTGATCTAGAGTGCAAACTGAGGCTAGTTATTTTCCTTTATCTCCACCTGTCTCCTGCTAAACTGATCCAAGCCAGATGGCGAAGTATGAAACTAGACACAGATCCTTTTCTTGATGGTAGGTTCATCAGAATGCAGCAGTACACATCTCTGCCTCCTATCTACTAACACCTCAGTGTCCCTTTCTATACTCTTCTGATTAACAATAATAAACAAGTTAACAGCCCCTAAGAGGGGCACTGTAACAAAAAGACAAAACTTTAAAGGAAGCTTTTCCAATTAAATTAGAAGCAGGGGCTCAGACAGGCGGAAGTTCACCTCGGGGCGGACCAGCAGCTCAATCCCGCGTCCCTTTCTATGTGTGCTCAAGATACTTAATCAATACCTTCCACCTGTTTATCCTTAACTTTAACAATGCAGTTAGCATAACATTAGCACCTCTCCCCTTAGCCTTATTGGCACTGAAGCCAATTGTTGTACCCCCTAGTGCCAGCTTGGCTGAGATCAGTTTTGTCAGCACACATGAGGCATCAAGCCCTCTTGTTCAGTGTGGCACAGTCTCACAGCAGATACTTACCAGCAGAAATTCATTTGACTTGTATTTGTTTTGGATAAGGGATATAATTATGAATCTCCCATTCTTGACAAACAAATGTTTCTGTTGTGGTCTTAAGATGGGCACTGTGAAATTTCTATTAAATTGCTCCATACTGGATTTAAAATATTTACTGCAAAGAATGCTGGGAATCCATTCCACTAGGGGGCAGCAAATTCAATCATTTGCCTCATCTCAGCAGAAACCAGCCAGTTTGTAAAGTGCCAGTATTCTATTGCTCGTTAAAATGAATTAACGACATGTTAAACATTTCATGTCCTGTATTAATCTTTCAAAGAATGGGATATGTAAACTAGTTTCTACCATTACATTCTGTTCCTTCTATTGGAAGCAATTAATTGTATCGTGACTCTGTTGGATGAGGTGTCAAACTGAGGCTCCCTCTGCTGCCTTAGGCGGATGTAGAAGATCCCACGGCACTTCAGCCAGGTGGGCTGCACAGTCTTCTGGTCCTGAAAATTCCTCTTCATACAGAAAAATGAAAGGGGCTATAATAAAATAACATTGTTCAATCAAACTATTGGTCTTGCAGTTTATTCCCCTCTCCTACTCGACACCCAGCTGCAGTAGAAAATGGGAGTCGGTTTCTTCCACCTCTGTATTCAGGAGATTGGCTTGTGGGCAAGGCAGCATTTGAGGTTGTGGTGACTAACAGTTAGCATGTAGCATGATGTGGATGTCACATAAAGTGGTTTTTCTCCAGTGCCAACATACCAGGCAGGAGTTGCCACAGTGAGGCAATGCTACATGTTCAGAATGCTTTGCAGATAGTACAGCCAATGGAAGTGGGCAGGCAAATTACTGAATTTGTCTGATCTTCTACAGCAGAAACAAGCCTCCAATTCTGACCGGATAACACTTTACGGGTTGATGGTGAAGCCAATCCAACGATTCCCACAGTTTATTCTGTTACTTCAGGTGAGGGGGAAAATAAATTTAATTGTGACTATTAACTTGTTCATTCTCATCAATTAAATTAAAATAGCATCACTCTCTGCCCTGTTGAGTGTGTAAGTACATTTCCTGTACAGTTGAGCTATGAATTGCTAGGCTGGATCCCTGGTCTGTACTGAGCTGGTTGATCTCCGATTAAAGGCAGCAGTTTTGGGGTGTGATTTGGGGGGAATACATGGGCTGGCAGGAGAAGTTGGTCTTCCTGCTCCTGATGTTGTGCAATTATTCAAGAGTAGTGTGAAACAAGTAAGAAGGGAACGCTGAAAAGAGAGTTTTTCGGTTCGGCAACTATTCCAACACGATGAGCCCTGATGGGCGACCCTCTAGTGAAGGCAGAATAAGCTCCGACCTCCCGCCTCCTTTGTAACACCCACCAAACTCGAATAGGCTGCTGACCCTGTGCTGGGTTTACGTATGCCCGGAAGAAATTGGATACCTTTTGCAGGGGAAATAAAATTTACTTAATTTAACATCCATTCCAAGGAGTTTTAATTTTATGACTATAAAAATGCTTTTCTTTACATTTTGGAGATGAGCTTATTTCCTATGTATAAGCCCTACTTGGCTGGGAGCTACTATTGGGATATGAGAAAATAAATATCTGAGTTAGTTCAAGTTCAGTCTGCCCCTTGTCTTACATCGACTTTTACTCTGTTTCCCTGTCAATTATTCTGTTGAAGCATCCTGGCTGAATCATTAATCTGCCTTTAACTTCTGGATACTGACCAAGCTGTTGTGTTGTTCTCCTCTTTTCTCCCACTATTCCGGCTTGCGCCTTCTGCTTCATTCAGGATATGCTGAAGAATACGCCAAAAGGGCACCCAGACCGGCTCTCATTGCAGCTCGCTCTGACAGAGCTGGAAACGTTGGCAGAGAAACTCAACGAGCAGAAGCGAGTGGTGGATCAGATTGCTGAAATTCAGCAGTTGGCAAAGAGCGTCGGAGATCGCAACCTCAACAAGGTCAGGAGGTGCAGAAAGAGATGTTAGTGACGGCAATTGTACCTAATAGGTTTTACATAACCCCAAGTAATCATCAGCCAATTGCATCTCTAAATCTAATCCATATTAATGGCAGAACAATATCTGGACATAACTGCAGGTCTGTACCTTAGCAGATAATGGCAGGAAGAATTGGAGCAGCATGATTACAGTAATACTGCACAATCTCCGAGGTGTAACCTGTTATTGTTGCGTTTTGCAAAAGTGTCAGCAGTGGCTCAGTAGCAGCACTTGTACTATTGGATAAGAAGGTTGTGTGCTCGAATGCCACTCCAAGGACTTGAACACAATTTCAGGCTAACACTCCAGTGCAGCAATGAGGAAGTCCTGTACTATTGAAGTGTCATTTTTTTGGGGGGTGAGATGTTAAACTGAAACCTTGTCAGCTCTCGGGTGGGTGTGTATATATTTAAAATAAATAAATCCCACAGCACTATTCGAAGATCAGGGTGCCCTGACCAGTGTTTATTCATCAACCAACATCATTAAAACTGATTATCTGGAATTGTCACCTTGCTACCTTGAGGGAGCTTGCTGTGTGCAAATTGGCTGCTGCATTTCTGGCATTATAACTGTGACTACAATTCAATTGTAAATCATTGGCTGCAAAATATTTTGGATATTGTTGGTCATAAAGCACTTTTTAAAAAATTTGTTCATTTGGATGTGGGTGTTGCTGGCTGGGCCAGCATTTATTGCCCATCCCTAATTGCCCTTGAGAAGGTGGTGGTGAGCTGCCTTCTTGAACTGCTGCAGTCCAGTGATGTAGGTACGCCCACAATGCTGTTCAGGAGGGAGTTCCAGGATTTTGACCCAGTGACAGTGAAAGAATGGCGATATAGTTCCAAATCAAGGTGGTCAGTGGTTTCCAGGTGGTGGTGTTCCCATGTGTCTGCTGCCTTTGTCTTTCTAGATGGTAGTGGTCATGGGTATGGAAGGTGATGTCTAAGGGGCCTTGGTGAGTTCCTGCAGGCATCTTGTAGATGGTACTCACTGCTGCCACTGCGCGTTGGTGGTGGAGGGAGTGAATGTTTGTGGATGGGATGCCAATCAAGTGGGCTGCTTTGTCCTGGATGATGTCAAGTTTTTTGAATGTTGTGGGAGCTGCACTCATCCAGGCAAGTGGAGAGTATTCCATCACACTCCTGACTTGTGCCTTGTAGTTGGTGGACAGGCTTTGGGGAGTAGGGGGGTGAGTTACCCATCACAGGATTCCTAGCCTCTGACCTGCTCTTGTAGCCACAGTATTTATATGGCTCATTCAGTTCAGTTTCAGAATGTTGATAGTGGGGGATTCAGTGATGGTAATGCCATTGAATGTCAGGGGGTGATGGTTAGATTCTCTCTTGTTGGAGATGGTCACTGCCTGGCACTTGTGTGGTATGAATGTTTCTTGCCACTTGTCAGCTCAAGCCTGAATATTGTCCAGATCTTGCTGCATTTGGACATGGATTACTTCAGTGTCTGAGGAGACTCAGAATGGTGCTGAACGTTGTGCAATCATCAGCGAACATCCCCACCTCTGACCTTATGAAGGAAGGTCATTGACGAAGCAGCTGAAGATGGTTGGGCTGAGGACACTACCCTGAGGAACTCCTGTAGTGATGTCCTACATAACTGCAAGCCATTTAAGAAAGAAAAGTGGCATCATGCAAGAGAAAGAGCAGGAGAAAGGAGTATTTTGGAGTCAAGAACTCCACATCTCTTTTAATCATCTCTATTTTAACTAAGTGGGGATGGTGATGTAGTGGTAGTATCACTGGACTAGCAATCCAGTGGTTCAGACTAATGCTCTGGGGACATGGGTTCAAATCCCACAATGGCAGTTGGTGGAATTTAAATTCAATTAATAAATTTAGAATATAAAGTCTCAGTACTGGTGGTCATTGATTGTCGTAAAAACCTACCTGGTTCACTAATAACATTTAGGGAAGGAAATCTGCCATCCTCACGTGGTTTGGCCTATGTGTGACTCCAGACCAAAGCAATGTGATTGACTCTTAATTGCCCTCTGAAATAGCCTGGCAAGTCATTCAGTTCAAGGGCAATTAGGGATGGGTAACAAATGCTGGCTTTGCCAGCGACGCCACATCTCATGAAAGAATGCATAAAAACAAAGAAAATGATCTGTTGCCCATTTATTATCTTTCCTTTTACATTGGTAAAGTCTTTAAATTCTGTCTGTGGGAAGCCTACAGTTTTAGCTGGGAGAGCACCTGGGAAGGTCAGCAGCAGGTCCTGTTGTAATATGCCTTTAAGGGATGGCAGCATGACATCACTAGAAGGGGAATGTGTCATGTGATCCAGTCTTAGTTTCACTTTCGTTTTGGAGCAGAGTGCACATGTGCACACAGCTCTGCTGCTGATGTCTTCTAGCTTTCTACCTATGTGTAAATCTTCCCATGTGCCTAGTCTAAATAAGTGTACCCACAATGTATTTACCCAATACCTTGAGTGATTAGTGCCTTGCTATCAATATAGCACCAAACAGGTCCATCTGGCTCTGGGTTTATGTATACATTGTCCATTATAGAATTGTAGAGCTATGCCAGAAACCAGCATAAGTTTTATAAATGTAGAAAATATGTTTTGGGTAGTTGCTTTTATTATCACAGAACATCCCTGATGTATACACACACACCTGGAATGATTCCTTATCTTTTTGCTCCGTTTTCCTCCACTCCCCCCTCGCTGCAACATCGGAAGAAGCAGCTTTTACCTCGACGGGGGACTTTTGTCCCCTTCACACAATTCATAATCTGAGCACAGAATATCATCTGATTATCTGGATTGGCAATAGTCAGCAAATTAAAGACACTTCATTCGCCGCCAAATTTTACTTGTTATACGAGGCGAGCAATTTAGTTCAAGTAGAACATTTTGCCTTTTGATTGAGTCGTTCAATGGCTGAATAAATGGGGCTATAGCAAAAAGACTTTGCCTTTGTGTCTAGAATCCATAAAAAAAAAACTAATCAGCTCTTCTGTGATGGGTAATTGCGCTGCCCGTTCAGTGTGGCATTGTGTCAGACAGATCAGAAACACCTGAAGTTTGATGCCTAGTCTGTGCTAAGCTACCCACGAGGCTGTAGGATTGCTACAGTTGATTTTCAGGCCCCCCCGCCCCCCCCCAGAAAGGGAGGGGAGTAAACATCCAGGACTCCCATCAATGTCACTTCCCTCAGGGAGATATAATAATTTTCGTAATATTATTGGAAGTTATTGTAAGGTAGAGTAATAGTAGGGCTCTGTGTGTGGGACAGGAGAAGTTAAGAAACGAGTGTTTTATTTTTCCCGAGATTACTGGTAAAATTGGTACTATGAGATTTTTATTATCAAGAGAGGTAAAGTCCAAAGACAATAGTGGAAAAAGTGGGAATCTGCATTCAAAGGGGAAAATAGGTATAAAGGAGATAAGGCTGTGTAGAAGGGCAGGAGTTCTAAGATCTAACAAGTGTGAAAAAGCCTCCAGCATCTATGACTCAAGTTGCTGTCTACAAGGTACTGAAGCCGAGGAAAATCTTACTTTGAATTCTACTGTCCAGGGCGTGTGCCTTGCCTGGGTCTGTTTAAATCTGAGTGTTTTACTATTGACTTAACGGAAGTTTAATTGAGAGTTAGATTAACCAGAGGAGCTAGGAGTTATCATATTAGTAATTTGTAGACCTATGTATGTGCTTAAAATCATTTATTCTATTAATAAATGTTTAATTTAGTTTTGTAAAAACCAATAAGACTCAGTGGTCTTATTACTACTGAATTCAAGGAATGCATCTTGAAATAAATATATAAATTGCAAATAGTTGTGGTGGTTGTTTCAAGCTGCCCTTTGGGATTTGAGCAGCTTAGCATTTACCATCGACTGTGCTATAACTTCTAAGCTGCAAGGCAACCCAAATGTTCTCCTGCACAAAAAAAAATTAAAGGGCCTGCGATGCAAACAAATGGCCCAAGCATTTCTGAGAGAGACAGTTTGAGGCTTTGCTGGTTCCCACTCCTGTATGTTACTCAGCAACCTCTGTGTGGAGTTTGGATGAAATTGGAAGTTGGTTGACCTGTGATATTGCCAATGATCTGCCAGCACTTGGTGTATAAGTTTATATGTAATTAATTGTCATTTTGCTGGAGAACCAGAAGGGCACTCAACAATGTGTCGGGAGACAGTTTGACTTGGAGTGTGTGCGTTGGCAGGGCTCCCTTTGAATAGTGATCAGGAGTGGGAACTCTCTTGGACTGAAGGTTGGGGGGTGGGGTGGGGGGAGAAATTTAAGCAGCAATTAAATTTGTAGCCCTCCCACTGCCAAGCTGTCAGAGGTGAGCCAGCTCAGCACAGATAGGGATCAAGTGTAGGATCTTCCCCCCTCAGTGTAACTCAATTGCACATCAGCAACTGTTACCAACTGCACCATGAGATGAGCTCTGGTGCAGCTCCTGTGGGACTACAACCATTTTAAGTGGAAATGTGCTGCAACTTGAATTGGGCAATTGACAATCTGTACAGAAACTGCTGAATACAGCACAGTGGTGCTCTTAAGATTATGCAATTGCTCTTTTAAATTTAGACTGGGTTCCAAGAATGCTGAACCCTACCGGGTGTTTTTGGCTGCCCAGTAGCCACATCATGAAATGTAGTATAATAATCTTAATCATCTAATCTGCAGCATTGACATTGGATTATTTAATAAGCAAGCAATTGACATCCCTCAGACACCGTATAACAGTGGGATACATTCTTCAGACACTGACAGATCTGACTGCATTGGGCTTGTTTGCATGTGGCTTAAGGCAGAGTGATGGAAGATGAGCAAATTTGATGACACACATGTAAATGGCACAGACTTTATTAAAAACTAGGGGGAAAGTAAGTTTCGGTTAAGTTCAATGCAACCTGAGTTTGAGAGTATTATTGCGCAGTGAATGTTGCATCGCTTGCATGCAGTGAGACAAAATCATACACCGCTTGCATTCTGAACACCTAAGTATTTGCCCCTAACCCCACTTTGCACCCCGTTTCACCTAAAGGTGCAGACTTTTTTATATTTATGTTGGGTTCTAAAAATGCTGAACTGTATACCAGGTGTTAGTGGCTGCCAATTGTGAAACTATAGTGTAATAATTTTAATCAACTAAGTTGCAGTATTGACATTAGGTTACTTAATCAATGGGAAACTGTCATCCTTCATACACCATGCAACTACATATTTGGGTTCAGTTCCACCAAAATGGGCAGCACTCCAGTGCATTGCCCAAGTAGCTATTCATCACATTCCGGTCTAGACAGTGAACCTTGGCAGCTCTCCAACATGGGAGACATCATAGTTGAGGCCAATTTTGTCTTCGCCTAAGATCTGCCCACATGCACTTTATCATCCAGGTCTTTAGCTGTCAGGCATGAGAATCCAATAAATTTTATTGCTCGCTGTCTAACATAGCTAACTCCAAACAGATTGGGCATTAAATCTGGTATCTTGACGATCTGTAAGGCTCAACTTTATGATCAGTGACAGGGAGCAAAACAGGAAAGAGCTTTATATATAAATCGTAAATTGCCCTTATCCACTGCACAGGCACGGTTTTCAAATGGATGCACTTCCTGATAATTTTTTTTATTGTAAACCCCCCCAACCAGGTTATCAATTTATAACCACCTGTCACAGAAAGCAAACCTAATGTACACACAGTTTTCAATGTGTCTTTTGATCTTGTTGCAGTTGCTAAGTTCTGGCCAGCGGCAGCTTGTCTTGTGTGAGACGCTAACCGAGACTGTTTATGGAGAAAGGGGACAGATACTTAAAGCCAAGGAACGCCGTGTGTTCCTGCTGAATGACCTGCTCATCTGTGCCAACATCAATGTAAAGTAAGTATTTAACACTGGCACTCCAGATATGGCTTGTGGGCCCTTTGTATTCCCTCCCACTCTCCTTCACATGTAGCCCTTGTCAGACTTGCTGCTCCCTTCCCCTCTGTGCCACTACTTATGATCTGCTTGTGTGATGGTGACCAAACTGAAATTCATTATTGTTCCCTCTCCCTTTCTCTTGCTGTCTCTCAAATGGTAGCAAATAAGTGCTATTGGTACATGATTGTCCTGCAGTGCTGTTCCTTTCCTAGTCCTTATTTGGCAGGTGCCTACAGTGCCATGATAGAAGCTCACAGTGTGGGAAATCTCAGATTACAGACTCAGTTACTGCCATACAGAGAGGTAAAAGTATAGAACCAGCACTTCCATCAGGGCCCCTTCTCTTGCTGTTAAAGAGATAACCATGTCACTTTAAAATCATTTCCTTGCTTTCTCTCACTGGGGAAAAAGAGCGAATAACATTACCCATAGCCAAGCAAATGATGAATGGAGGTCCCGAGGTAAATGAAGCATATAATCTGATGGGCGTGGGTAAAGGATGTTTTGGGATGGGTTCACTTCTGCGACCTAATTTAAAATCCAGCCCAGATTTAGTGCTAGTCCCCCTCCATCTGTTGGCTGTAGAAGTGAAATGAGTCTCTTATCAGTGCTAGGTGCTGACTATTGACGCATGGCATGCAGCTGCTTCTGGTTAGTAATTTGGGGTGGCAATGCTACACTGATGCAGCAGAAATGCTCTTCTGAATTTGAGATTTATGTAGTGGGAGCTTTAAATCCACATCTTACTGTGTGGCACCTAATCGAAAACATGTTATAGTAAATTTCCATCACGAGTTCACATTGAAGGGAAGAGGTGTACCACAAGGGAACAGAATCTCCGTCTGAAGTTGCGCAATGAATTTATTATTGGTGTTATTAGACTTCCTTCATGTTTCTTCCCCTATAATGCCCTGTCAACAAAAATTGCAGTAAAACCTTGCTTCTACACCCTTGAACTAATTTTGTTAAAGTGTATTAGACATGGCTTTTTTCCACCATGGTCCAGTGCATCAATGCATCACCGCACAAGACAGGGAGGTCATTGATGCAATCTTATTGTCTGTGCTGAGGTGGCCAATCTCATTTGTGGAGGTGCTAAGGTCCTTAAGGTCGATCTCATTGCTCCTGGGGAGAAACACAGGAAAATAACCGGCTAATATCCCCACACCTGAGCACAGTCCTGTGAACCCTGCTGGAAATCAGAGGTGTATGGGCAGTGAATTGGTCTTGGCTGAGATATTCTCCATGGGTCAATAGCTTGCCAACGCTATCCAGGTGTGTACATTTAAGAATGGCATCTAAGTTAGGTACCCAAGGATAGCTGATACTGGTGGAACTGTTGCTCAGCACTGATGAGTGCTTTTAGTTGGGTTGGAAACCAAGGAGTCAATAAAAGTTGCCCCCCCCCTCACACTCCCCAATTTAAAAAAGAAACCTTTTTCTAAGGATCATGGATGAGTTGTGGTGTCTTATTGTTTCTGTTAATTAGGGAGCTGATGTGTGGCGCATTCTTCTTTTTTGCTTTTCTGTCCAATGAAGCTGGAATGGACCAAGCTCTCTTTTTTTTATCTCCCCCCCCACCCCACCAACACCCTTGTTAGTGAACAATAAATGGTTGTGCTGTAGCATTTCATTCCTGTTCTGTAATCTCTATTCTAGGGGTCAGCCAGACATTGGCAGCCTGGTTCCGGTAGGCCCAAAGTACACTGTGAAATGGAGCACCCCACTACTGCAGGTTCAGGTCGTGGAGGTTGGCCTAGAAGGGAAAGGTTATGACAAGGATACGATAATCTTTCAGCATCCAGGGAGTAAAAAGACCTCCTCTACCTCTCTATCAAGTAAGTCTGGGTTTGTTGTGTATTTATCAACTGGAAGTTCCCTTGAGTCTCATTAATGACCCCCTGGAAACATTGAAGCCCGTGGGACTAATGGAACAGTGGCTGCCTGGTTACAAAATCTGGCCAATGGACAAAAAGCAGAGAGTACTGGTGAATGGTTATTTTTATGATCTGGGATGCACAGCCTAAAAGGGCAGTGGAAGGAGATTCAGCAAGAATTTTCAAAGGGGAATTGGTTAACTACTTGAAGTGGAAATATTTGCAGGGCACTGGGGAAAGAGCCCCAAGGATTAATTGGATATCTCCTTCCAGGAACTGGCATAGTGGGCTGAGTGGCTTCCTTTTTTATGCTATATTATTCTGTGATACAGGAATAGCTGCATCTGGGGTGAAATGGATTCCTACATGTTGTCATTTAAGGTCATTAGTCTTTCTTTGTCATGGACACAGTGCCCAATGTGCAGTTACTCTGAGTTACTCTGCTGGCTCTGTGCCACCTCCTGCTCGGGGAAAGCTCAGCTTTGTGCATGGTGACAGGAATGGGCTCCACTGTGGAGCTCTGCCCACTACTCCTCCTCGCCAACAGTTTCTTTGGCGTATGCGTGGAGAATAGAAAGCACATAAGGTGACATAAGGCCAGTAGATACCTTTGAAACCACATGGATCGTTGCCTTCAGGAAAGGGAAACTGCAAATGAGGGGGCAAAACGTGCACAGGTCTGGCATTAATTGTCTGTTGGTGCATTGGAGTTCCTATATATTGCCTATAAATATCTTGTGTTGTCTATAAATGCCTTGTGTTAGACACTTGCCTTTTACATATATTTTATTTTTCTCCCTTAGGTAAGATTTATATGGGTCCTCCACGGCTTTACCAGGAGCTTCAGGAGTTACAACAGGATCTGATTGTTGTGAACCAGATATCACAGCTTATAAATACTCTTCATGGCATTTATCAGGTATACCTCTTGAACTCTTGACCTTGCAACAAAAAGCACACCCCTGAATTTACAAACCGCTTTTGGCTCTTTTCTGTGTCAGATTGAGACGTCTTTGTAGGCGGAAAAATGGGGCAGAAACCATTTCCTTTGATTTTTCCACTTGAAAGTCCATCTCAGCTGGAAGGGCTTCCACTCCCTGATTGTATGGATCATGTGTGACAGCGTACAAAGGATCCTGCGAGATATGTTGGAAGTTGTCACAGTGTATTCATCCTACAAAATTTTGGTCTCCCTGACCTCATCAAGGGAGAAGATAATGCCAGTTGATGGTTGGCTGCTCTTGCCTTGGATAAAGGGTGGCCCTGCTCTCGAGACAGCTTACTCCTGAGCAGGAGCTCCTGCAGCTGCTTCACTATAGCTGCCACCTCCAAGGCCCACTGGCGAGGACCCTGAGCAGCAAGTTTGGAGGCCTGTTATGTGCTGTTGTGTCAGGCAGTTCACCCATTCCATGGGGCCTTGGATGTGTCTCCTGGCTTATTAGCTACCTGGTAGCTATCAAATCCTGAAAACTTTGAGACAGCACTCCGGGGTTTGAGCACAAAAAATCTAGGTTGACATCCGAGGGGGTGCTGTACCCCTATTGTTTGTCATTTATATAAACGACATAGATGACTATGTGGGGGTTAGGATTAGTAAGTCTGCGGATGACACAAAGATTGGCTGGGTGGTTAACAGTGAGGTTGACTGTCTTGGGCTACAGGAAGATATAGACGGGATGGTCAAATGGGCAGATAAGTGGCAAATGGAATTTAACCCTGAAAAGTGTGAGGTGATACACTTTGGAAGGAGTAATTTGACAAGGAAGTATTCAATGAGCGGCATGACACTAAGAAGTTCTGAGGAACAAAGGGACCTTGGCGTGTGTGTCCATAGATCTCTGAAGGCAGAGGGGCATGTCAGTGGGGTGGTGAAAAAGGCATATGGGACACTTGCCTTTATCAATCGAGGCATAGATTACAAAAGTAGGGAGGTCATGTTGGAGTTGTATAGAACCTTGGTGAGGCCACAGCTGGAGTACTGTGTGCAGTTCTGGTCGTCACATTATAGGAAGGATGTGATTGCACTGGAGGGGGTGCAGAGGACATTCACCAGGATGTTGCCTGGGATGAAACATTTAAGTTATGAAGAGAGGTTGGATAGACTTGGGTTGTTTTTGTTGGAGCAGAGAAGACTGAGGGGCGACCTGATCGAGGTGTACAAGATAATGAGGGGCATGGACAGGGTGGATAGGGAGCAGCTGTACCCCTTAGTTGAAGGGTCAGTCACAAGGGGACACAAGTTCAAGGTGAGGGGCAGGAGGTTTAGGGGGGATGTGAGGAAAAACTTTTTTACCCAGAGGGTGGTGAGGGTCTGGAATGCACTGCCTAGGAGGGTGGTGGAGACAGGTTGCCTCACATACTTTAAAAAGTACCTGGATGAGCACTTGGCACGTCATGACATTCAAGGCTCTGGGCTAAGTGCTGGTAAATGGGATTAGGTAGTTAGGTCAGGTGTTTCTCACGTGTCAGTGCAGACTTGATGGGCTGAAGGGCCTCTTCTGCACTGTGATTCTGTGATCTGAGGTGCTGTATTGTGGTTGAGGTGTCAAATCAAAGCCACCCCGCTCTGGCCATGTGGCTGGGCCCCTATGACCCACGACACTATTCAAAGAAGAACAGCAAAGTTCGCTCTGGTGTGCTGACCAACGTTTATCCCTCAACCAGCATCACTTTATATGTTGTTATCATTTTGCTGCTGGTGGGAGTTTGCTGTGCGCACGTTTTCTACCGCATTTCCTAACTTTGTAACAGTGACTCACTTCCAATACTGGTTCGTCGGCTAGGAAGCACTTTAGGATGTCCTGAAGCTGTGAAAGGTGTTATATAAATACAAGTCTGCCTTTTCTCCCTAACTGCTGGGGTCTGAATCCTGGTACACTGGGTACTGTCTAATCTGTAACCAGAGCTGCAGTCTGTCCTTCTGTGGAGTTGGAAGCCACTGACCGGTCTTTAGTTGCTCCTCAAGCGTGTGTCTGCTGCAGATTGCAGTGAGGCTGCCATACCACTCATTGATATCTGTAACAGAGGCAATGCTTCAATGGTGTATCTGCAAAAGAAGGATGTCAGCTCTCGATCACTCAGTGAGCGATGCTTCAAATTGTTCACTATGGAATATTTTTCTCATATTGAAAAATCTCATGCCAAGGTCTGCCCATAGCTTTGAAAAAGGGGACAGTGGCTCACGGAGGTGGTTCTGTAATTTCCACACTTGAGGAACGGATTCACCAAGTGGACCCAAGCAGTTGTTCGCTAGAGCAAAATTCCTAATGAGCCCTTTATGGTGGGGGGGGGGGGAATTAAGAACATGACCTTGAAGGAAAAGTTCTTCACCCTAAGAATAACTAAACCGTGGAATAGATGACAAGGAAGGGACATTGAAGTGGCTGTTTGGTCGAAGGTTCAAGCGCTGAGCCAAGGGATTGAGGGATTTGGTGAGAAGAGGGAGAGGCAGGGTTTCCTCATGACTGAGGGGGACAGTTAGTTGAGTATAATGACCCTTTTCTACTTGTGTAACTTTGACTCCTTAAAGTGATAAAACGGGCTTACCTTTTGCCCAGGTTTCTTCACGCTGTCTCTATAATAATACTCATGCTGTCAGTCCTAGATGGCTTATTCTGATCTGTCCCATTTCCCAGAATCTAAATCTCATTGTAGCCCAGGATTGGACCCGAGCTCTCCAGAGATTGATCAGGATTAAAGAGGACGAGATCCAATCAGCAAACAAGTGTCGTCTCCGTCTCCTGTTGCCAGGGAAACCAGACAAGTAAGCAGGGGTAGGGTGGGAGGGGTCAGAGGAGAACCCAACCAGCAAATTAACATGTTATTTGTGAACAAGTTGGCAGAGTAATTTTAATTTTGACTATTTATATTTCTGTTTCTCAATTTCTGTGGCAAATGGATTAGTTGAGAAAAAAATTCCTTTTAATTTGATTGCAGGTTGTTTTTCTTTTAATTACAGCCTGCAGATATGATGCCATAAAATGTTTTCTAAAGGACACAGTAATTCTGGTTACTTTTTTTGGCAGACAGATTGTTGAATAAACCAGCTGTCTGTTTGCGAGAAGTCGCTAGCATTTCTGTACCCTTGGCTTCCTTCTGTTCTTTTCTTTGGCCAGTCTTCACCTGTCTGATCGTGAACATTGTGCTGAATGGTCCCACCCAAAATGTGACTTTTTTTTATTTTGCCTTTCAGATGCTGGCTGACCTGCTGTGTGTTTGCAGCATTGCCTGTTTTCTGCTTCACATTTGCAGCAGTAGTTGAGTGTCTCCTTTTTCAATACTATAGGGTTGGTTATTTTTGATGCTGCTTTTTCAGACGATGATGATGTTGAAGGGAAAGATGAATAAGACTAGCCATGCGAGGTGGGTCTGGATGACTCCATGTTGCATGTGCTGTGAGCTAGTGATGAGGAGCGGGTAAAGGGATATGGGAGATGATGTTCGCCTGGTTTCAATAGGATAAGCTGTATTCTCTTTCCTTTAAATTGGACTTTGGGCTTATGAACCCCGCCCTCAGGCTCAAATGGGGGTCAGAAGCCTGCACTATGTGGGGAAACAGTCATCCATTGGGATTTTCCCCAGGACAGCCAGATAATAGTCAGAGCAGGTTTGCTGTCCAATTCAGGACAGTGGTGGCTCTTGAAGCTGGAGGGGAAAATAAGAGGCTTTCCAGCTTGAAAGCAGCAGCAGGATGCCACACCCCATAATGGAGTAACCCCTCTCCATTTTTAAAAAAAAAGCTTTTGCAACAAGGCCACCGCTGCGGAGGGTGATTGGGAAGGGGGTGGTGTGTGTCCTTCACAGGGTAGCCTGCATGCAGGGATGTGGGGGGGGGGGGGGTGCGAGCCCTTTAAGCCTGCCTGCAGCACTGGCAGGGTGACCAAATTTTTGAAAGTGCAAACTAATGCTACCTCACAACACAAATAAGTTTCCCTTTACAGTTTCTCCGGTGCAACAACTCCTTTTCAAAGTTCACTTCACTTCCTGCCAGGTCCTGAGGAAACCCCACTCTGCAGATGTAAAGAACTCAGACAAGTGCTCCTTGCTGCCCATTTTCTGCCCCCCCCCCCCCCCTCACCCGTTAGCACACTGTGTTATCCAGAAGTGTAATGTTGTGCTGTGGGGCAAAGCAACACACAAGCTACGCCGACTGCAGGGCAATGCGGTGCACTTAAGATGCATGCAGAAACCTAAGTTCAACTCGAACTTGTTCCGTTCCTGCAAATAAATGAGAAAGCTGAAAGCCGGGACATCTGAACCATTTTGAAGAAATGGTTGGGACACCAGGACGTGGAATGAAAAACCAGACTGTCCCGGCTGAACCAGGATGTCTGGTCACCCTACCAACCGTCCTGTATTTTAAGGGATTGTCCTTTTATTTTGAGAGTCGCCTTTTGTCCCTCACTTCTCTGATGACCTTTGGGAGACTGAGCCTGGGAACCTCCACTTGCCTTTGCCGCTTTTTGTTTTGTGAGTATGCGCACTGTGGCTGCAGGCCACCAATGGGAGTTAGTCACCCTGAACATTGGAAGACCACCTCCAGGCAGCTGAATACTCCTATGCTACCTCTGGGAACCTGGAGGCCAACTGGAAAATCCCATTCGGCCTCCTTTGATAGGCTTCACTGGCCGAAAAACACTGCAATCGGTGACCTGCTGCTTGTGGGTGGGTATCTCTGCCAGCCTCCCCAGCCCTGCCTCGGGGAAAATTGCCCGGGGCCAGGACGGAGCCGGGGAACAGGCACACCAGCCAGTGAGGGCTAAAAATCTTTGCCCTGTGTATTCAAACTCTGTCAAAAGCTGAGTTGTTAAAGGGAATGCATATCTGAACCGTGTAGATTAAGAGGTTTTTATTTCAGCCGCAGCAAACATTGGGGCTGCTACACTTGGTCTCTGCTGCCTTGGATTAGGGAACGGGGCAAATCAGTCAGGGTTCTTGCCTCTGATCATGATCCAGTGAGTTCTTTCCCGCTCTGCCCCCACCTCCCTGGCTGGAAAGTATCTTTGTGTTGGAATCGGCTGAGGAAGGGATTGGACTTGGATATGATGCCCTTCACAGTGCAATAGCCCACTAGCATATAATTTCGATTTGCAGACAAAGCTAAGCTGCTGGGGTAAGCTACCCAAAGACTACTAGTGTTCTTGGGACTATATCCCTGGAATAATTAGTATCTCCAATTGAGGAAGGGAGAAAATGACCAAAAGAAACTACTGAAGCTTGATTCCACTTGGATGAGTTGTGTTTTTCTAATTAAATACACTGTTAAGCGATGTGCTGAACATGTATCACTGGCAGACTGCATGAACATCAACTAAACCGGATTACTTTTCTCAGGCCAAGGATATGTGATGGGCTCCCAACTGATGTGTTGGAAGACCTAAATATGTTGAATGACACGTTTTTTAATGTGATGGGTTAAAGTTTCTTAATAAAAATGTATCTCTGCTGCATTGGGTATTAAACGTCTTATTTAATAACTGATTTAGCGAAAAGTTCTTCATTTTTAAAAGATGCAGTTTTCTAAATCTGCTTCCAGAAATGCCTTTCCGGAGGTTATAGAAAGGCTTAGCTTTTAATCTATAATTTACAGCAGCCTTCAAAAGCTTGTTCTCTGAGAGTCGTATGGAAACAACCTAATAATAACAAAAAATCTCTTGCTTTACTTTTCTGAGAGCTGTTGAAGATTTCTGCTGACCAGTAAACTGCACTGTGATTAATTCTTTCTCTCTCTCTCTCTCTCTCTCTCTCTCTCTCTCCCTCCCCCTCTGCTTTTTTTTTGCTAAAGGTCTGGAAGGCCAGTCAGCTTTATGGTGGTATTTAACACTCCGAACGCTCGCAGTAAAATCTCCTGGGTGAATCGGCTACATATGGCTAAAGTTGCACTAAGTAGGTAATGGTCTGGAGATAACTGAAATGTTACCCCTGCCCACACCCCACTTTCTAACTGAACAGTAAGAGATTATGTTGTCTTGCTTCTCACACCCCTGGCTGTGAATTTAAGTCCCTTTGTTGACAGGCACTTGAATTTGTCTTGTGCATGTACACATACCCGTGCATTCACAATGTTGAGCAGGCAGAATGATTCTAGACTGTGCAACTTCCCTGTGACTACCTACAGCAATGTTGTAGTGAGTGGGTGGAATATTTAGATATAGCTTAGATGCATCTTAGTTTTGACTTGGTAATCTAGCCATGCTTTGAAAGGTGACCAGATATGCAGAAGGTGTACGAGCTCCAGTAAATATCCTGATCCTTGTATTATTGGTTGTTGACCTCAGTGGGGCAAGACAGGGTGTAGATTCATAGCTTGTGTTCTAGTTGCAGAAAATAAAGATCACTTGATCTTACTTCCAGGCGTAAAGGGGGAAATGGTGACATAATGGTAATGTCACTAAACTAGTAATCCAGAGGTCCAAGCTAATTCTCTAGGGGTGTGGGTTCAAACCCTACCAAGGCAACTGATGGAATCTAAATGCAAATAATAAATCTGGAGCGTAAAGCTCGGTAATGTTGACCACAAAGCCATCATCGATTGTGGAAAAAACCCATCTGGCTCACTAATATCCTTTAGAGAAGGAAATCGGCCATCCTTACCCAGTCTGGCCTACATGTGCCTCCAGACCCACAGCAATGTGGTTGGCTCTTGGCTGTCCTCCGAAATGTCAAGGGCAATTAGGGACAGGCAACACATGCTGGTTTTGTCAGCGATGTCCACATCCCATGAAAGAATAAAAATTGGCAAAAAAAGGCACTTTTACAAGAAAATCAGAGTTTGGAGCTCAGTTTAGATTTAGCAAGTTAGCAACAGGCTGCTCAAAACAGCTCAGTGCTGCACTAATGGGTGGCAACCTTAGTCTTAGCCTGGAGTGTGAGCAGAAACAAGTGCAGTACTTCAAAGCAGATACTTTTTCATTTTACTGGAAGGAAAGCAGAATACTAATGGATGTAACACTCATTTATGCTTCACTAGCAGATGGTGAAGTGATCCCTGAGTGTTGTTCACCCCCTACTTTCCCAGTACCTTGTTGAACAATTATAGCATGCTCTGAATCAACCTGATGCGATGGACACCTCCTGCTAAGCATTGCGTACATTGGTACCAAATAATTGCCACATCTGACAGGATTCACTTCATAAATTTGACCTGTCAGCTTGTTAGTGAGATTGATTAGCCGCACCATTAAGGTGTGTAGGTGTCTCTTCATATTGAGGACACTTAATTAAAAGACACCAGCAATTTATAAAACATTAGCAAAATGATACTCGGCTTTTCATTGCATAGAATGGATTGTAATGGTTTTCAGCCTACGTGGGCCACAAAATAGTCCCTTGACCACTCTCCTGAATTGAAAGAATATCTAATAATGGCTGAATGGGAATTGTGTGGAGTTGTTTAGTGCAGACCCTCCTCTTTGATCACCACATCTGCAACAGGACTTTGTAATCAGTATTTAAAGGATCCGTTCTCTTGAAGGCTGCTGTTATAAATGCATTGATTGGTGTAACACTGAAGCACACCAACTAGGAGGCTGCTGAATTTGACCTCCCATCAGCTGCTGAATGAGGCGAACACAGCTCGGGGCAAGAATAGGGTTATCACAACTGGAGCTACAAAATGCAAGTGTAAACTTCGAGTGGCAGCTGATTTGAGCTCTACCTTGAGGTGTCCATGGGTGTGAAAAGCTTTGTGACATGGTTAAGGTTCACGTGTGATGAATAACCACATGAACAAGGTACCAGAGGGTGATCAGAAGCTGTAAAACAGTCCCCTAAAACAAATCAGTCATGTCAGGAAGGAGAAGGCTGGGCAATTGTACAAAGAACATTCACTAGATCATATTTTGAACCACTTGAAACCAATTATAACTGAATTGAGTTAGAATTAGTGCTGGGAATTTGATGCTTGAAGTGTTCTGAATATCATGCAGTAGGCTTAGAGCCTGTGGTTCTAAACCTCTTGATAAGTGCCTGATTTTTTTTCTCTCTCCCTCATCCACAGCAAAAGATAACCAGCCTGGCTGGTTCTGTATTGAGGATGATGGAAAAACAAAAGCACCATTTTGGTGCCCTTTGCTTGCCTGTCGTATGCCCATGTATGGCTCAAAATGTCAGGACCTGAAAGTAAGTGAAAGAGATAGCACCAAGAGGTTCCATAGTCTCTTTTTAAAAAGAATCTTTATTTGTTACATATTTAATCATCTGTATATGTTTTAATCTTGGTTTTTATGTTGTGGCCTTTAAAAGGGAGAAATTTGCATTTATAATAATGCTTTTTGTAACCTCAGGGCATCGCAAAGTGTTTTGCAGCCAATGAAGTACTTTTTGAAGTAGGAATCACTGTTGCAGTGCAAGTGTTACCACTGAGCTACAGCTAACACGGCTTTGCATAATCTGACTATGCTTTTGAGAATATTTTTTCAGAATTACAATATTCTCTATTCAAAATCCATGTTCTGTACACCAAGGTCTCTACATGAGCCGATTCCAGTCGTCATTTGTAGCAAGTTCCCTTGGTGCAAGTTACTGCTAAATGGTTGGATTTTTAAAGCAGGAAAAAGCCATTAGGCAACTTAAACCAAAACAATTTTCTATAGATGAGCCCCACATATCTGCCTTGAAGCAATATTGCTTAGTTCCTTCTCTCCCCAGAAATCTTAAAACCATTTCCACGGTCCACTTCAATGGCCTTCCCTGATGACTTTCTCCACCTTCGCAGTCCTGTCTTCCTAATGTTAATCTTGTCTTTGAATCTTTCACCACAGAGAATAATGTACCTTGATTGCTCATTATTTTGAATCTGTGCAAATGATCTGCATTTTGGCTTCAAATACAGGCAGACATATTCAATTTATACTTCCAAGTTATTATCACAGGTGAAACCGTGTGTTTAGGTATGCTCCCCTTTGAATTTACAATTCCTATTGGTCAGAGATGATGAAATAATGGTCAATTTGCACACCATTGCAATGCAAACTACTTTGATGCATTTAGCAACTTAACAGTAACTCTGGATGCTGAAGAAAAATATGTTCTAGATGTTGGAGCCTGTGAGTGACCCCAGAAATAAATGCCCAGTCTTTATTAACAATTAATCAGATTATTTCTCCTCGGGTTGGGGTGGTGTGGTGTGAGTGAGGAACAAATTGGTTGTAGCAATATTTTATTCTTGCTCATCCCACCAATGCCCTTGTTTGGGCAATCACTCTGTACCTTTCTGATTCTAATTTTTGAAATTAATGGGGTGGATGGGGAGGTGCTTAGCTTGGATGGCTAAAGTGTGATGCAGAATGATGCCTATGACACAGGTTCAATCCTAGTACTGGCTATTGAAGTTCTTACCTTGCCCCACACTTGCAAAGTGGTGCCCCTTGAGCTATATATGTCCAATTGTCTCTCTAATGGAGAGAGATGCTTATGGCCTTTTGTGGTCTATGGCCAATTACCTAGGGATAAGATTAAAGTTTAGCAACCTCTGAATTGCTGTCTGAAATCCAATGTTAATCTAAATGCTAATTGGAAGCTGGAAGCAGACTGTAATGAATGAAGCTGGATGGAACATTTGGCTGATGACTTTTTAAAACATTACATTTTATTCATGATTTGCTTGTGCATGGGTGGCTTGAAGAGGCAAGCTGGCTGCGTGGCACAGAGCGATCGGTCCCTTTTATGTGATTCAGTGATCCAGCCCGCTAAAGTGTGCGCATGCTATGTGAGAACAGTCCAAAGGTCAGATGGGACATTTTAAGCTAACGCACAAAGACTGGGCCTTTGGTCAAGGTACTGATATAATCTGGCAAGTGCCCATAGTTCTGTACTTCAACATGAGTCAACGCCTCCAACAACAACAACAACAATTTGTATATATTTATATCGCACCTTTTAATATAGTAAAATGTCCCAAGAGAAGAGGAGGGAAGATTGTTTAATGGAAAATTTTGAATACTCTTTGGCACCAGTTGGTCCAGTATGACAATGTGGAGATGGCAATCCCTCTTTTCACTTTTCTTGCCCGCTACAATATGAACATATTTCTGCTATCTTGTCACCATCTGTAAAGTGAAGGCCAATCCCCATTTAAGCACTAGATTAATGTGGGACAAGAAGAGAGAGAGAAGTTAACTTCAGACTTGTTGACCTGAGTTCAAATTAGATGTTTGCACTGTAGTTGGCCTTCCAATGAAGGGTACTCACCCAAACCTTTAAGTTGCCTTTTCTCATTAAAGATTCTACACATCTGTGCAATTCCAATGTCTTCTGGTTTTTTAAATATATTATTTGTTGGCCAGCATTTGCAGTTGTCTTTTCTCTTTCCTGCTCAGTTTGTTAACCATTATTGCTGAGTTCCTGTTTTGTTTTTTCATTAATCTAGTTTATTTGAGCATTGCCCACAGCTCCAGCCTACTGGAAATATAATTCTACCAGTTGCCTCCCTAAGGATATCACTGAAGCAAATCCCAGCTCCTCAGTACCTTTCCCTCTCAACTGCCAAAATATTTGAGGTATTTCTGTGCATTTTGGGTAGAGTGTCTATGCTGAATCTACACCAGGAAATGCTGACCTATCACTCCCCACCCCAATGTTCAACTGCTTGAAGGCTGAGATTTACAAAGTTAAGAAGTGATACCTGAATACAACACTAATTTTGGGTCATCACCTGTAGAGTTTTGAATCAGACAGTCTGGTTTTTCAACACATTGAAATTTTCTAACATTTAACTAAGGCACCAAGAAGTTTTTTTTAAAGTCAATTATTCCACTTGCCTGATATATATCACAAATAACACGAGGGTTCTGGGTTTTTTATCAGCAACAAGGCAAACAGAAGTTAGGCCTTCAGGCCCACTGACTTATGGTGACTGAATGGGAAAGATCACAGCAATCCAGTATTTTGGGGTCACCTTGCATCATTTGTACTCGTAGTTCTCTGAATTCCAAATACCAGTGGCCTTGATCATGACTCCAGTACTGCTCTAGACTGATAACTTGGTACGCAGCAAACTCCCACAAACTGCAATTAAATAAATGGCCAGACCAGTTACTGTAGTGATGTTGGTTGAGGGGAAAGTCACCGGCAGAATATGCCTGCTCTTTATCTAATATTGTTGTGGGATCTTTTATATCTACCTGAGATGACAGACTGGGCTTTGGTTTAATGTTTCATCCAAATGATGGCAGCTCTGCTATGCAGCACTCTCAATATTACACTGGAGTGTCAGCCTAGATTAGGCGTTTCAGGTCTCAGGGGTGATAGAACACACAACCTTCTAATTTAAGCAACAGTGCGACCACTGACCCAGGCTGACTGCTAAATTGAAACTCCTGTTAAAGTGAAACTTGTGGGATAGGCAGATCTATTTGTGAGGTTAAAAGCAAAATACTGCGGACACTGGAAGCCTGAAATAAGAACAGAAAATGCTGGAAAACTCAGCAGGTCTGATAGCATCTGTGGAGAGAGAAAGGAGTTAACATTTTGAGTCCGAGTGACTCCTCTTCAGGGCAATTTCAGATTTCCAGCATCTGCAGTATTTTGCTTCTCTTTAGCTCTGAAGAAGAGCCATACGGACTCAATGTTAACTCTGTTTCTCTTTCCCTGCAGATGCTGCCAGACCTGCTGAGTTTTCCAGCACTTTCTGATTTTGTTTGTGAAGTTAGATGTTCAAGAAAGATTCATAGTGATATGAACAGCTAAATACAACTACGTATGTGTAACTAGTTGATAGAAGTAAAGTCATTCTGTATTAAATTACAGATATGTTATTGGAAATCCTGCAATGTATGTAAATAAAAAAAATAGATCAGTTATAAATAAGTGCAAATGTTTGTTTTGAATGACAATACAGTGATCAACTTTAGTGTCAGCATTTGGAGAGAATCCTTGAGGTTACAGTTTTTAGTTCACCAACAGATTAGATCTAGACTTGCAGATTTAATTTCACAGATGGAATTTGTGTGTTGGCATTTACCTAATTATGAAGTTGTTATTCAGTGTTGTATTATTAGTAACTTGGAGGATGAAACGTTAGAATAAGTCGGCTGGTGCAGCCATTCAGTTAGATGGAGAGGTAGAGACCTAAATGGAAAGTGATTGTGCCGTCTGTATACAAGTCAGAGTGTTGGTCTGTTTTTAATATAAAGATTTGCTTCCGTGTGGAAATATTTCCATACTTGATTAAATCCTATTTTGCAAAGAAAAAATTTTGGAGTACCTGAGATTTGACGGCACAGATGACCAACAGGTTTTTCAGAGCTGTAGCTGTATTTAAGAAGAAAGAGGTGGTTAAGTTCTTTTGCCATGAGTCACTTTATTATGATCAAGTGCGTGAACCTAGGCGGACATTTTTTTGAATAACTTCCGGAGTTTGGGACATGGAGGCTAATTGGAGGGTTCCCAATTGCTACTTTGTTTGAGCTTGGCTGACTCAACAAAGCCTCAGGCTCACATCTGGGACCTTTCTGACTCTACAGCTCAGGTCCACACCGGGCATTATGCTTACAACCTCCAAACTGGGACCACGCGATTGTCTTTTCCAGTAGTTGATGGTTACAAGAGTACCAGGACAGCACTGAACTCACACCGATCCTAGCCTTCTCCATAAAGTGTGACTGACAGACAGATGAATGATATTTTTTTATAATTATGAGGACCGCATAGATGCAAACTGCAGCTGCCTGGGCTTTGTGTAGTGACTGACTGACAGAAATAAATAATTACAGCTTTTAATTATATTCCAGCATAAATAACAGTAATTTGCATGAGTGACTTCTACCTATGTCCCTCACTTTTTTTTTAGTGTGAAAATTTCAACCATCTGTCAACTCTTTACACTGTGTTCATTTTCCAAGCACTTTAATCAAATGTAAGGGAAGCCGATGGCTGTAGAATACCCACATAACTTTGTGTACCATGTATTGGTTCTCAACCCTTTGGTTGTCAGTAGGTCCAGGAAACTTTTAGTCTCCCTGTACCAACCAGTTTCAGCTCCTGTACTATGAAACAGCCAAGCACTAATACTGTACTTTTATTTTTGGATGGGAATGGGAGGAATGCTCACCCAAAGTGATAGCCATTTTACAAGTTTGCTTCAAAGAAGTTGAACTCCAGCATATTCTTCAAACTGCCACTTGCCAGGGTGAGAATCGGCAGTGAAACTTCAAGCGGTCTTCTGCGGAGGTATGGGGTTGGGTACGGCATTTTTATCTTAACGACAACTCCTAGATTAGCCACTTCAATTGAAACCTGTCTTTCTTTCTTGAGGAGCATTTGCTTGCTAATGGATAATGCAAGATGTGTAATGGAGTCCTAGAAATAGATAAAAGATGGTTTGACTGACTACAACAATGCTCTGTCTGAATGTTCCGAATGTTTCTTTGATATCAATTCCCTTCTTCAGCTTCAAGATCCCCTGATCATCAGAGACTGAATGGAGCAGCAGCTGCCAACAAGTTATGACTATGAACTGTATTAAATCTTATGTATTTTGGGTCTGGCAAGTGACTGCAATTGCCAAGGTTGCAATGTGTAACCTTCTGTACTGGCATGTAAGTGCATGAGCCCACATTTGGAAGCAAGAATTGGCTCATCCTCTTTTGGCCCAGGTATCCTGAGGCCAATTATAACACATCCTGCTGGCTGCCATGACTATGGTCAACTAATAAAGTTGACCGAGTGTTGAACTTTCCTAGTCTGGCAGTATGCAGGAGCTTGTATCTTTTTCCTGTGCATTAACTATTTGCTCAAGAGTGGTTAAAATGTTCAAGTATGAATGTTGAAAACAATTGTGACAACTATTACTATTCCAGGGATTCTAGAATAAGTTGAATCCGTTTCAGTGTTAGAAATGCACCCTTCTGGAGACTCCACTGGGTCTGTCTGCTGACCTTCTGAAGCGATTACACACTCTTTACAATGAAGGAAGCTGCAGTCCATTTGGGGCAGGGGGCGGTGTTGGGGAGGGGGGTGCCGTGGGAGCGGTGGTGGTGGTGGTGATGGGGGGGTGGGGGATGGTGTTGGGGGTGGTATAATTCTACGTGTTCTCTTAACCTGTCTGTCACAAAGTTTTGGTAGAAGAGCTATGAAAATCCCAGATATTGGCCCCTTGGGGTTAATTTTTAATAAGCCCAGAAAGCTGCTAGTAATTAGCAAGCGTCTCCCCCAGGCAGCTTGCTGGTGAAACATAGGGTGAGTGCTGGGAGGGGGAAGGTGAACTGGAAGGGAGCAATTGTCACACCTCTCCAAGTTTGGCCATTTCTTTAGTTTTCAGAGTTCGGGACTTTTGTTAAGATTTTGAGCAGTATTGATTTGTGACTCCAATTGAAATGGTGCCAGTGAGGTGCTGAGCACAATGCTGGAGTAGTTGAGGGGGTGATTTGTTCTGTTTGCTTTGGGTAAACCTAATGAAAAATTGCAGAGCCCTTGTGTTTACACTGCATAGATCCATAAGTTTTTTTTAAAATTTGAGAATCCTAGATTAGAATGAAGGCCAAAATCATCAAAAAGAATTGATGTGAAGCTGAGGTAAATTCAGCAGCAGTGAGTTTAGTGGCACCAAGCTTTACTGGGGCAAGGCCAGAAATTGATTGATAGATCTTTTTATTCATTCAAAAGTTTCAGTTTTGTAGATGAGTGCAACAGGATGTGATGAAGCTGATTTTGATACCTGAGGGTGCAGGGAGTTTGAAGTGTGTATGAAATGGTATATTATGAGCTTCGGAAATTTCAGAGAATCCATGCCATGAATGCTGTTGAAGTATACAAAGTGAGAAGAGAGAGTGGCATTTGCAATATTGACATCCCCAAGACCGTTGTTGACTGTGACTTGTATAATTGTATTGACGAGAACAATAGCAAGTACATATGGCTGTTGCTGCCACATTGTAAGGATATCTTCATTTGGAGAATGAGGATCATTCTACTCATTGAGATTGGAGTAGGTGGGGTCTTTGTGTGGTCCACCTGGGGCTGTGAAAAAAAGAGTATATGTGTGTATATATTAACTGTACAAAAACATCTTTCTCTCCATCCAGCCTGAAGCAGCCCTTCACACTCCAGTGCAATCATCCCTACTTGGGATTTCCATTGCCAGTACCTGCCTGGCACAGGGATATCTTTGGGTAAGTAATTGTAACAGTAGTAGGAAGCAGCTGGTGATGTCAGTCATTGTGTACTATGTAGGACCTTGTATGTTTCAAAGTTTACTAAATGGTCTCTTTTTAAGCAGCTTAACAAAACCTAATGTTTGTGTCTTTTCCTTCCTGTGCCCTTCTATAGATTGGCAGTGGGCGAGAACAGGGGCTGGGGCAGGTTGATCTTTTCTCCTTAAATAGATCCACTCCCAGACACGTCAAGTCCTTCCAGGCTAGCTCCCGGGTCTTGTGCATGGAGTATATCCCTCTAATGATCCAGGATGAAGACAATGTCGATTGTCCAATGGAGAAACCTGGGGACAGTCCAATTATTGTAATTGGACTTCAAGATGGCAGGTAGGCATCCACTTTGTTTTGGGAATCCAAAAGGCTAATAGCTTATACATGTTCTCCGGAGTCACTAGTTCTTGTAAGGGTTCCTTCATTAATATTTTGCTAAACAGTACCCTTTCACGTCACCATTAAATTCTTGAGGGTAGAAAGAACTTGCATTCATCTTGTACCTTATCTCAGTGAGTTACTTTGAAGTGAAGTTGTTATATAGGCACACCTGGCAGCCATTTTTTCCTCAACAGGGTCCCTCAAATGACAATGGAATGAATAATCAGTTAAAGAAAAATGTGGGCAGGTGGCCAGAATCGCCTTCTCCTTTTGAATAGTGTAGTTGGATCTTTAACATCCATCTGATGCTTGTAGGCAGATTGAGCTTTGCTTCTCTGGTCCCGCCACCAACCTCCCCACCACCCGAAGACAATACCTCTGACAGCATTGCTCAGGAGTGTCAACTTAGATTTTTTTTTCTGAAATCCTGCAATGGAATTGAGCCCAGAATCTTCCAACATAGATTGGAAAGTGCTGGCATCTCAGCCAAGCAGACAAAGGGCAGTTCTCCCAAGATTTTGAAAGGATTGGTTTTTGGCAGGCTCATCTGGGAAAACTAAGGACTTAACTCTTTGCCATTTTTTTTCTCTGGTTTTCAACAGGTTGAGCAGTCACTCACCAGTATAGGCTATTGTGATGCAAATTATCTTTTTAAACACACGAAAAAGAATGAGTTGCATTCCTTTCACAACCACTGGACATCCCGAAGTGCTTTAAGGTCAATGAAGTACCTTTTTGAAGTGTACTCATTGTTGTAAGTAGGAAATGTGGCAGCCAATTTGTGCACAGCAAGCTCCCAAAACAGCAATGTAATAATGTGTGACTGTTTTACAGAACACCTTCGGTCTGTCCGCAAGCATGACCCAGACCTCCCTGTCGCTTGCCATTTCAACACTCCACCCTGCTCTCATGCCCACATGTCCGTCCTTGGCCTGCTGCATTGTTCCAGTGAAGCTCAGCGCAAACTGGAGGAACAGCACCTCATCTTCCGACTAGGCACTTTACAGCCTTCCGGACTGAATATTGAGTCCAACAATTTTAGATCATGAACTCTCTCCTCCATCCCCACCCCCTTTCCGATCCTCCTTTTTTTCCCAATAATTTATATAGATTTTTCTTTTCCCACCTATTTCCATTATTTTTAAATGTAGTTCCATCTATTGTTTTATCTCTACCTTTTAGCCTATTTCGATCCCTTCCCCCCACCCCTCCCCCACTAGGGCTATCTGTACCTTGCTCGTCCTGCTTTCTACCCTTAATGTCACCTATTAGCACATTCCTTAGATAATATCACCACCTTCAACACCTCTTTATCCTTTTGTCTATGACATCTCCTGGTTATTTCTACCTAGCACTGGCCCTCTATCCAGCTCTACTTGTCTCACCCCCCCTTAGACCAGCTTATATTTCACCTCTTTTCTATTTTTCCTTAGTTCTGTTGAAGAGTCATACGGACTCGAATGTTAACTGTGTTCCTCTCTGCAGATGCTGTCAGACCTGCTGAGTTTTTCCAGGTATTTTTGTTTTTGTTTTGGATTTCCAGCATCTGCTGCTTTTTGCTTTTATATTATTATAGCAATGTAATAATGACCAGTTAATCTGTTTTAGTGATAGCGATTTGAGGTATAAATATTATTGGCTAGGACACTGGGGATAATTTCCCTTATCTTCAAAATAATGTCATGGATCTTTTACATCCATCCGAGCGGGTAGGTGGGGCCTCCTTGGTTTAACGAAAGACAGAGCAGGACACTCTAGTACTGCACTGGTGTTGCAGCCTTAATGTCTGTGCTCAAGTCTCTGGCTTGGGACTTGACCCCATGACCTTCAGACTCTGAAGCATAAGTGCTTACCCACAGCTGGCTCATACCATTTCCTCTGTCATCCTTAAGGAAAATCTTTGTGACAATCGACTGTGTGTATGCAAATAAAGATGTAAGTGTTCCATTGTTTCTTCAATGCTGCTGATGTTTAATGCAGTCTACCCTGCAATCTCAATGAAGTGCATTCCTTTGCACTAACAGCTTGTAACAGGCACTTCTGTAACCTAAGTTTAATATCAAATAACCCTTTTGAGACCACAGTTCCCAGAGGGGTAGAAAAGCTGTAAAATTTCGTACTCTTGCCTTGAGGTTGTACTGTGCAATGTTAGTAATAATGAGAAATTTCTTTGCTGTATTAACCAAAAGTTTCTTTTGAACAAAAACGAAAACAGGAAGCGCTGGAAATACTCAGCAGGTCTGGCGGCATCTATGGAGAGAGAAACAGAGTTAACATTTCGAGTTCATTATGACTTCCCCAAAAGATGCTGCCAGACCAGCTGAGTATTTTGAGCACTCTTTTTATTTCGGGTTTCCAGCATCCGCAGTATTTTTCTTTTGAACAGTGTTTTGAACAGTTGGATCCTGTTCTCTGAAAAAAGCAGACAGAAGAATTTCATCAGGGACTTGTTATTAATCTTGCATGACACAATTTCAAAGCTTCTGCATTTTGGGACTTCCCTGATCTGCTTAGTTTTATCCTGCCTCTGCTTTACAATGTTAAATGCACTCACTGTGATCTAATCCTGTTACTTCTGTTTGTTTCTTTCTTGATAATCCTGCTCCCACTTCTTGAATACTGTTTCTGTTTGTGTAGAAGCTTTACAAAAGTGAAATGTAGGCACTAAATTGGCAATCTCACTGAGACTATGGTGTTCGATGTGGGAAATGGGGAAAGATGTGACCCAGTTGCTGTAGGGAACTCTCTTACACGGTTGAAGAAAATTGTTAGGCTAATTTGGAAGAAATTTTATTGTCACCTTTACAATCAACTGGGACTATTTAATGCTGATGATGGGCAAGTGTTTCAATTACCAGCACTAACACACAATTCATGGAAAGAGAAAGTAGCATGTTTAAATGTAATTTCAGTAACACCGAGGCAGTGGCAAGGCTAGAAAGCCTGAATTGAAGCTGCGGGGCCTTTTATGGTGAGTTGCCAGTCATGACCATACCAGATGCTAGACCCATGAGCAGAGGAAACTGTTGCTTCTCTGGTATCCTCTCCTGCCCATCATAGCTAATTGGCTCCCCTGACCTCTTGTGTGACGATGGTGTCTGATGTGGAGCAGTTTCAGATTAGGAGACTAAAAATAATTTTCTATACAAAAGAGCCCTTCAAGTCCCCCCAACGAAGGTCGGCCCTGGATAGCAAGGGGTGTAGGCTGAACTGTCACCCTTGTAAAGCCTCTTACCACGCTTAACCTTTCCCACAACATGTCGTAGTTGTGGATTTGGTTTGCAAACTGATGTTGAGGTGCTCTGATATCTGAGTTTTGTGACACTGAGCTACACAAACCAGAAAGGTCTCTGGTTCAATTCCTAATTTGTGTGCTGAGTTAATGACCTGAGCCAGGGTAACAGTTTGGATAAAAGAGTGTGTCCCTGGATTAGCAGTGGGGAAGAGGGGAATCAACCAGGCTTCCCATTGCTCCTGCTGAAAACTGACACATGTTTGAGAGAATACAATGAGATACCAGAGGCAGTTGGCTTTTGTTGAGCTGTACAACAACAAGAACCTTGAGCCTTCTGAAGGGAGGAGGTGAAAAATTTGAAATTACATACCAGGGCTGATCATCTTCCTACAACAGTTTTACAGTATATTTAGAAACATAGCACCATAGAAAAATTACAGTGCAGAAAGAGGCCAATCAGCCCATCATGTATGCGCAGGCCAAAAAGAGAAAAAAAGTAACTAGCTGCTCACTTTAATCCCACTTTTGAGCACCTGGTCCGTAGCCTTGCAGGTTACAGCACTTCAGATGCAGATCCAGGTACCTTTTTTAAATGAGTTGAGCGTTTCAGTCTCAACCACCAACTTAGGCAGTGAATTCCAGACACCCACCACCCTCTGGGTGAAAAAGCTTTTCGCCTCATGTCCCCTCTAATCCCTCTACCAATCACCTTAAATTTGTGTGCCCTGGTAATTAACCCCTCAGCTAGGGGAAACAAGTCTTTCCTATCTACCCTATCTAGGCCTCTCATAATTGTGTACACCTCAATTAGGTCAATTCTTAGCCACCTTTGTTTTAAGGAAAACAACCCTAGCCTGCCCAATCACTCCTCTTAGCTGCAATTTTCAAGCCCTGGCAACGTTCTTGTAAATCTGCTCTCCATTCTCTTTGGAACAATTATGTCCTTCCTGTAATGTGGTGACTAGAACTGTACACAAAATTCCAGCTGTGGCCTAACCAGCGTTTTATACAGTTCCATCATTAAATCCCTGCTTTTGTATTTGTATTTTGTATTCCAATAAAGTAAAGCATTCCACATACTTTCTTGACCACCTTGTCCACCTGTCCTGCCACCTTCATGGACCTGTGGACATGCACTCCAAGATCTCTCACTTCCTCAACTCCTCGCAATAACTTCCCATTTATTGAATATTCCCTTGCTTTGTTTTCCCTCCCCAAATGCATTACCTCACACTTTTCTGGATTGAATTCCATTTGCCACTTCTCTGCCCACCCAATCAAACCATTGATACCAATCTGGAGTCGAGACCTACCTTTTTCACCATCAAGTACATGGTTAATTTTTGTGTCATCTGCAAATTTCCCAATCATGCCTCCCATATTTAAGTCTATATCATTAATATATACAACAAACAGCGAGGGCCCCAAAACTGAGCCCTATGGAACACCGTTGGAAACCATTTTCCATTCGCAAAAACATCCATCGACCATTACCCTTTGTTTTCCTGTCACTGAGCCAATTTTGGATCCAACCTGCCATCTTCCCCTGTATCCCATGAGATCTCACTTTCCTGACCAGTCTGCCATGTGGGACCTTGTCAAATGCCTTACTGAAATCTGTGTAGGCAACAATTTATTAACACACAACTTCCTAGATTCTTTCTATATGTTCAGTACAAGAAAAACTTGCAAACTGGAGAAATGAAATTCAGCAAAATGGAAGTGTCGGTGGGATGATTTACCTGCCAGTTATTACAACCATTTTGTCAACCTAATCCTATCCATCTGCAATAGTCATTGCCGCTGAAAGCAAATCTTTGTGTGTGAGAAACACTGATGTTTCCGAGCCATGTAATGAGGGTGCTGTAACAATACAAGTCGGTATTTCAAGAGAAACAACTTGAGTGGATGTCATATCAATCTGGAATAGAAGCAGTCAACCAGGTTTTGTTCTCTTTGTAAACTCTAAATATCACTGTTTTTGGAGTCTCCCTCCTGCAACCTCAAAATATTTCTGTCGTTTTAATACTCAAAGTTTGTTTTCAATTTATTTAATTATAATTTTCCTTTATCTGAAACCATTATAGAATAATTAAACTATTGATAAGGCTTACGTGGACTTCCAAAAGGTGTTTGATAAAGAGACACATAATAGGCTTGTCAGCAAAGTTAAAGCCCATGGATTAAAAGGTACAGTGGCAGCATGGATATGAAGTTGGCTGAGTGACAAGAAACCGAGTGGTGATGAACGATTATTTGTTGGACTGGAGAAAGATATATAGTGGTGTTCCCCAGAGCTCAGTACTCTGAACGCTGCTCTTCTTGATCCGTATTCATGACCGAGACGTGGGAACAATTTTCAAAATTTGCAGATGACTCAAAACTTGCAAGTCTTGTGAATTGTGAGGAGGATAGTTATAGACAGGCTACTGGAATGGGCGGACACGCGGCAGATGAAATTTAATGCAAAGAAGTGTGAAGTAATATATTTTGGTAGGAAGAACGAGGAGAGGCAATATAAAACTTAAGGATACAATTCTAAAATGGAAGGAGTGCAGGAGCAGAGGAACCTGGGAGTATCTGCACAAATCACTGAAGGTTGCAGGAAAGGAGTTGAGAAACTGGCTAATAAAGCATACGGATCTTTGGCTTTATAAATGGAGGCATAGGGTACAAAAACAAAGGCTTTATGGTGAATTTTTTTATAAAAACACTGGTTTGGCCTCAACTGGAGTATTGTGTCCAATTCTGGTAAGCACACTTTAGGAAGGATGTGAAGGCATTTGAGAGGTTGCAGAAAGGATTTACTAGAATGATTTGGGGGACGAGAGACTTCACTAAGATGGATAGATTAGCAAAGCTGGAGCTATTCTCTTTAGAGACATTTGAGTGGAAATTTGATAGAGGTGTTCAACATCATGAGCGGTCTGAGCAGAGTAGATAGGGAGAGAAACTATTCCCAGTGGCAGAAGGGGGAAAGGCAGAGGAGTAGGACTAACTTGAGTTGCTCTTAGAGAACCAGCTCAAATATGACGGGCCAAATGGTGTCCACCTGTGTTGTAACCATTCCGTGATTTGATTATTAATTAATCAGGAATGAACTTTCTTACTACAGTGTCTGTTGAGTATTGGCTGTGGCTCAGTGGGTGACACACTTGCCTCTGAATCAGAAGGTTCTGGGTTTAAGCCCTATGCCAGAGACTGGAGCATGAAATTTAGGTTGGCACTCCAGTCCACTGTAGTACAGAGGGAGTGCTGTATTGTTGGAGGTGCCCATTCTTGGATGAGATGTTAAAACGGAGACACTATCTGCCCCCTCGGTGGGGGGGAGGGGGGGGATGACAAAAGATCCTATGGCACTATTTTGAAGAAGAGCAGGGGTCCTCTTAGGGAATAGTACCAGAGGAGATGGAGAGAGTCATTATTTGTAACGTGTCCCAAGACACCACAGGAGCATTGTCAATCAAAAGTTGACACCGGGCCACCTGAGATATTAAGGCAAATGGCTAGAATCTTGACCAAAGTGGTAGATTTTAAGGATCACATTAAAGGAGGGGAGAAAGAGGCAGAGGTTTAGGGAGAGAATTCCAGAGCTTAGGGCCCAGGCATGCAGCTGAATACATGGCCAACAATGGTGGAGTAAAGGAAACCAGGCATGTGCAAGGAACTAGAATTGGAGGAGCACAGGGATCTAGGTGGGTTTGGAGGACTGATGGTTACTGAACTAGGGAGGAGCAAGGCCTTGGAGGGATTTGAACACAAAGTTGAGAATTTTAAAATCGAGGCATTACTGGACTGAGAGCCATGAGCCAATGTAGATCAGCACACACGTGATGGGTGGCTAGGACTTGATGTGATTTGGGATATGAGTGACCAACTCCGCATTCACTCTTCTGAAGTCTAGTCAGTTGCTATGGAGTGGCCATTATTCACGTGGTCAGACAGTGTCTACAGATTACTGAAAAAAAAAATCACTGTTTAGCCTTGTTCTTTATCTACTGAGAGAATCCTGCACCCCCCCTTTTTGGATTAGAGGTTAAACTACGGCTCTGCCCTCTTAAGGTGGACATACCCTGGCACTATTTCAAAGAAGACGGGAGTTCCTCCAATGTCCTGACCAATATTCATTCCTCAACCAGTGCCTAAAAACAGATTATCTAATCATTATCACTCTTTGCTGTCTGTGAGACCTTGCTGTACGCAAATTGGCTGCTGGGTTTCCTTTGTTACAACATTTCAAAAGGACTGCATTGGCTGTAGTGTGTTTGGAATGTCCTAAGGTTGTAAAAGGAACCATATAAATGCAAGTTATCTCTATCTTCACTTTTTGCCTGATGCTCATGAATATTCTCCTGCAGAAGTATTGGAGAACGATGAGCAGAAACCATGTACTCCTCTTGGCTGCATATCTATCACTCCTTTTGGGGAGACTAAGGTCTATGCTGGTTTCGCAACCAACATTAACTCATTCTTCCCTGTCCAGGGATTGGAACAGTGCCCTGTATGACATAGAACGGCAATTGCTGGTGGTGTACTTAGATCCAGGTTAGATAAGAGAGGAGACTGAATGCTATTTGCCCAAAAGTAATCCTCTTTTACTAAAGAAAATGGAAGCAGATCTGCACATCTGCCATTTCCATCTATTTTTAAATTAGGCTGGCATTCCAGTGCAGCGCTGAAGGAATGCTGCATTGCTGCAGGTGCCATCTTTCTGATGAGGTATTAAACCAAGGCCCCATCTGCCTGTGTGGGTGGATGCAAAAGATCCCATGGCATTATTTTGAAGAAGTAGTTGTTTGGTAGTACAGAACTTGAGTACTGCTGAAAAAGAGACATTTTTGTCAAAGCTTGCCTTGCACTCATCAGGACAATTCTCAAGAACATCAAATGTAAAGAGAACAACAATTTATACTGTATGAGAAGAGAGTGCTGATTGTTTGGCAGGTAGACTCTGATTGGTGGAGGTGTTGCCATGGAGAATGCACCAGTGCTCATTTGACATTACTAGTCTATTCACCATTGTTCCACTTGAGAAAGCCATAGATATTTACGCTGTGGCACTATAACATGGTGGTCTAGACCTGCCACCATTACGTGAGTCAGTATTCATCGAACTTACGAACTCGGCAACTTCTGCAGGTGAGTTCAGTTTAAACAACACAATGCATGCCCAAATAGATGGTGTTGTCATGGGATTCCCCTCTAGTTCCAGATGTCGCAAACATCTCTATTGGGTTCCATGAGAAGCATGTCTTCGATGGAATGACACCTAACTTCCTACCCCTGCATGTTTCCAATATGTGGATGATATGTTTGATATATTTAAATCTGCAGTTGCAAGTAAAAGTTTCCTTAATGGACTTCATCCTGCACTCGAATTCACCTTTGAAATGGAGCAGTCAAATGAACTCCCCTTCCTTGATGTACTAGTTGAGAAATTTGCCAGGGGGTTCTCTACCACTGATTATTGCAAGCCTATCTTCACTGGGCAATATACACTTTGGGATTCTTACAGTTCCACATGCTATAAGATTGGCCTTATCAGCAACTTTGTAAATAGGACCCAAGGCGTTTGCTCACCGTGCAAGCTTGATGCCAAAATAGGGCATCAAGGCATTCTGTGGGATAATGGCTACCCTGATCAGATCATTTCATGCTGTATATCGTGCAAACTCATGAACGGGCTAAGGCTGTCACTTTCAGCCCTGAAAATTACCCAGTCTACCTTAGGATACCCTGGAAGGGTAAGCTATCTCCAATTTGAGCCATAGGCAAAGCTAGCTGTTTCACACTGCTACTATACAGTAGCAACACAAATGGTGTTCACCGTTAACAGAATGCTGTCATTAAGTCAAAAAGACATTCTGCCTATCACAAATGAGTGATGTGGTATATTAATTTCAGTACCAGTGTGATGCTAGGTATGTAGGCTGTACATCCCAAAGGCTGGTTAATCATATAAAACAGCATGTCCCTTTCACTGTTCGCAATGGGCAAGGTACAGACTGTAGCCAACCAGCACATGATTTCAAAACTCAAAACAGTGTCCAACATTAGATGTGATTCAACAATTGGACATTATTTGCTAAATAATCCTCAATGTGTTAAGAATTAAACTGACAACCAATTTAGGATTGTCATTTGGGCTTACAGTGTGGCACATTTGTGTGTACTGGAAGCTACATATATTAATACACAGGGCCCTCTTTGCAGGCATAAAGAATGTGTACACGCATTGCACCTGTTTTAGCTAAACAAAATAAGTGACAGCTATTCTCTGGTTCATTCCTCAGGTAATGCCTTGACCAATCAAGGTCAAGCTGCCTGGTTTAAATTTCTAACAATGCTTGGCAGTTAACTGTCAGTCAACATCAACTGCTGCATCGTCCATGGCAATGCTTCCACCAATCAGAGTCCACTTGTCAACCAATCAGCACTCTCATCTCATACAGTATAAATTGTTGTTCACTTTACATTTGGCTGTTTTGCGAATTATCCTGATGATTGCAAGATGAAAAGCTTTGACAAAAATGTCTTTTTTTCCAGCAATTTTGAAGAAGAGCAGGGAGATATCCCCAGTGTCCTGGCCAATTTTTATTCCTTAATCAATATCACAATAAACAGAATTTCTGTTTATTATCACATTGCTGTTTATGGGAGTTTGCTGTGCGAAAATTAGCTGCTACGTTTTCTGCATTACATCAGTGACTACGCTTCAAAAATCTTCATTGGTTGTAATGAACTTTCAAATGTCAGGTGGTCGTGAAAGGTGCTATATAAATGCAAGCCATTTTTTTTCTCCATTCTGTTAATGGGGATGGACAGAAGGTTAAAGCATATGGGATCCTGGGCTTTATAAATAGTGACATAACAGTACAAGTGCAATAATGCTATGATAAACCTGTATAAAATACTGGTTCAGCCTCACCTGGAGTATTGAATCCAGTCCTGAGCACCATACTTTAGGAAGGATATGAAGGCATTAGAGAGGGTGCAGAAAAGATTCACGAGAATGTTTCCAAGGATGAGGAACTTCAGTTATGGAGATTGATTAGAGAAGCTGGGGCTGTTCTCCTTGGAGAAGAGAAGGCTGAGAAGAGATTTAATAGAGGTATTCAAAATCATGAGTCTGGCCAGAGTAGATAGGGAGAAATTCTTCCCATTGGGAGAAGGATCGCAAACCTATTTAAGTTAATAGGCAAAAGAAGCAATGACTACATGAGGAAAAGCTTATTTATGCAGCAAGTGGTTAAAGTTCGGAATGCACTTCCTGACAATGCAGTGGAGGTAGATTCAATTGTGGCTTTCAAAAGAGAATTGGAGCATATCTGAAGCAAAACATATTGCAGAGCTATGAAGGCAGGGATATGAGATGAGTTGAATTGCTCTTGCAAAGAGCTGGCACAGACATAATGGGCTAATGGTCTCTTTCTGTGCCGTAAGCTTTCTATGACTCTGTTCTCTGATTCAATTCAGTACTGATTAGCTGGTCATTTCCAGCCCCACTGATGAAATTATGAAGAACCCAAAAACTAAATACAGTAATATATTGACACACTTAAAGAGCTACAAGCAATATCGAAGCAATAAATGTGTGAACTTATGAACTCACCTGTGCCCTATAGAGGCATCCATACATTGATCTCTTTAGACTGATGTGCTAATAATGTTAATTAAGCACTGACTGCCCTCTGGCATTTTGCCCAGGCAAATGGTGATTGTTGATGGGAGTATATATTGACACTAAAATAAGAAATGTGGAGAATAAGTGATCTGGCATTCCCAAAATAAAAATAAATTGCTGGAATTGCATAGGAGGGTGGAAAGAAACCAATAAATATTTTAAGTGCAACACTTCATTAGCAGAGTTAAACCAAGAAAGTTGATCTCTTAAAATGTGGCAAATTGCTGTTCTTTCTCTTTTTACTTCAGATTGCTCATATTCCCTCCCTTAAAAAAAAGAACAAAAAAGCAGAGTATTACTTAAATGGAGAATGGCAGCAGAATTCTGAGGTGCAGAGGGATCTAAGTGTTCTAGTACATGAGTCACAAAATGTTAGCATGCAGGTAGAGCAAGTAATTAAGGAGGCTAATGGAATGCTATCCTTTATTACGAGAGGGATTGAACATAAAAGTAAGGATGTTATGCTTCAGTTATACAGGGCATTGGTGAGACTGCACCACATGCAGTTTTGGTCTCCTTATTTAAGGAAGGATGTAAATGCATTGGAGGTGGTTCAATGGAGGTTTAATAGATTGATACCCGGAATGAGTGGGTTGCCTTTCGAGGAAAGGTTGGACAGACTGGGCCTGTTTCCTCTGGAGTTTAGAAGAGTGAGGGGTGATTTGATTAAAATATACAAGATCCTGAACAGCCTTGATAAGGTGGATGTCGAAAGGATGTTTCCTCTTGTGGGTGAGTCCAGAACTAGGGGGCATTGTTTTAAAATTAGGGGTCACCCTTTTGGACAGAGATGAGAAGAAATTTTTTCTGAGGGTTGTGCGACTTTGGAATTCTCTGCCTCAGAAGGTGGTGGATGTGGGGGTCATTGAATATTTTTAAGGCGGAGGTAGACTCTTGATAGGCAAGGGAATCAAAGTTATCGGGGTTGGATGGGAATGTGGAAATCGAAATGCAAAGACCAGCCATGATGATCTTGAATGGCGGAGCAGGCTCGAGGAGCCGAATGGTCTACTCCCATTCCTATTTCTTATGTTCTAACAGCACTGAGTGCACCTACACCACAAGGATTGCAGCTGTTCAAGAAGGTGGCTCACCACCACCACCACCTCCTCAAGGGCACTTGGGGATGGGCTACAATCGCTGGCCTAGCCAGCGACACCCATATCCTGTGAAAGATTAAATTTAAAAGAAACTTAGTTTCTCTTAATTGTTTGGCAATCCCTCTTTGGGGACTGCTCGGGCCCCTAGTATACTCCATCCCTGTACCTACCCTCTGGTGTGCATGTTTTTGTGTACTTGCATGTGCACATACCTTGTTCCTTGGTACCCAATTTTTGCACCCTCTCTAATCCCCTTGCTGTATACTTAGTAGTGGCACTGATTCCTATTATATATGTATGATGCAGCAGACTTGCCCTAGGTGCAGTTATGTATATTATGTCAACTTCTGATGTGGTAATTAGATCAATGTGTACTGTAGATGCTGTATGTTGACATGCTACATCGAAAATAAATCCATCAGCAAATCGGACGTTTCAATTGTCTGCGTCTTTTTTTTTTCAATGGGGACTACGAGCAAAAAAAATATACATATAGTCATCAGTCAAACAGTCTTTGTGAACGAAGGACATGTATTAATCTACAATAAACGCCCTGCTGTGAAAAAAGCAACAGAAAATTCGGATTCAATTGGATTCCAGTCAGATGATGTAACAAGTATATTTTTCATTTTTGGTTCAAAGTTTTTCCTTTCTTCGCCTCTTCTGTTCCTCTTGTGGAGTCACTGACTCCTTTTATTTGAATACAATTCCATAGGCACAGTTGCCCTCTTCTACCTTATCAAAATGGTCAGCAGTCATCATTTACGCCTTGTTTCTCATCACCCTGTTATATTTTGACCTTTACTATAAGCTTTTGTCCATATCTGGGTACTTGAGCAGCTTTTACCCTTACCACTGTCCATGATACTCTCGACATCTCTGTAGCTGAATCCCATGTTGCCATCCATTTTGGCACTGAGAAGGCAGAGGTGCAATCATGTATAAATACCTCAGGGGGTGGAGGGGGAAGATTAACAACCATTCCAGGATCTGAGCAGGGAAAGAACATGACTTGACAAAATGGCAAAAATTGTCCCCCAATGATTGCACAATAGTATCCTTGAAGTTTTACATATGTGACGCAACTTGTGTCTAATTTTCAGTTAACCACAAGCAAAACCCAATCAACTCATCTTTCTTTCTTTTCAGTATGGTGGGATATGCCAGTGTTGACATGGCAACCCAGTGTTTGTTTATATTTAAAAGCCCCGGAGAGGTGCCTGTCGTGTGCCTCAAGCATTTGCTGAACATCTTGTTTGCAGGCCTGCAGAATGGGACTGTCGCAATATACACCAGGACAAATGGTAAGAGAGTGGTGAAACAGTTTTCCGTCCTCTGCCCAACCCTGACTTCCTGCTGTGAAATGTGACAAAAGTTTTCTCCTCGTTACTGGTGCAGCCTCCATCAATACCTTGGAAGTATTTTATTAGAATAGTGCCAGATTTCGTTTGTACAGGGATGAGTCTTTTAGACAGATTCAGTGACCAAGCACGAACCGTACTGTAGGCTTTCAAACTGGTCTCCCTCATCATTTGGAGCTGTCTGAAGTCCCAACCGTTCGACCAAGATCAGATTTCTGTCTCTTCAGCTTTCTGATTTTTTAAAAATGCTTGTCCATTAGCTAGAAGTTGTGACCTTCATTGAAATGAATGGAGTCACTGCAAGTCTAACGTGGAACAGCATTCTGGAGCATCGGTGAACAGCCCCAAATCTCTATCAGGGACTATGTTGGAAGATGAGTGGTCCCTGTGGTTGCCTGTGATGACAATATTTACATTTTCAAACCAGTTTTCACCTTTTTTTGGACACCTTTTTATTTGTGGAGTGATACCTAATGACGTTGGAGCTTGACTGTGTCCATTGAATCTCGTTTCACTCTAATTCTTCCAACATTTTCTTTCCCTTAATTTTTCCAGAGGGAAAATGGGAGTGGGATACTCCCCGATTGGTAAAAGTTGGGTCAGCTTCAATCCAATCTCTCCTGGCAGTGGATGACACGGTGTGGGCTAGCTGTCGGAACCAGGTCACGTTGATCAACATCTCTTGCTTCACTACACGGGTATGAGCGCTGGTATTGCTACCAGCTAGTCAGACTCCTTCCTCTTGAACATTCTAGCCACATCAGCAGCCTTTGATGAAGTTAATGAGATCTAGATTTCTCCTCCTTGCTGTTGCTATTTGATCTCAAATCTAATGCATTGAGGTACACTTATAAAGGAAATTGGTCTTTAAAAAAAAACAAATTCCCAGTGGTTTCAATGCGAAATTCCCTCAAAAATTCATGTATAATATCTAAAGAAGCTGTAGTATTCCCCTCCAACATCTGGCAATGCCCAATCCTGATTTCACGAACCTAGGGGCCCTTACCACATGACATACTCCAGTTGCAAATAAAACCAATGTAATCTAAACATGGGGGGAAAAAGTACAAAACCAACCTTCTTTATAACGAACGCACTTCAGAGCTTGCTGTGAGGTTGTAAACCATTTTGGTGTTATTCTAGGCCTATAATGTCAAAACCATATTACATTGGTGGGGGGAGTTGGGGGGGGGGGGGAAACAAAATTCTTTGTAGTCTTATTAGAGCTATGCCTTGTGTTTCTCATTAAGTTTTGGTCACCAGCTCATTGGCCATGCTGTGGCTAGGTAAACATTTGCTTATCAGCTTGGGACTCCCTGTAAGGCATGGGTCAAGAGGTGACTATTGTAATTTGCACATTCTACTATGCCTGCAGGTTGAATGAAAATGGTTCAGTGAAAGCTGCATCTAGCAGATTTTTACCTTGTTCATTCTTGGGATGTGAGCATCGCTGGCAAGGCCAGCATTTATTGCCCACTTCCAATAACCCTTGAACAGGTAGGTAGTGGTGAGCCATCTACAACCAAGTGGCTGCCCAGGATGTTTTGGAGAGCAGTTTAAAGTTAACCATGTTACTGTGGGTCTGGAATTTCATGCAGGCCAGACCAGGGTAAGGAGAGCAGAATTCCCCTGAAGGAAATTAGTGAAGCAGGATTGTTTTTTATGACAATCTGACAATACAGATCATGAAACGAATGAGTCTAGCATTTTATTCCAGGTTTATTTGTTGTTTGAATTTAAAATCCCCCAGCTGCTGTGATGGGACTTGAACTCATGTCTCCAGTGCATTAGTCTGGGCCTCTGGATTATGCTACATCCCCTACCAAAGGAGCTTTAGTTTACTGTTGCAACTCATGAATCAAGGAGAAGGACCAAGGGCCACGTTGTAGATAACCACAGTGGTGGCAGTGATCTGAATGTTGGTGCTCAGAATTTTCACTGAACTGTTTCCATACTGACTATAGGTGAATCGAGCAGCTGGTGGAATTTAAATTCAATTAATAAAAAAAAATCTGGAACATAAATATGATGGGGATCATGACAACTGTCGTTGATTGTCATAAAAACCCATCAGGTTCACTAATGCCCTTTAGGGAAGGAAATCTGCTGTCCTTACCTGGTCTGGCCTACATGTGACTCCAGAACCACAGCAATGTGGTTGACTCTTAATTGCCCTCTGAAATGGCCAAGCAATCCATTCAGTACAAGGACAAATGGGAATGGGTAACGAATGCTGGCCTTGCCAGTGACACCCACATCCCATGAAAGAATAAAAAGAATGTGATATTAAAGTTGACTGAGATGCTTGAGGAAATGGCACCAAGGCTGAAAAGAGTGGGAGAGATGTGATGGATCACAATAATACACTCTTAACCTCTGCAGTCTGGAATGCTTGGGAGCAAGTTATTTCTGGATTTCAGAATTTTCTGGATTATAAAATGTTAGAATGCCTAACCACAAGCGTGTGAACTAGGAAATGCTGTAGATATAAATGATTACCTGAAACGTAAAGCATTATGAAGTGGTAATAAAAATTTGTTCTACTTATCCTAATACTGTATCCTCCATGTTTCCATTCAAAATATTATACTAAGGTGATGCTGGTGATGTCGAGGGTCTGCTCAAAAAATTTCCGGAAAACTGGCGTTTCCGCACAATAGATTTCCAGATTTTCCAGAGGTTACAGTGAAATTAGGTTATATGAAACTATAGGCTGTAGACCATAGCAGGAAAGGAGACAGAGAATTAAGGACTTCAACAGCCTTGAGGATGAGAGAGAGAAAATGGGTTGATGGTGATAACACAGTAAGGACTGTAGGAAAGTGGAAGAGAGCGCGTAGGATGATGCATTTGGAGGTTGGATCATGAAGGATATATCCTGAAGAACACTAACTGTTGTAATTTCAATAGAATAGAGAGGAGAAGTTATGGGGAGGTGTGAAGAGGGAGGAGATGTTTTAGCTTGATCGATCGAACACTAAAGTATCTGATGCCTGCAATCTGTCTCACTTTTGACATGAAAATTAAAAAGGTGCACATGCTACATGTGGCTATTCCCAACCACTGTACCAGGAACCTTTTATTTGTAGGCATAATCCCTATCCAGTGACTGCTTTTCCTGACAGTCAGTGAAATCTTTGCACAGCTGGAGCCATAAACTTATCTCCTTGACGTTGGAGGACAATTTTAAAATGTATTTTTAAATGATATGATCTCTTAAGACTTCGCATAAAAACATTAAAAATTCATATTAGCTTTGAGAAGCTTGAGCCATTTGCATTACAAAGTGGGCAAGAGTGTGTGTGCACTGCAGAAAATGATCTTTGATTAATTTCTGTGAGAATATTTTATGAAAGCCACATGAAGCAAAAATGGATTTAGATGCTCCCACTAGCAGCAATAGAATTAACTAGCAGATGTTGCTTTCTGTTCTAACACCAGAGTATTGCTGCAGTCAGTTTTGGCACAAAACATGCTCTAATCTATTCGACCTTAAAGGGGCACTGTTGTCTGTCTTGGCAGATTTTGACATGCAACACGTTTCTTCCGAGTTTGAGAGTTTATTAACACCAAAATTTTCTGGAACTGGAAAAATCCATTAAACCTTGACCTTTTTTTGTCATATTCCTCAATTTCTCTTTTTCAGAAATGCCCCATAACTACCCTTTGAACTGATTTGACAGGGTAGATACAAGATAGATTTTTCCTTTGGCTGGGGAGGGCGGTGGAGGGGTGTGTGTAGAACCAGGGTACACAGTCTCAGAATAAGGGGCAGGCCATTTAGCACTGAGATGAGGAGGAATTTCTACACTCAGGTGGTGAATCTTTGGAATTCTCTGCCTCAGAGTGCTGTGGATGCTCAATCGTTGAGTACGTTCAAGATTGAGAGCGATAGATTTCTACATTTGAAAAACATCAAGAGATAGGGGGATAGTGCAGGAAAATGGTGTTGAAATAGAAGATCAACCATTATTTCATTGAATGGTGGAGCAGGCTCAAAGGGATGAATGGCCTATTCCTCCTATTTCTTATGTTCTTAATTCCTCAATGGCCTTTTGTGTGCAAACCTAATGCTCTTTGGTGAAAATAAATTCTGCCTGACTTTTTTTCCTTCTTGACTTAATTTTTAATTTTTGTTTTCTAGTATCTAGTATATGAACCATTTACCATCATGCAATCACCAAACCTCTGCTTGTGCAACTTATGTACAGAAGGCAGAGTAGCACCTTTTCTATTTATTCCTTATATTTGTCATCATGCTCCTCTTGCTAACTGGACCATGATAGGGAATTCTTTGCGAAATTGTGAGCATTAACCTAGGATTCTCTGCTATCTGGCCTAGAAAATTGCATTGGATATCCCACTTTTCCAATTGCTACTACCCTTTTCATTTTAGAATACACAACTTCCAGAAAAGTTGTGCTAGTATACTGCTGCCACTCGCCTTGCTTACCACAGGAAGCTCTTCATCTTTCTCTATACTGAAGGGCAGAGGGGTAATCGAACACAACTTCAGTGGCCTATGCTGCTTGCAGTACTGTAAAGAAGGACTTGCATTTAAAGTGGCTTTTACAACCTTTAGAATATCCTAAGCTGGCTTGACAACCAATGAAGTGCTTTTGAAATGTAGGCACTGTTGCAAAATGGCAGCCACATCGCACATAGCAAACTCCCATAAATAGCAATTAAATTTTTTTAAAAACCAAATAATTTGTTTTATGTATTGGTTAGGGGATAAATGGCTCAAACAACAAGGGGAACACCCCTGATCATCATTGAATAGTGTCATAGTATCGTCTTGTGAACCTGAGAAGGCAGATGGGCCACAGTTTGACAACTGAACCGAGCAGCAGCATTTTCAACAGAGCAGCACTCCCTCAATACTGCACTGAAGTGTCAGCCTAGAGTCTGTGCTCAAGCCCCTGCAGTAGGATTTCAACCCACAATCTTTTTGAAAAGGGTGTTAGAACATGCCCAGGGAACTATAGACCAGTCAGTTTAACATCAGTGGAAGATAATGAAACCCTTACTTAAGGGAATAGAAAAACATCTTAGAACCAAAAATATAATAATATCATAAATAATGGATTTCAACAAGTCTTGCTTGACCAACTTCATTGAACTCTTTGGAGAGGTATCAGAGAGAAGACAAGGGTAATGCAGTCGATATGTATCTAGATTTCCAAAATGCTTTGGTAAGGTAATGCTAATTAATAAGGTCAAGCATGTGGAATTGGGGACAATGAGCAGAATGGGTAGCTGACTGGCTGAAAAACAGATAGCAGAGAGTGGGGGTAAGGGGTAGTTATTCAGTGGTAGAAGGTAGGAACTGAGGTCTAGTGCTAGGACCACTGTTCACAGTTCATATTAGCAATTTAGACTTTGGAATCAAAAACATAATTTCTTAATTTGTAGATGACACCAAATTTGGGGGGGGTAGGTGGAGAAGAGGGGGCTTAGTTGACACTGAGGAGGTCTACAACAAATTTCAAGAAGCCATTAATAAACTTGTAGAATGAACATACCGTTGGCAGATGAATTTCAACACAAGTGTGAAGCATTACATTTTGCTAAGGAAAATAGAAGTCATATAGTTAATTTTTGTTACTAACTAGATGGGGATGAAGGAGCAAAGGGATCTGGGAGTACAAATACATAAATCACTAAATGTTGCAACACAGGTCAATAGGGCAAACCAAGCACTTGGGTTTATTTCTGGAAGGATAGAATTTAGAAGTAGAGAAATTATGCTAAATTTTTATTGAACCAAAGGGTGCAAAAGATATGATACCAGATTTGTGAGATATTACCCAGCAGGGAAGGGTGAACAGGCTGAGCCCCTTCCTTTGAGAGGGGTTGACTTAATTGAGGCCTTTAAAATAATTAGAGGATCGGATGAGTAGACACACAGGACTTGACTTTGCTCTGCAAGTGGATGGGCTTTGAGTGAGTTGAAATCTTGCCCAAAGAGTATGTTTGCACTTGTGGGGAAGAGCAATACTAGAGACCATCAATACAAGATAGTTACCAAGAAATCAAATAGGGAGTTTAGAAGTGACTTCTTTACCTGGAGTTGAGAATGTGGAACTCGTCAACAAGTGGAGTAGTTGAAGCAATCAGTTTAGATACAGTTGAGGGGAGGCTTGATTAGCATATCTGGGAGAAGGGAATAGAGGGTTATGCTAATCGTTAGATAAGGAAGGGTAGGAGAAAGATTGGAGCATAAAGACTGGCATAGGGTGGCTGGGCTGAATGGCCTGTTTGCGCTGCTTATTCTCCAATTCTATGTAACCTTCTAGCACAGAGGTGAGAGTGCCACCACTGAGCGAAGGCTGACACCCAATTTTAGAGCAAATGCACATACTTCTTTTAGTATAATTCATGAATACTGTTAAAAGAATCCTTATTCGTTCATCCAAAATCATGTTAAACATAAAAGTTACCTGATTTATATGATGAATTGTTGAATCAGAAATTAACATTTGATTTTTGTCTGTTTTTGTTTCCTCCTTGGGCTATAGATGAGGTAGTATGGTATTACAGTAAGTCTGCTGAAACTTAAGAACCCTTTACTTCTGTGTGTATGATATTTATTGGATCAACTGCGAAACCAGGGGATATAGGAGAGAAAGAGAAATCTTGATCTCAGCTAGTCTGTTGGAATATTTTTGACAGGGACTGAATGTACTGTATTTGCTGAAGTATCTGTCAGCAGTGAACCAGAAAAATTAGTTTGGCTTGCAAGGCTGACTAGGCTTTTCCTTCCTCCGCGCATCTTTTTGTTTACAAAACACAAAATGGATCTCCTTGAATTCAGCTGAATTTGACAGCCTGTGCTGTAAATTCTAAACATTCCATGTGCTTTTTTGTTTCTCTCCCCTTGACTTCTGAAGGGATGGATTCTTACTGGAGTGTAGTTCCATTGGCACTGGTTTCCCTCGCTCAGCTCTAAAGAGGCCGTGTGTGAGACTAGATACTCAAAGCGTCAATACTTTTGTGCTGTGAAGGGTATCACAACCTGGCCAAATCTTATCACCCTCAACATTTTCTGCTGGTTAGCAATAAGAAGCAGGAATAGCAGTTGGAAGGTTTCTAAGGCAACCTGATACTGATTTATAGCATTCTTTTGGGTACCTTGGCTGAGAGGAAATACATCTGGGGCATTTATCCTGGAACCTTACTGAAGTGTACAGCTCAATAATACATTGGGGAATCCCAAGTGTGCTGTATTCTATGGAGTTTGACATTTATTGACAGTAATTATTCTCACTGATTTCCTTTTCAAAGTGTAAAAGCTGCATCCGTGAGACATTGCTCCCAACTACAGTTATGCCCATGTTCCTTCTGAAGGAATTGGACGTTTTACCCATTTATGTTGTTGATGGCCAACTACCTGCTCAAAAAAAAATGAGACCGTGCTGAGAGAGATTAGATGAATAGGTTTTGCATTGGGGTAGAGAGAGGCCCGAATAACGTACTCAAGTGCTACCTTGTGATTTAATCAGCCCACAGTTTGCCATAGCAGAGCTAACTTTATCATTCACGGCACCTGTTAATGAAGGCTTTGGGATGAACTGCCTTTTTCATCGATTGGGAAAGTTTTCCATTTTCCTCTTGTCAGGAACTTGGGAGTTTGTACCTTTTTTAGTCTTGCTGAGTTATATTGAGTGTTTATGCCAGTTTTATAATTGGTTCAGAGTGGAAAAAGCAAACGGGGGCACCATCACTGTTTGGACGATTGTCTTCGGACATGGCTGCCTTTTAGATTGTGCCCTGCAGCCCTGTGTGGTGATTCTGCTCATCAGAATTCTGTTAATGTTTATCTGCAGGTAGGACTTGGTAACATCTGTCTGTACACTGGCCTTTTTCCACTTGGATTTAAATTCAGTCCAATTTCAGTGAAAGTCTTTTTTTTTCCTCTCTACTGTTTGTGAAGGTACTACATATAATTTCAGGTTGCCTGAATCCAATCCCTAGTGGGTAAAGTTGCCTTATGTTGGCACACTCGCACACAAAACAATTAGTTAGATGGATTTGGAAAGAGGAAAAGTGTCGCTCGGGTGAAGGGACAGAGTAGAAATAGCTTTTGCTCGCAGCTGATTTGTATTGCGTCTAACCTAGGATTTCTTGATGCCAGCACTGTAGCCCCAGGAGAGCCCTAATAGGGTGGGAAGTAAACAATCTTGACACTCCTCAACTTGAAGATCAGTTAGTTTAAACTGTTGGGTCTCATTTGCACGGTCCCCTGTCAGTTGCCTGCCCAAAACAGGTGGGAAATGGGAGCTGGCCAGCAGGCAGGAGAGGATTGTGTTGCAAGGGGCAGCCACCAAGGACCAAACAGAGGCCGAAATTTTCCCTCTGAAGGGCAAACCCGCTATTCTTAGCCCCACACGGAAAGCTTTAAAACAAAGTTTCGAAACTTACCTCTTTGAGTCTCTTCTGTCCCCAACACTTCTGCCCACTGGGCTGGTCTGGTGGAAAATGACAATGGCTTCCCTGCTTAGGCTTATGGTTAAAATAGCAACCACAGCCCCAGTCGCCAACAGAGCCTTAGCCGCATATTTCGAGAAGGATCCCACTAGTCTTTGGGAAATGACCTTCTTGCCTGCTTAGAAGAGCAGGTTAAAATCATAGAATGAGCGTTGGCGCAGTGTCAGTGGGTCAACTGCATGGGAGATTTTAGCTGTCCAGCAGCCAAAAGTGACTTGTGTGTCTGAAATCAGTTGTTCCATTTCCTTTTTAATAATATGCCAGGGTTGAATACAGAATTTCAAAAGAAATGTTCTTATCTAATAACGGTAGGGACTCCTTTCTAATACTCAGTTTGCTAAACAGTTAAGAATGATCTGGCTTGGCACTGCTTTTAAAACAACGTCATGGTGTTTCTTTAGCAAGCAAAACTGACCTTTCCCTCCCTGGTATCCGGCAGTGTTTTGATGCCCACCCTGATGACGAGGTGAACGTGACTCATATGATGAAAGCTGGTGGTGGGGTGTGGATGGCCTTCTCTGCAGGGTCCTCCATTCGATTATTTCACACAGAGACTCTGGAACATCTGCAGGAAATCAATGTTGTTCCACGCGGCACATTCTTCACTCCAGGTAAGATGCTTCACACTGCACAGGAAACCTGCAATTTGTTTGCATTTTGGCCTATGTATTTTAACATCAAAGGTAGCAATGCCAGCCTCGTGTTTGAGGGCAGCCCATAGGAATAGTACCAACTGCACCAAGTAATGATGAGGTGCAAACCTAGGATCCTAGGAAATAAATTCCTAACTTCAAATATTGAAAGAATAAAAGACTTACAGTGCCTTTCACAACCGTAAGACATTCCTAGCACTTTCCCACCAATTAAGTAGTTTGAAGTATAGCTTCATTTGAAATGTAGGAAACACGGCAGCCAATTTACAGACAAATTCCAACGAACCACAATGAATGACCTGACCTTAGTAGTGTTGGTTGAGGGATATTGGCCAGGGCACCAGGGAGAACTTCCATGCTGTTCTTCAGAATCGTGCCATGGGGTCTTTTATGCTGGTAGTCGGGGCTCCAGTTTAATGTCTCATCCAAAACGTGACGCCTTTGACAGTGCAGCACTCCCTCAGTGTCTGATTTTGTGTTCAAGTCTCTGGAGTGGGATTTAAACCCATGCACGGACCTCCTGACCGTGGCAGGAGTACTACCACTGATCCAAAGCACTTGTGCCTTGCATACTGCAACCACTTGTCCCCCTTCCCTGGGAAAGGGACCCTTTTAATTCCTCTATACTTGCTGGGATAGCTCCATTTCTTAATCCTCTTTCTTTACCTTGATGGCCACCAAGTAAATGAGCAGAAAAAGAGCCGAGTATCATCTCTGGCAACATCTCACAGCCACAAATAAGGCTGTACTTGAGGGGAGATGGGCTATAATTGGGCCCCAGGCTGTATTATGAATACTAGTGAACTTATCCAGTTTATGTTAGAGTAATCATGATAGAGACTGAAAATATTTACATTCTGGTCACCTGAGTTTTTGATAAGCAACATTTCATTTTAATGTCCCTAGTGCTCTCTTTCTCACCCCATTGTAACACAATATTATTTTACTGTGAGAATTGCTTTATTTGGTTCCTGCTGCAGCTTGTTAAATTAACCCAAATCAGGAAAGCTGTTTGGAATTTGAGCAGTTCTCCCAATTGTCCTCTAAACCAGATTACAACACTGTCGATGAGCTGGGTGTAGAATGGGACAGTGGGAATTCCTGAGGGGATGGAGTAGGGGGGGTTGCGGGTGAAGAGAAGATGGTTGTTATAGAGTTGAACTCAAAGTCCCAACGCTAGGGTATGGAGTGAGACTGAGGAGTCCCTGAAGCAGGATGCGAAAATAGGTTTGAATGGTTTTTAGACCAGCATAATAAAATGCAACCACATTTTTTTGAGTATTGCACACGTCTGATTTTTAGATGAGATTTATATGATTTAGGAAGGCAACTCATTTCAGAAGGGTGAGTTCCTTCCTAACTACCTGGCCTAAATTTAGTCAGCCTTGGCCAAGCATTTAGTTACACAAGTCCCATCACAAAACTGCTACAGTTCAACAGTTGAACAACAAAACACTGCGGATGCTGGAAATCTGAAGTAAAACCAGAAAATGCTGCAAATATTTCTTCCACAGCTTTCCTGTTGTCACCATAAACAGCTGAGCACTCATGTTCTCTCACACGCTTTTATTCAGACATCTTATTCACAATTCCTATGAGTGTTGCTACCCAGTGATTGACCACCATTGTATACCATTTTTAACTTTGGTGATATATAGATCAATAAATCAAAAAAAGCAAGGACCCAGCAAAATGTATATAGCCTATCTTGGTCTGTTTCAATCATCTTGTTATGATCATTGACTGGTGAATGGCTTTAATAGGCAATTTTCCAGCCCTTCAGAAATCCGGAAGTTGCAATTGAACTAACTCCGTGGGAAGAATGTTCCCCAGGAGGGAGGGAGGGAGTGGGCGTGTGCAGGCGCGCCTCCGATCGGGGGCTCACGCCATTTTAAGTGGGTGGGCCAATTAAAGCCCGCCCAGCGTGATGTCCGCCAGGAAGCGCTATGCGTTCCCTGTGCGGGCGGGGGTGGATTCCCTAAGCCGAGAATGAGCTCTTTCACGCATGCACGCAAAAGAGTGCACTCATCTCCCTGAGGTTAAGTGCTGCCTCCGGGAGATTGGCGCCAAATTCAAAAATGTGAAATATAGACAAATAAAATTTCCCTGACGTCTCCTCATGTGACACTGTCACATGAGTTGGGAAATGTCCATCATTTTTAATTCATCATCCCGCTGGTGGATGAGGTTTCATGCTTTTTCTGAAGCCCGCCAGGGCTCCTGGCCTGCCCGCCAATCCTAAGGTTGGATGGGCAGGCCCATTAACTAGTTCAATTACTTTTTAAATGGCCTCAATTGGCCATTGACAGGTCGGCGGGCGCACAGCTGATTCGGCTGCGCCCCCGCCGACTTGAAAATTGAAATGATGTGGGGTGATGTCGGGAGTTCCGCCCGTCATTTTACTCAGCGAGTGGGCCCACCCCCCCGCTCGCCGAACTCAATATCCTGCCCCATATCAACACAGATCAATCCTTACACATCAAACACAGACAGTTAATTCATCTGTAGGCTGCAATGCCCAACAGTACCTGCATAAGTGTACACACACGCTGGAAAGGCTAAATGTCATAGCTTTTTTTGGAAATACAAGGACTGATGGATTGCCGAATGGGAAAGCAATCTTAATCTCCGGACCACAATCCGTTAAGTAAATCCAAAAGTGTGTAAATTTTGCAATTGGTTCTGCACATACTGCCATCTCTCTGTTGGTTTTTAATGTCTGGTTAGTGGCTGCAGAGAGAAATTGCCAATGGTAATGGAAAAGACCAAATGTGGAAAGGGCCCAGATTTATTTAAATGGCCAGACAGGCTCTGTCAATGCTGATGATACAAAACCAAGCTCATGGTCTGATTTGACAGCCTGCCTGTCATTATTCTATTCCTAAATTCTATTATTAATTATAGTATTAGTGATTAGATAAAGGGAAGAGAAAATGTCCAGAGGAAGTACTCTTTTGTTTGTAGGATCATAGAAAGTTCACGGCGCAGAAAGAGGCCATTGTGGCTGCACCAGCTGAAAAACCTGCCACCCAGCCTAATCCCACTTTCCAGCATTTGGTGCGTAGCCCTGAAGGTTACGGCACTTGAGGTGCACACCCAGACACCTTTTAACTGAGTTGAGGGTCTCTGCCCCTACTACCCTATTTCAGGCAGTGCGTTCCAGGCCCCCACAATCCTTCGGTTTGAATACAAAGAACAAGTTCTTGCTCCTGGACCTTAACATTATCTGGACTTCTGTACAATGATGTTTTTCTCCTTCCTCCTCCTTCTTTAAGGCCAAAGGAATATTTTGGTGACGTGTTTGCTGGTTTGCCAAGGGATGCTCTGGATTGGGACCAATCAAGGAATTTTGATCGCTTTACCAGTATCGAAACTTGAAGGAATTCCAAAAGTAACAGGTAAAGATTTTTTTCTCTCTCTTAATAATCGCAGTTTTGTAGTTTCTTTCACAAGATGAGTCTTGTTGGAGTTATAGAGAGAACAGAGGGACTGACATGGTTACTCAAACACCAGATAGATAGGAAAGAATACCTTGTGATGTAGTGCCACAGTGAATGAAGGTGTGCATTGGAACATATATGAATCCAACATTATGCATAATTTATTACTAAGTAGCACCAAACTGGTTCAGAAATTTAGACAGTTAAAAGGAATATAAGTGTTTTGTAAGTGTAGTAAAGGATGTTGTTTTGAGCTGGGGGTTAAGGCCTGTTGTTCAGCAGTGTCAGGGGAGATTAGCTGTACTGCAATCACTTCCTAAATGTCTGAAAGTGTTAGGGCAGTGTGGAGGAAGCTTTATCTGCAACTGGTCCACATTATACTTGGGAAGTGTTGTCAGGACACTGTAGAAGAAGCATGAATCTGCATTGAACCCTTGCTTGATGTTGGTGTTTTTAAAACAATCTATTTTTTTGCATCCTTGCATAGACGGACCTCTTTCATTCATAGCATCCCTGTTAAGTGTTTCAAGTTAATATGATGACACAGGGAGTTGTCCAACGGGCGAGACTCTGCATTGTGTTTTTAGTCATGTTCCCAGTCACTGAGTTTTATTCCTCTCTCCTGTGCAGGAAAGGGAATGATTTCTCTCAACGCACACTGTGGGCCTGTGGAGTTTCTGATCCCCACCATTGGCTCTTTGGACTTGGAATTACTGAAAAGCGAGTCCACCGAGGACATGCCTGAATATCCAGAAGGGAATGGCAAAGAGGATTCTTCCTCCCAGGAATCCCTTCACGAGCAGCACAACCACCTGGATAAGAAGCAAGGGATCTTGCTGCGTTACAACCTACGCTCCACTTCTCACTTGCCCGGTCAGTTACTGTCAGCACACGGCAGCGAGGCTCAGGCCACTGAGAGCTCCCTGGAGCACAGCGTTGAGGACGGTTCCATCTATGAGATAGTAGATGACCCGGACGTGTGGGTTCGAAGCAGGTCTTCAGCCCGAGAGGTTGTCAGAAAGGAGAAGGTCAGCTCGGTTGCCATTGCCTCTGGAGGCAGGGGCTACCAGAACTTTAACAGAGACTTCAAGCCGACAGTACACAACAAGAATGAAAACACATTGCTGATTTGGCAGATTCCACTGACTTTGTAGGGTTCTGACTTTGTACAGATTTGCGTTTGTTGAATGTGTCTACCAGAAGTACACTCTGTTATAAGATTGCACCATGTTCAATTGTCTGCAACTCTGAGTTTTGAAGAGAAATTCCATCTTACAAACAGAGTTACATGTTCAATTGTCTGGAGGTTGTGCATCTCTCAAGTGGTTAGCATGAAGATTTCAAAGCATTCTATACCATTATTAGGGCTAGCTGACCTATTCACATTTGGAACTCTTTTAAGGAGGATTCAGCTGTAACACTCTCTGCCCTACCTTTCTTGTTGGTGAATGGTGCAGTGCACAGAACGATGGAGGCAAGGGTATATTGTGCCATAGATTTGCCTTTTCTTGCTCCTTTCCTCTTTTTGTATTTCTTCCACTTTCTCACCCCTAAGTCATTAAGTTATTGGGCCTGTGCTTGCTGTTTTAGAAAGGGAGGAATGTTGAAGTCATTCCCAGGTCACTTTTTCTCCTAATTTTCTCACATCTTCCCACACCTCTTCTACAAAGGTGCAGACTCATGTTGGGGTAATGAATCCATGGGCGCTGGTAGCCCTTTGACACTGTGCCCAAGTGGCCACTCTTCATATGGGAACCTAGATATTGAATGTCTTTAGGTTATTTGAATCTGGAGAGCACCAAAGCTGAACCCTATCTGGCATCCACACAAACATGCACTTTTCAGCAGAAATCACTGGATAACGATTGCATCCCGTGGCACTCTCTCCCAGCCTGGGAATGCTGAAGTCCATCTTCCCGTGCCGCTATCGCATTCTACCTGGTTGGTTGGCTTACAAATGGAATAAGTGGAAGGACCTGGTCGGCTTCTTCAACCATGCAGGAAAAATAATTGGGAGCAATGTGAAAATAAAGTTCTCTTTGGTGGATGCAACTTGTGAGCTTGATAACTCAGCAATTATGTTTCAACTATTTGTGTGTATATTTAATTTTTGTAACAGTTCAATGGTTTGAAGACTGGTGCTGATGATCCTGGTTTCATTTGACACATGGGTGCAAACAGCCAGGTTATAGAATGTCTTATTTCATCCTAATCCCCTCTCTTTCCTAGTTGTAAATAATCTGCTAAAAGCTACACCTCCCAAGTATGAATTGTGACACTTTTGTATTCCTATTATTGGTGAGATTACAAACCACTCTGATAAGTCATTATCTTTTCCCGCACTCTCACCAGGGCATTTAATAACTTGACTGAGAGGGTAGACCCCCAATGCTGTTCCACTGCTACTTTGGGGAATTATGTAAACAGCTGGATGCTGAGACTTGCCCTGGTTCTCATACTCTGGTGGGTGTGTGGCATCCTTTCAGAATACCCCTATACCATTATGGCTATAACTAAAAATGCAATGGGCAGAAAATTACAAGTTCCAACCTACTTTCTAACACTGGGTACGGCCAAATATTCACCCATGTTAGATTTAACTTCCCAAAATCAAAGGTTACTCAACTGACAGAAAAATAAAACTGTTTAAGAACGACAAATTGGGCAAGAAAACGAGGACTCATTATCTTTTCAAATAGGAAGATATCTCATGACTTTTTTGCTCTTCCCTAATGAATGGCCAAAGTGTACATCAGGGTAATTCTGTACAGCCTCCTGCACTTTGACACTAGCAGACAAATATTTGTGTGCAGTCTTTGAACTGGAATCTGATGAAGGGAATACTTGTATTTATGGTGTAAAATACTAGTTCTTGTTGCTGGAAATAGTTGTGATCTCCAAGAAGAGGGCAGAGTAAGAATGTTGCATGATTATTGACGCTATCATTTGGGAATCCTTAGTCTGGTTTTGGAACCATGTAACTGCAGAGGTTTACAGCACAGGAGTCCATTTTGCCCATTGTCTGTGCCAGCTCTTTACTAATGACATATTGCCACAATATGTAAATATTGACTCCTTCAGAGCCATAGCAATTGGTTTTTACTCAGGGTTTAAGATCCCCCAAAACAGAAGCTGTTCTTGCATGCTGAAAGTCAAAACTTGTATTTGAGGGCACTATTTCACTATTCTGCAAATTGTACATCTTCTGGTCCTTCAGCCACTCTTTTCCTGCCAAGGGAGCATAGAGCAACATCGTTCCATGTCCCTCTGATTGCAGATGATCATTTAGTTTCCTACCCTTCTCTCCAATACCATATTTCAGTATCCATGGGACACTAATTCTAAAAGGAACTAATTTGGACCTAATAAAACTCACTCAATCAGTCAAAACACTGAGCTGCAACCAATCCCTGGGACTGCTCAAATCCATCCTTGTGGAAATTAGACTGTTCAATCATTAAAGATCTTCTACTTAGAATCTGAACTCTGTTTTACTCTTGTTTGTTTACTCTAACAATGGAATCAGTATAATAAATCACTGGGAAGCCTCAACTATTTTTCGGTGTGCATCCAAGTTCCAACCAAAGGTGGCCGTTCATGTGTGACCTCTTTGTTCTATTGCTTACTGATAACTATGCTTGGAGGTCAAGTTGAATGCAATTGAGTCAATCAACTGGCCTTTCTGGTCCTAACAAAATGGAGATGTGCATTCCCTGGTGTCATTGGCTTAATTTAGTGTTAATCACTAGCTTTGCCTCCAGGGTCATGATACTGAGCATTGGTTTTCAAGTAAGATAATTTTGGGAATACAGAATGATGGGTCAGTGACTTCCCAAACAACCTCTGCTGACAAAGATGTTTCCAAGGAGCTGCTTAGTGGAGACCAACAATAAAACCAAGTAGGATCAGCAGTTCCATTTTGTAACTGGTTCTGTGGTTTTAATAAGAGTCTTTTCATTTGCTCTGGATATGGATCATTCTGCCTTCTAATAGCATGACTAATTTTTCTCACTGGCCAGTAAGCAAGAGAGGAATGCTGAATCCCAGCTTGCTGACACCCCAATTTTAGGAAATCTGATTGGAGCTGTGTAGATATTTGCCATCTCTGATATGCTCAGGGTGACTGGGAAAGAGGGAGTGGACTGCAAGAAGCCTCAGCCTTATGAATATCGTGAAATGTTAACATTTTTGACAAAGAACGATTGGTACTCGGAAAACAAGGAAAGACAGCTTGCGTCAGGAAGTGTATTTTATCGTATTTTGGCAGCATTTCTCTATACCAAGTCTTTAGTAGCAATGATTTGCATACCCATAAGATCATAAGATTAAATGATGTTGGCCATTTTTATAAGAATGAAAGCCAAAGGCTAACCTGAGTATTGTAATGTGTATTTATAGATTACTTGTTTTGAGCTGATAAGTGCAAGTGGTTGGGATTCCCAAGTATTACTGACCCAAATCCAATTTCTATTTTCATTTGAGTTCTGTTTTTTATCCCTGACTATCTACAAGTGATTACAGAACCACTCTCCCGTGAAATATATAGGCCACAATCAGAGACATAGTGAAGGAAAGTATATCCCCCTATTCAAATACTCTTAAACTCCATTCAGAATTAGCCTCAACTAATAAAATGAGTTAATAAGCTTTTAACACACTGCTGGACAGAGGGGGCATGGTCTGCACTTAACCAGCCTTATCTTGGTATGAAAGCCCTCCAATCACCAAAGATAAACATTTTTTGCACAATTTAAAAGAAAATTATAGGCGAAAGGTTTGATTTCTAATAGCTGGGACTTAGTTGCTTTTTGGTTGCCTGGGGCAAAAATTGAATTGTAAATGTTGACCCTGAGCTACACCGACATGTGTCTATTTATGGTGACCAGATAAATTGGAGATTTGCGGATTTTTATTCACATTTGGGGTGGCATGTGAGGTGATGGTGAGTATTACATTCTATTCCAGTCTTTGACAACAGCACCATAGTGTCCTGTTGTATGGTGTTCAGCTGCAAAGCCTGGCTCAAAAGGATTGTCTGTTTATTGTCAATGTGTTTACACGGTAAATGACTCTCCTTTTCCTTTCTAACTGGATTTACTTAGAGAGTCTACTTTGGACCAATGTCAAGCAAACTGCACGTGTTCCTGTGGCCACTTTTACACTGGCACAGTTTCAGTTTGGATTTTCGGACCCTGAAGCCTGCATTGCTAAACCTGCCTCCCCTGTCTTACCAGTAGAGTGACTGGAAATTTGCAAGCACTGTGTTAATCAGGCATATCTGCCTTTCAAAGAAATGCCCTGCTTTGTGAGACCACAATTTACCCAATAGTTTAGTACGCTATACTACTATTATAGTACAGAGCAGGAAAGCCCCAGGGTCAATCTCTGGAGTTGGCTGGTCTCAGCTGGAGCAGTGCTGGTGGTCTTTTGTATCTCCAGCTGAAAGAAGGAACCATCAATAATTAGTCGTGGATTTTAAAGATCCGGTTAATTTATCTTCTGCAGTTTGAACAGTTTAAGCAAGCTGTTTCATGCTGCTACTATGCAAGTGGCTACGCAAGTGGTATTTTCCACTAACGAGATGCTGCTGTCAGTCCAAAAAAATGTTCTGCCTACCACACTTAAGCAATGTTGTGTATGAATTTCAGTGCAGGTATGATGCCAGGTAGGTAGGCTGTACATCCCAGTGATTGGCTGATTGAATCGAACAGCATGTTCCTTCCTTGGTGGGGATGGCAACATTATGTTAATGTCACTGAACTAGCAATCTAGGGGCCCATGCTAATGCTCTGGGGCTGTGGGTTCAAGTCCCACCAAGGCAACTGGTAGAATTTAAATTCAATTAATAAATCTGGAGTATAAAGCTAGCCTCAGTAATGGTGACCATGAAACCATCATCGATTGTCGTAAAAACTCATCTGGCTCAGTAATGTCCTTTGAGTAAGGATGGCAGATTTCCTTCCCTAATCTGGCCTACATGTGACTCCAGACCTACAGCAATGAGGTTGACTCTTAACTGTCCTCTGAAATGTCAAGAGCAATTAGGGATGGGCAACAAATGCTGGCTTTGTTAGTGATGTCCATATCCCATGAAAGAATAAAATGAAAAGTTGTTCATAATAGGCAGAGTACAGACTGTACTCAACCAGCCTGCACTTGCAAAACCCAAAACAAAATGTCTACTGTTAGATTTGGTGGTTGCGCAGCACTTGCTGAACAATCCTGAGTGTGCTAATAGCTACACTAACAACCAATTTAAGACAATCAGTTGAGCTTGTAACATTGCTCATTTACACTTACTAGAAGCAACATACATTCATGCAAAGAGACCCGTTTTCTTCAAGGAAAAGGAATATGCTCAAATTTTTTGCTTTTTCTTAATTATCCGGGAGCTTGGGGAGCCTATAGTTCCCTGTTGCTTTCTCCGTGGCAATTTTCACCTCAGCCAATCAGTCGGCTTGCCAACCAATCAGCACTCTTTTCTCTCATGGTATAAATTATGATTGTTTGAAATTTGGCATTCTTGCATTTGTCCTGATGAGTACAAGATGGAAAGGCAACGTGTCTCTCTTTTCAGCAATATTTAATTTTTTTGATGCACCATTGGATGGGGACAGGAGGTCACTCAGCCCTCGAGCAAAGGTGGATCATGACTGATCTATGTGTTAACTCCATCCATGTGCCTTGGTTCCGTAGCCTTAATTACACTTTCCTGATAAAAATTTCAAAACTGATGGATAGATTTCTAACACATGCCTCCCCCACCCCATATCAATATCTTCTTGGGGGATGGTGTTTTGAATTTCCTTTACCCTTTGTGTAAAAAAGTGCTTTGAAGGGCATATTCCAAATTTTATGTCCCCTCATTCTGGAGTCATTGTTCTTGTGTGATCAAGCTTCCAAAGCAATGGTTGATTGGACCATTAACCTGATAGGCACTGTGGTATAAGGGTCTGGCACATAAAGAGTTAATGTGCAACTGAGTGCAGTACCACTTAAACAGTGATGTTGGAGGTGTCAGCTGTGGCTCAGTTCATAGCACCCTCGCCTTTGAATCAGAGGGTTGTGGGTTCATGTCCCACTCCTGGAAACCAAGAACTGTGATTGTACTCGAAAGAGTTGCAATCTGTGACTGTTGATAACTCGAAAGAGTTTAAACAGTGATGTAAGAAAACACATGACCCACACCTAGGGGTCAGTCAGGTGTTGGATAGAATCGTGTGTACCAGCAAGCATGGAGACAACTTCCAGCTGAACCCTTTACTGTATAGTTCTTGTAGTTAATAAATACATAACCTACTTAAGACTACGAAAACTTCATTAAGACCTACCAAATGGTATCCAACGCCCTATAACAGGCACTGGATTTGGCAGCTGCAGCACATTCAGTAAATGGAGTTAGGTTTCAGATCAACCACGATCTCATTGAATGGCGGAACAGTAGAGGGGCTAATTGGCCTCCTGCTGTTCCTATGTTCCTGCTCCTGACTAGTACCAAATAGTCCCCCCTGGGATTTGGGTATGTGACTTGAGGGAACAGAATTGGGTTCAGTAGCAAAGCTCTCCACAGTCGAATAGTTTGTTGGTATTTGGACTGCGATGCGTGAGGTACCAGAGCATTCCTAATGCCCTTAGAACCCTACAGCAGCATAAGTTAGTGCCTTCAGAAAGTAGAAACTTGGGAAGGAGAACAATCTGCAATCTCTGTAGCAATGCCACAACAGACTAGGATTTTATGAGGTGGAAGGTATTTTTAATATAAAAGTAGTTACGAGTGAATGATAACAATGTAAATAATCTCATCACGGGGGCAAGATGATAAATCACTTCAGTGCAGCTTAGTCACAGTTTGAGGACAGCTGAACTCTGAAGATTTTTTGCTGTAATTGCACCCATTCATTATTCTCCACATAATAACACATGTTTCAATGAGTCAGAACCTCTAAAAAAAATAAATTGCAAATTTAGAAACCACTCTCAAAACGTTTTAAAAAGCGTGCTTATGCAAAACAGGCTCCCAGGAGATAAAGAGGGTAAATTCTGCACTCCCACTGCCCCAGGGCAGGGCAGGCTCCAGGGGAGGGAGGGACGGAGGGGTGCAAACACTGCTAATCACTAGAGCCCGTGGCCCTAGGGCGACCCGGGCTCGTTGGCCGAGTAGCCTGTCAATGGGGATGCTCCGTGTCCAAAGCAGTCAACAGGTTGTTCGCAACAGCAGCAATCATTGGCCTATTTTGACGTGCCAGATTCCCCAGTCCTTCCTTCACTTGCTTACCTCTTGGTGTTGTGAGGCTCGGTGCGCTGCTTCCTTCTCTTGCTGGAGTCTGGAAGCTGCTGGGGTGGAAGGTAAATGTCTCCATGTTTACCTCCCCTCCCAACATCTTCTCTGAGTCCTGAAGCCCAGTCCAGCCCTTCGGCATCATTAACGATGGTGTCTGTGGCCCACGGTCCTCCCCCGCGGTTTCTTCTCGTTGTTGGGAGGGGAAGGGCCCTGGACACCATCGACGGAGGGACTAGACTGGGGAGGACTTCAGGATTTAGAGAAGAGATGAGGAGGGGAAGGGTCCTGGACCATGATTCTCGGAGCAGTAGGGAAGGGTTTTACTTTTGAATTCTGCAAATGCCCCCTTCAACATGAATTTTTATCATAATTCTTTCTCCAGGTTAGTTTTTCATCGGTCTGATTTAATTATAGTACAAAGCAACCAAAGTGAGTAGTGGGTTTCTGATTGTTCACATTTGTATCCCGGAATATGCACCACCCTTCCTTTCTGTTAGCGAGGCAGGTTGACTGAGGTATGTTTGGGTTAGTGTAGCTATGCTTAAATTTTTTAGTGAAATAATTTTTGAAAAGCTTGCCAAATAAAATACAAACTGATTGCACCTCTCTGTTGAACATGAAAATGAAGAAGTAAAGGAGAGAGAGAGATGTGCAATGTGCAGTAAAGCAGAACATTCATTTCCCTGAACTATCACACGTTCCATTTCAATTATCCGCCCCTTCATCGGACTTTGACAGAGCTGCAGACTGGGGCTGGGGGCAGAGGCACATCTCCGGCCCGCACAGGTGAGCTGGGTGAGCTGGCTATTGGGAAATGGGGAAATTTCTGCCAGTGGCCGCCGAAACCATGATATCTGAGAGAGTCAGGTACAACTCCCACTTTCTGCTCCTCCAATCACAGCCTCATATTTTCTCCATCTCTCTCTGTTCCGCTCCCGTTTTCCCAGTTGGGTTTCGATTCTCCGCTCGAGTCTGTCCTTCCGCCGCCTTCACACTCTCTGTAGCACAGAGTCACACATTCCCCGGCTCTGTGGTCAAACACCCTTTTCGATTAGATGTATCTGATGGTAAAAGGCGGAGCAGGGCAATGGAAAAGCACTGAAATTAAACACTAACCCGAATGGAAGCAGAGTGACAGGTGGCAACCTGGTGACATGTTATGTCAGAAGAGTTTTACAGGAATCCGGATAACTGAATGTACCCAGTGGAAATTCTGAATCCACCCGGACTTCTGACAAAATATCCAAGTCAGTCTGGACCTGGAAAAATTTATTCATTTTGCTTCCAAATTCCACCCCTCCATCATTGTCACATGGTCCATCTCTGAGACTTCCCTTCCTTGACCTCTCTGTTTCAATTTCTGGTGATAGACTGTCCACCAATATTCATTACAAGCCTACCGACTCCCACAGCTACCTTGACTACAGCTCCTCACACCCCGCTTCCTGTAAGGACTCCATCCCATTCTCTCAGTTCCTTCGCCTCCGTAGCATCTGTTCTGATGATGCCACTTTCCAAAACAGTTCCTCTGACATGTCTTCCTTCTTCCTTAACCGAGGTTTTCCAGCCACGGTGGTTGACAGGGCCTCAACCGTGTCCGGCCCATCTCCCACTCATCCGCCCTCACACCTTCCTCTCCCTCCCAGAAACATGATAGGGTCCCCCTTGTGTTCACTTATCACCCCACCAGCCTCCGCATTCAAAGGATCATCTTCCAACATTTCCGCCAACTCCAGCATGATGCCACCACCAAACACATCTTCCCTTCATCCCCCCTGGCGGCATTCTGCAGGGATCGTTCATTCTGGGACACCCTGGTCCACTCCTCCATCACCCCCTACACCTCAACCCCCTCCCACGGCACCTTCCCATGCAACCGCAGAAGGTGCAACACCTGTCCCTTTACTTCCCTTCTCCTCACCGTCCAAGGGCCCAAACACTCCTTTCAAGTGAAGCAGCATTTCACTTGCACTTCCCTCAATTTAGTCTACTGCATTCGTTGCTCCCAATGCGGTTTCCTCTACATTGGAGAGATCAAAAGCAGACTGGGTGACCGCTTTGCGGAACACCTTTGGTCTGTCCGCAAGCATGACCCAGACCTCCCTGTCGCTTGCCATTTCAACACTCCACCCTGCTCTCATACCCACATGTCCGTCCTTGGCCTGCTGCATTGTCCCAGTGAAGCTCAACGCAAACTGGAGGAACAGCACCTCATCTTCCGACTAGACACTTTACAGCCTTCCGGACTGAATATTGAGTTCAACAATTTTAGATCATGAACTCTCTCCTTCATCCCCACCCCCTTTCTGATCTCCCTTTTTTCTCCAATAATTTATATATATTTTTCTTTTCCCACCTATTTCCATTATTTTTAAATGTATTTCCATCCATTGTTTTATTTCTACCTTTTAGCCTATTTCGATCCCTTCCCTTCCCCTCACCCCACCCCCACTAGGGCTATCTGTACCTTGCTTGTCCTGCTTTCTACCCTTAATTAGCACATTCCTTAGATAATATCATCACCTTCAACACCTCTTTGTCCTTTTGTCTATGACATCTTTTGGCTATCTCCACCTATCACTGGCCCTCTATCCAGCTCTACCTGTCCCACCCACCCCCACCCCCCACCACCCCCCCTTAAACCAGCTTATATTTCACCTTTCTATTTTTACTTAGTTCTGTTGAAGAGTCATATGGACTCGAAACGTTAACTGTGTTCCTCTCCGCAGATGCTGCCAGACCTGCTGAGTTTTTCCAGGTATTATTATTTTTGTTTTGGATTTCCAGCATCTGCAGTTTTTTGCTTTTATCCAAGCCAAATGTTCCCGGTATTTTTTTGTTGGGTAAAAAAATGTAAAGATGTGGAAGCAGTGAGGAACTTGAGATTGGGCGGGAAGACAGCTCCTGGAATCAACAATTCACAAGGTTGCTTTCTGACAAGTCTGTATGAAGGAATAAAAGAAAGTTCCCAGTTACAATGATGTGTCAATAGTGGTTTCAATTCTAACACTAAACCTAACCGTAACAATGTTGTCAATACTGTTTTTAAAGACTAACCCTAACCTAACCCCAACCTAATCCCAGCCCCAAGTATCATCCTGAAACCATAACTTTCAATGGACTTTATAAATAGATGCATAGAGTACAAAAGCCTAATAAGTTTTTCTAAAGCCACAGGAAACCGTTCAACCCCACTCTGACTATGCTTCCCAAATCTGGGTGCCCGAAGGATGTGAGGGGGAGGGTTAAAGGTGTTGGGGGGGTGGGGGGTGCAAAGGTGGAGATAAGGGGCCCAGAAACAGGAGAAGCACCGAGACTGACGATTTCTCTTCCTGGCCCTGGTGCAGGGGTGCTCCCATGGGCAGCTCGGCTGAAGATTGGGCGTTAGTAGCTGGCCCCTAACTTCATGCTTCAGGAATCATACATCAAATGCTACTTGCAGTGGGCTGGTGCCTCAGTGCTGTATGTTGAGTAGTAATGGATTTGGGAATTTAAGATGTAAGGAATCACAATGTCAGAGGGAAAGGGTTGAAATACTAAGTGAAGCTGAGGCAGTCTCTCTTCTCTTACTCCCCTGCGTAAGAGGAAAATTAAGACAGCCAAATCATTCTGGGCCATTTTTGCATCTCCTGATGATCTTACTAAGTTGTAATTGGCAGAGGCTTGAAAGGGACTGAGATGAGGATCTAAGCTACAGACAGTACTGGATATTTTATCCCTCTCTTGAACTTTTCCTGTCATACCACTTGCACTCTTAGGGAATTGTCTCGAGGAAAAGGTGTTTTTTAAAATTTATTTATTCTTTCATGGGATGTGGACATTGCTGGCAAGGCCAGCATTTGTTGCCCATCACTAATTGCTCTTGAACTGAGTGGCTTACTAGGCCACTTAAGGGATCAGTTAAGAGTCAACTACATTGCTATGAGCCTGGAGTCACAAGTTGGCCAGACTAGGTAAGGACAGCAGATTTTCTTCCCTAAAGAGGCAGTGGTGAACCAGATGGGTTTTTACAACAATTGACAATGGTTTTCACAGTCACCGAGACTAGCTTTATGTTCTAGATTTTGCCGTGGTGGGATTTGAACCCATGATCTCAATGCATTAGCCTGGGCCTCTGGATTATTAGCCCAGTAACATTACCACTATGCTGCCATCTCCCCACTCTGTACCTACACCAACAAGCACAGTAAAAATGTCCAGGGTTGCATCAGAACGTGAGGTGAAACACTGACCTGGAGTTTGGGAAGAGTTAAGGAAGGTCATTATAGATGGCGGCATTAACAAAGTGAGTTTTAAGGGAATTGGAGATAAAAAGAGATTGAGAAAAATCTAACAAGCCTATATAGAGGCAAGGTTTTCAGACATACTAAATACCGTCTCCAGTCAGATTGATGATTAAATTAAATCTTTTGAATGGCTGAATGCCTCCTAACCAGTGCGTTCCAGCTTGGTGCTTGATAGAAGAAAGCTAAATTCATTTAGATTGCTTCTATCAGTTGCAGATAGCATGATGGAGTCTAGAAAGGCTTCTGAGAAAGTGGAAATATTTTTGCCGCCTGAATAAACATTTGAATCTCTCTGAATTCAGTAAATTCATGATTGCTTGCAACACTTCCTTTTTAAACACGTTGAAACCTAGTTCTATCAGTCTATACAGGGACCATCACTTCTTGTCATATTTCTATTGATGGTTATTCAATAGTGGAAGATCCTTCTTCATATCTTATGAAAGAATCAAAGCAATTCACGTATTGCTCACTTGCTGTTTTGCATGATTGGAACTTCCATTCAGTTTTGTATAAATTTGTTACTGCACTCACTCGCTGCACTGCCTCCTAACCTTCCAACAGGAGGAACCAGTTGTTTGAGAAAGAGGTTTTTCAGACTTGCTTCAAAGTTAGTTAACCTTCTGACTTTGGTTGACTGTGTATTCTTTCTTTCTCCCCGCCCCTGATCGACATCCCATTCAGCCATCTCATCCACACAGTAAAAATCAGATTATCTGGTCATTATCATATTACTGTTTGTGGAACCTCGCTGTGCACAAATTAGCTACCACGTTTTCTATATCACAACTGTGACTACACTTAAAAAGTATTTCATTGACTGTAAAGTGCTTTGGGCTGTCCTGAGGCCATGAAAAGCAGTATATGTCGGCAAGTCTGTCTTTCTTACACGCTCTGGCTAGAATTTTATGGCTCTGTCACAGCAGGGACAGGGCTGTAAGATGCGTCAAGCCATTCTAAACTTCATTGACTTCGGCAGGACCGTAAAATCCCGTTGGTGTAAAATTCCGCCCTCTGGAACTGTTGAACCAAACTAAAAGTTTTTTTTGTTCAAAGGATTTGGGCGTTGCTGGCAAGGCCAGCATTTATTACAGAGATAAAAACAAAAAACTACTGCGGATGCTGGAAATCCAAAACAAAAACAGAATTACTTGGAAAAACTCAGCAGGTCTGGCAGCATCGGCGGAGAAGAAAAGAGTTGACGTTTCGAGTCCTTATGACCCTTCAGCAGAACTGAGTGGAGTTAGGAGAGGGGTGAAATATAAGCTGGTTTAAGGTCGGGGGGCGGTGGGGTAGGGGGGTGGGGGGGAGAGAAGTTGGTGGGGGGGTGGTTGTAGGGACAAGCAAGCAGTGATAGCAGCAGATAATCAAAAGATGTTACAGACAAAGGAACAGGGAGGTGTTAAAGGTGGTGATATTATCTAAGAGAATGTGCTAATTAAGAATGGATGGCAGGACACTCAAAGTACAGCTGTAGTGGGCGTGGGGTGGAAAGACTGACAGGGTATTATAGTTATAGATTTAAAAATAATGGAAATAGGTGGAAAAAGAAAAAGAAAAATCTATATAAATTATTGGAAAAAACAAAAGGGAGGGGGAGAAACGGAAATGGGGGTGGGGATGGGGGAGGGAGTTTAAGATCTAAAGTTGTTGAATTCAATATTCAGCCCAGAAGGCTGTAAAGTGCCTAGTCAGAAGATGAGGTGCTGTTCCTCCAGTTTGCGTTGGGCTTCACTGGAACAATGCAGCAAGCCAAGGACAGACATGTGGGCAAGAGAGCAGGGTGGAGTGTTAAAATGGCAAGCGACAGGGAGGTTTAGGTCTTTCTTGCAGACAGACCGCAGGTGTTCTGCAAAGTGGTCGCCCAGTTTGCGTTTGGTCTCTCCAATGTAGAGGAGACCGCATTGGGAGCAATGAATGCAGTAGACTAAGTTAGAGGAAATGCAAGTGAAATGCAGCTTCACTTGAAAGGAGTGTTTGGGCCCTTGGACGGTGAGGAGAGAGGAAGTGAAGGGGCAGGTGTTGCATCTTCTGCATGGGCATGGGGAGGTGCCATAGGTGGGGGTTGAGGAGTAGGGGGTGATGGAGGAGTGAACCAGGGTGTCCCGGAGGGAACGATCCCTATGAAATGCCGCCAGGTGGGGTGAAGGGAAGATGCTTCCCATTTTAACACTCCACCCTGCTCTCTTGCCCACATGTCTGTCCTTGGCTTGCTGCATTGTTCCAGTGAAGCCCAACGCAAACTGGAGGAACAGCACCTAATCTTCCAACTAGGCACTTTACAGCCTTCCGGGCTGAATATTGAATTCAACAACTTTAGATCTTAAACTCCCTCCCCCATCCCCACCCCCATTTCCGTTTCTTCCCCCTCCCTTTTGTTTTTTCCAATAATTTATATAGATTTTTCTTTTCCCACCTATTTCCATTATTTTTAAATCTATAACTATAATACCCTGTCAGTCTTTCCACCCCACCCCCACTAGAGCTGTACTTTGAGTGTCCTGCCATCCATTCTTAATTAGCACATTCTCTTAGATAATATCACCATCTTTAACACCTCCCTGTTCCTTTGTCTGTAACATCTTTTGATTATCTGCTCCTATCACTGCTTGCTTATCCCTACAACCCCCCCCCCCCCAAACTTCTCTCCACCCCCCCACCCCCCCGACCTTAAACCAGCTTATATTTCACCCCTCTCCTAACTTCACTCAGTTCTGCTGAAGGGTCATGAGGACTCGAAACGTCAACTCTTTTCTTCTCCGCCGATGCTGCCAGACCTACTGAGTTTTTCCTGGTAATTCTGTTTTTGTTCCAGCATTTATTACCCATTCCTAATGGTCCTTGAGAAGATGGTATGATCTTCCCCCTTGAACCGCTGCAGTCTATATGGTGTAGGTGCATCCACTGTGCTGTTAGGTAGGGAGTTCCAGGATTTTAACCTAGCAACAATAAAGGATTGACAGTATAGTTCCAAGTCAGGATGGTTTTTGACTGGAGGGGAACTTGCAAGCAGTGGTATTCCCATGCACCTGCTGCCCTTGTCCTTCTAGGTGGTAGAGGTCGGGGATTTGGAAGGCGCTGTTGAAGAAGCCTTGTTGAGTTGTTGCAGTGCATATTCTAGACGTTACATACTGCAGCCAATGGAGAGAGAGGTTGTTTATGGAAGTGAAGGGAGTGAATGTTGAAGGTGGTGGATGGGGTGCCAATTAAGCTGGCTGCTTTGTCCTGGATGGTGTCGAGCTTCTTGAGAGTTGTTGGAGCTGCACCCATCCAGGCAAGTGGATAGTATCCATCACGCTCCTGGCTTATGCCTTGTAGATGGTGGACAGGCTTTGGGGAGTCAGGAGGTGAGTTACTCATCATACAATCCCCATTCTCTGACCTGCTCTTATAGCCAAGTGTTTATGTGCCTGACCCAGTTAAGCTTCTGCTCAATGGTGACGCCCCCCCCAGACTGCCCAACCCCCAGAATGTTGATGGTGGGGGATTCAGCAATGGCAATGTCGTTGAATGTCAAGAGGAAGTGGTTAGAGATAATTAGTGGACTGCCACTTGTGTGGTGTGAATGTTACTTGCCACCTATCAGCCCAAGGCTGAATCTTGTCCAGGAATTGTTGCATGCGGGCATGGACTGCTTCATTGTCAGAGGAATTGCGAATGGAAATGAACACTCTGCAATCATCAGCCAACAACCCCACTCATGACCTTCTGATGAAGCAGTTGGGCCTTGCACACTGCCCTGAGAAACTCCTGTGGCGATGCCCTGGGGTTGAGATGATTGGCCTCCAAGAATCACAACCATCTTCCTTTGTGTTAGGTAAGACACCAGTCAGTGGAGAGTTTCCCCTGATTTTCATTTATTTGAATCCTCCAAGTTTAATTGAGGATTAACAACACATATTTATATAACGCCTTAAACATATGACATCATGAAATGTCTCAGTTTATTTTATAATTGGGTCTAGGCACAAGTTTGCCACATACTAAAACAAATGCTTATATCTTAAATCTAATTGACATGGCACTGTTTAAACTTGATTTGGCAAAGGGTCTATTTGGTTTCTTAGTTTGTGGAGACCTTTAGTGTTCCCATAACCTTACCAGTCACAACAAACTCCTTCCAAGTTGTACATTATTGCTAATCCTCACTTCAACATAAAATGTTGAATAAAACCTGGATGATTACAGTATATTCCAATTGACAATTTTCCAACACTATACACAGCTGATAAAGGCAGCACAAGCCAACGAGCCACAACAAACTAGGTTTGATAAGAGTTTAAGCTATTTCATTCCAATTAGGCTTCATACATGACAATTTTTTTCTTTTAATGATTATTTGATTACCATATCTTTATGAATAATGATCTTGTGTGTGTTTCTGATTATAACATAAGATTACTTTTTGGATTAGATATGATTTTATTTAGATTATGTTAGTAGTTTTTGTGGGTTGTACTGAAACTTGAGTAAATCCATCCCAGACCACACAATAATAATTTTATGTTTCTCAAGCCTTGTGGAATAAACTCTTGTAAAGTTAACATACTACAGAATCTGCTACTCTAGTTCCCCCAAATCTGGCTACATCTTCTGGACTATGTGAAAACCTGACTGCCTCATCTTGTCAGGTTTTGGCAGAATCCTTTCACTAATCGAACATACTATTTCTGGTTAGTAGGTGTTGCCATGGCAGGTTGGAGTGGAGTTAGGAGAATAGGAACAGAAGTAAGCCATTCAACCTCTCAATGCTGTCCTATCATCCAATTTGATTATGGCTATAATCACTGACCTGAAATGGTAATTCTGTTTCTCCCTCCACAGATGCTGTCGGACCTGCTGAGTATTTCCTGCACTTCATTTTTATTTTAGATTTCAAGTATCTGCAGTACTTTGCTTTTGTTTTGATCGTGGCTAACCTGTATTTTAACTCCTTCTAACCTCTGCTTTAACTCCTTCTAACCTCTATTTTAACTGCATCTACTTGCCTTGTATCCATAATCTTTAATACTTTTACCTAACAAAAACATAACGATCCCAGTTTTGAAATTTTCAATTGATATCCAGCCTCAACAGCTCTTTGGTTCCAGATTATCTGCTGTCCTCTGTGTGAACAAATGCCTACTGATATTAGCCCTGAACAACTTTGTTTTAATTTTAAGGTTTTGCTGCCTTGTCTGGACTTTCCCCACTAGAGGTAGTTTCTCTCTACCGAACAATCAACTCCTTTAACAATCTTAAACATTTCAATTAGACCACCACTTAATCTCCTAAATTCGAGGAAATACAAGACTAGTCTATGCAACCTATCCTCATAATTTGACCTTTTTACCCCCAACTATCATTCTGGAGAATCTGTCCTGCATCCTGTCCGAGGCCATTATATCCTTCCTGAAATATGCTGTCGAGAACTAGATGCTTTACTGCAGATTGGGTCCAACTACAGTTTTATATAACTGTAACTTAACTTTTACCCCCTAGTAGTCCAGCCCACTAGAATAAAGATTTTCAATTTTCCAATCCAAGGGGACAACTCCTGAATCGAGAGCACTTGTAAGAATGTGCTGGAAAAATGGCAGGCAGTGTTATGTATCACTTTTAGGGAATATGCAAATGACAAGTAACCTGGATGGAAAGCAGCATGTGACCAGCAGCTAGAGGGTGTGTGTGTGTGTGTGTGTGTGTGTGTGTGCGGGTGGGTGGGGGCATTGCAGTTGTGCTGGCCTTGAGTAATAGTTGCTGAATCCATAAAGTAGATCTGTCTGCTGAGACAGGACGTTTATTTGAAGGTACAGTACAGGATGTACTCTATCTTTAGATAAACCAAACCCACATCCACTTTACCTATCCTGCGTGCGAGATTGGTAAGTTTGTGGAGAGCAGATATAGAAACACAATGTGATAGCAGCGATGTGAGTTTGAAGACCACAGGATGAGCTGCAGGCAAGATTTGGTGCAGTAGAGGCTGGATCTATATTGAAACTTGGGGAGGTAAAGTTCCTCTACAGAAGCTGCTTTGCAGAATAGTGAGTAGCTGATTTGTGGGCTGGCTGGGTTGTTAGTTAATGGAGGCAACAAGTTGGTTCTGAGTCAGGGTCATTGCGATGTCCTCGGGTGTTTTTCCCGCACAAAAGACAAAAGGGCAAAAAAGGGAGGGGAAACCTGAACTGCAGCCATAAAAAAAAGGGAAGAGAATAAATGTTAAAAAAAAACACAGCAGCTGCATTGGTGAATCTTTCCACGGAGTAGAGCGGTTACAAATCTCCTACAGATCAAGAAGATGACAACTAAGTTCCCCAACATAAATTGGAAGGCCACAGATGTCCAATCCGAATTTCAAACCAAGGATGGAACTGTGCTTTGTCTCAGTCACAGGGGCAGATAAACAAGCGATGAAAATAAAGATAGCCATTGGAAATGAGGGGTTGCAGAGCCTCAACACTTTGGGCCTGTTTGAGGAGGAACAGAAGTACCCTGTTAGGCTATGGAACATGCTGGAGGATCAGCTTCATGTATAAGTGAATTTCACGATTAACCGGTTGGAGCTAATGTCCTACAGACAGCAGCTGCAAGCATCAATTGATCCGTTCATCAGCAGGTGCTGTGATAAGGGCATGGACTACGATTTTTTGGAAGCTGAGCTGTCTGAACAGATAATGGAGCTGGTTATAGCTTTGATGCTGACCAATGCTTTCCAAAAAATATCTTTTGGAGAAAAAGAAAGGTCACGATATTGACACACTGCTATAAGATGGCAGGAAGTACAAAGCCATTGTGGCTGTAACACCTGTAATAACACCTGCAAACATTAGGTGCAGCTACCTGTATTGGCATAGTAGCGAGGACACAGAAAGCAAACAGCCATGTGGGAAGTGTGGTCAGCTGCTCTCACCAGGAAGCTATCCGGTGTTCCAACATCTTTGCAAGGTATGCGGTGTGAAAGGACATTGGGCACACCTATGCAGGAAATCTGGTACTGGAGGTGTGACCAGAGGTTACAGTTAAGATACAACCAAACGAAAAGTATGTGCAGCATACTGGCAGCAACAACAGTGAGCATGCCGGGGACCCGCATAAGCACAAGCACATACGGGAGGTTAACAGCCAGATGGACCAGGGTGAAGATTCAGTGTGGAAAAAGCTTCAGCTGCAAAGTGGTCAGACCATCTACACTGTGAATGTGAAACTATGTGTGGATGAGGTCAAACAATTAGATGCTTTTGCTGCTATCAGCCTCATATACCTGAAGGAAACACACAATCACAGCCAAAGTCGACATGGGATTGAGTGTGAAGCTCTTGCCAGCCAAGATCCTGAAGGATGTCTATCTGGATCATTGGCAGTCAATGATACCAAGCACTATAGCCAAATTAACTGCATATAATGGGTCACCCATTCATTGCATAGGTACATAGACATTAAAATGCAGCTCTGGCAAGACCATAAGATGTAGGAGCAAAAGTGGGCCATTTGGCCCATCGAGTCTGCTCCACCATTCAGTGAGATCAACGATGATCTGATGACCCTCAACTACACTTCCCTGCCTTTTCCCCATAACCTTTGATTCCCTTACTGATTAAAAATCTGTCTATCTCAGCCTTGAATATACTTAACGACCCAGCCTCTACAGCCCTCTACAGTAAAGAATTCCACAGATTAACCACCCTCTGAGAGAAGAAATTCCTCCTCATCTCTGTCTTAAATGGGTGACCCGTTACTCTGAGATTAAGCCCTCTGGTCCTAGACTCCTCCACAAGCGAAAACAACCTTTCAGTATCTACCCTGTCAAGCCCCCTAAGAATCTTATGTTTCAATAAGGTCATCACCTCTCATTCTTCAAAACTCCACTGAGTAGCAGCCCAACCTACTCAACCTCTCCTCATAAGAAAATCCTTCCGTACCTGGGATCAACCTAGTGAGCCTTCTCTGGACTGCATCCAATGCCAGCACATCTTTCCATAGATAAGGGGACCAAAACTGTTCACAGCATTCTAGTTATGGTCTAACTAGTGCCTTGTATAGTTTTAGCAAGACTTCCCTATTGTTATACTCCATTCCAGTTGAAATAAAGGTCAATATTCCATTTGCCTTCCTTATTACCTGTTGCACTTGTATGCTAGCATTTGGGATTCATGCACAAGGACCCCCAAATCCCTCTGTGCTGCAGCTTACTGCAGTCTTTCTCCTTTAAATAATATTCAGCTCCTCTATTCTTCCTGCCAAAGTGCATAATGTCACATTTTTCCACATTATGTTCCATAAGTTTTTGCCCACTCACTTAACCTCTTGTCATGAAGATATTAATATATATAATGTTACTGGAAATTATTATTTTTTTAAATAGAGGCTTAGTCTGTGGGTGTTTTAATTGGATTAAAGCCAGCTAGTCTGAGTGCTTTTATGGTATAGTGGCTCTGAGATGCAAACTGAGGTAGAGGTTCATTTGCATTTTGTTGAATAGAGCATTCAAGAGTGGGAGTGAAATCTTGCACCTAGCTAGGAGACACCAAGCAATGTTTATATTACTAATAAAATTGGTACTATGAAAGGAGTTCAAAGGACCTGGTGATATAATGAGAATTTACATTCAAAGGGGAGTTTGTAACAGAAGGGAGTTTGTGTGTGCAGGGCAGAGGCATGTAAGATAAAAGCCTGTAACTACAACTACAACTGTCTGCAAAGGAACCAGATTGAAAGGAACCCGCTTCCGAATTCATAAGGTGAAAATGCTTTGCCTGGTGTCTGGTTAAGTCTATTGGTTATTGTTGCCTGAGTGGAGATTAATTTGGGAATTTGTTATAAGTTATGATAGTAGTAATTTGTAGCCATGTGTATATGTTTAATTTGTTGTAAATTAATAAAGGTCTCATTTAGTTTGATATAAAAGCCTCTTGAGAACTGGTGGTCTTATTCCTGAATTTAGAGCTGCATCTCAAACATACCAATTGAAAATATAGGTTATAACAGTTGTTTAAAGTTTCCCTCTGGGATTTCAAATAACAGCCTTTACCAACTGCTGTGTCATAACAATTGGGGGCTTGTCTGGGATAAAATTTATAATTCCTTGATTGGTTTGGAATTGGTGAATCTTAAGGTTACAAGTACGAGAAGCACTTTGAATTCAGGAGTTGGTGAGGTATTATAGAAGTGGTGAGACTGCAAGATGGCTTTGGCAATTGCTAAGACTTGTCTGGGAGTAGAAGATATAACTCTGATTGGGTTGGAAAAAATAACCTAAAGTAAGTTAACACAGTTGGCAGTTAAGCTAAAATCGAGGGTTGCCTGAGGGTGCTAGGAAATCAGATATAATTGAAAGTATAGCACAGCATCTACAGTTGGAAGTGAAACCTGACACTAGTGAGTCACAGCTGGAGGTAGTGAGACTTCAGTTATAAATGAAGATGCTTGAATTTGATTAAGCAAAGGAATTGAAAAATCTTGAATTTGAAGCAAAGACAGAGAAATGGCTTTTAAAAGGGAACAGGTAGAAAGGCAGGAGAGTGAAAGAAACAGGAAAGGGAATTAGAAATTGTGAAGATAAAGAAGGAGGAAAGAGAAAAAGAGAGAGAGGGAATTCCAACAGAAAATGTTGACAGTTAAACAAGAGATGCCAGTAGGTGAGGAAGGACTTATCTCTAGAGTAGAACCCAGTGGGGAGATGTTTAAACTTGTACAAGCTCTTCCAAAGTTTGAGGAAAAAGATATTGAATCATTCTTCATTTCATTTGAGAAGATAGCTAAACAGATGAAATGGCCACAGGAAAACTGGACGTTATTATTGCAGTCTAAGTTAGTGGGTAGAGCGCATGAGGTATATGCTTCGCTAACAGAAGGAATGTCGGTGAATTATGATGTGGTGAAAAAGGCTATTTTGAATGCATATGAGTTGGTTCCTGAAGCATACAGGCAGAAATTTAGGAATATGAGAAAATAGTCTGGGCAAACTTATATTGAGTATGAAGGAGTAAAACAAAGTAATTTTGACCATTGGATACAGGTATTAAAATTAGAGACAACATATGCAGCTCTTAGGGAAGTAATTCTTTTGGAAGAATTTAAAGATTTAATCCCTTCAGTAGTGAGAACTTATCTGGAGGAACAGAGGGCTGATTCTGTAAGACGAGCAGCAGAGATAGCTGATGATTATGAGTTAGTTCATAGAGCTAAACCTTTTCTCCGTCATCCTTTCAAATTGGAAAAGGATAGAAAGGTAGAGTGAAAAGGGAAGAGAAGGAATGGCTGGAAGTTCCCAGGAAGTTTTTTCTCAGAATAAAAAGGAAGGTGCTGAAGGTAGAAGTGACATTCAAAAATTTAAGTGTTTTCATTGTAATAAAGTGGGGCACATGAAGTCAGTAATTTGGAAATTGCAGGAAAAAATCTGTTGGAATTATTGGGGTACAAAAACATTCTGGAAGTAAAAGTACTATGGATTCTGAGGTTCAGGCACAGGAGAAACCAGTGGTTTGTGTACAGGTGAAACAGGGAGAATCAGTGACAGGTGAAGAAGTAGGAATGTGATCACAATTTGCTCAAGAGAATTCTGAGGAGCAGAAATGTTTAAAGACTTTGTATGTGAAGGGAAAGTCTTTCCAAGTGTACGGGGTGAAGTAGGTAAAGATGTTACATTTTTAAGATACACGGGCTAGTCAATCCTTAATATTGTGGGATAGTGATATTTGTTGTTCAAAGGGAGTATTGCAGGAGCAGGTAATAATAAGTGGGGTTCAAGGAGATACTAAATCTATTTCATTGTGGAAGGTAAATTTAAAGAGCAAATGGAAGCCAGGTGACGTTGTAGTTGGAGTGGTGGAAAAATTGCCCATTGCAGGGGTTCAATTTATTCTGGGTAATGGTATAGTTTGGATTGCAAATGTGGGTGATGCCTATGGTAGTTGAGCAGCCTGTAGAAGTGTTTTCAACAGAGGTGTTACAGAAGGAACATCCTGGATTGTTTCCTGATTGTGTTCTAACGAGATCAAAGGCTCATAGGGAAGAACAAGAAAAACAAGAAAGGCAGGTAGTTCAAAGGCAAGGAGAAGGTGTCGAAATCAAATTAGCTGGCGCTGTATTTGATAACATTGTTCAGGAGGAAAGAATACAGAACAATTCAGCTGAAGTGTTTAACTCAAGGAGGTTAGTGGAGTTACAGAAAAATGATTTGCAATTAAAACAGTTATATCAGAAAGCTTATTCAGAAACAGAAGCAAAATGTATTCCAGTATGTTATTACCTTTAAGGAGATATTTTAATGAGAAAATGGATGTTGAATCATGTCTCAGCAAATGAAAACTGGAGGGAGGTACATCAGATTGTCATCCCGTTAAGGTATAGAAATGAGATTCTGAGGATTGCTCATGAAATTCCTTAGGAATTAGGAAAACACAGTAAAAGACATGGAGGTATTTTTTTGGCCAGGATTGCATAGGGATGTTGTCAAATTCTGTAGAACCTGTCATACATGTCAAGTAACAGGAAAATCACAAGCAGTGATTAAGCCGGCGCCTTTAATCCTAATACCAGCATTTGAAGAAGCTTTTACCAGGGTCATGATTAATTGTGTAGGACCCCTCCCTAAGACTAAAAATGGAAATCAGTATTTACTGACAATAATGGATGTGCCTACCAGGTTTCCTGAAACGATACCTTTAAGAAATATTGCAAGTAAGAAGATTGTGGAGGAGTTAATTACATTTTTTACAAGTTTATGGTTTACCTAAGGAAATACAACCAGATCAGGGGTCAAATTTCATATCACAGCTGTTTGAGGAAGTAATGAATAGCTTGGGGATAAAACAGTTTAAGTCAACAGCTTATAATCCGGAGCTTTGGAAAGATGGCATCAAACTTTAAAAAACTATGGTGAGAGCATACTGCCAGGATTATCCGTAGGATTGGGATACAGGAATTCCATTTTTGTTATTTGCTATTAGAGATGCTCCGAATGCATCAACTGGTTTTAGTACTTTTGAACTAGTTTATGGTCATGAGGTAAGGGGACCACTGAAATTGATTCATGAGAAATTGGTAGGTCAAAATTCAGAAACTATTCACCTGGACTACGTATCAAATTCAAGGAAAAGATTGAAAAGAGCCTATGAGTTGACTAGGGAACATTTAAAGATATCACAGCAAGGAGATCAAAAAGGGGGCATGAAAAAACATTTGCAGGTAAAATAAAGAAAAATCCAAAGTTATTTTACAAGTACATTGAGAGTAAGAGGATAACTAGGGAAAGAATAGGGCCCATTAAGGACCATAGTGGTAATTTGTGTGTAGAGCCGGAAGACGTAGCTGGGTTCTAAATGAATACTTTATGTCAGTGTTCACAAGTGAGAGGGACAACATGGGTATGGAAATCAGGCAGAAGGACTGTGATATAATTAAAGAAATTAGCATAGAAAGGGAGGAGGTTCTAAGTGGTCTGGCAGGCTTAAAAACAGATAAATCTCCAGGCCCAGATAAAATGTGTCCCAGGCTGTTGAGTGAGGCAAGGGAGGAGATAGCAGGGACGCTGGCAATAATTTTCAATACCTCTCAGTCCACAGGAGAGGGGCCAGAGGACTGGAGGATAGCCAATGTGGTACCGTTATTCAAGAAAGGAGGAAGGGATAAACCAGGGAACTACAGGCCAGTCAGTCTAACTTCAGTGGTGGGGAAACTATTGGAAGCAATTCTGAGGGACAGAATTAATCTACACTTGGAGAGGCAGGAATTAATCAAGGACAGTCAGCATGGTTTTGTTAAGGGGAGGTCATGTCTGATCAATTTGACTGAATTTTTCGAAGAGGTGACCAGGTGTGTAGATGAGGGCAATACATTTGACGTAGTTTACTTGGACTTCAGCAAGGCTTTTGATAAGGTCCCGCATGGGTGACTGATAATGAAGGTAAGAGCCCATGGGATCCAAGGCAATTTGGCAAATTGGATCCAGAATTGGCTGAGTTACAGGAAGCAGAGGGTGATGGTCAAGGGGTGTTTTTGTGACTGGATGCCTGTGTCCAGTGGGGCTCTACAGGGATCGGTGTTGGGTCCTTTGCTCTTTGTGGTATATATAAACGATTTAGACTTGAATGTCAGAGGGTTGATCAGTAAGTTCGCGGATGACACAAAAATTGGTGGGGTGGTAAATGGTGAGGAGGATAGCCTTAGATTACAGGAGGATATAGATGGGCTGGTCAGATGGGCTGTTCAGTGGCAAATGGAATTTAATCCGGATAAGTGTGAGGTGATGCACTTGGGCAGGACAAACAAGGCATGGGAATATACGATGAATGGTAGGACCCTGGGAAGTACCGAGGATCAAGGGGACCTTGGTGTACATGTCCACCAGTCCCTTAAGGTAGCGGGACAGGTAGATAAGGTGGTTAAGAAGGCATATGGGATACTTTCTTTTATTAGCCGAGGCAAAGAATATAAGAGCAGGGACGTTATGCTCGAACTGTATAAAATGCTGGTGAGGCCATAGCTAGAGTATTGCATGTAGTTCTGGAATCTGCATTATAGGAAGGATGTGATTGCACGAGAGTACAGAGGAGATTTACCAGGATGTTGCCTGGGCTGGAGAGTTTTAATTATGAGGAGAGATTGGATAGACTGGGGTTATTTTCCCTGGAGTGGAGGAGATTGAGGGGGGACATGATTGAGGTGTATAAAATTATGAGGGGCTTAGATAGGGTAGATAGGAAGCAACTTTTCCCCTTGGTGGAGGGATCAATAACCAGGGGGCATAGATTTAAGGTAAGGGGCAGGACGTTTAGAGGGGATGTTAGGAAGAATTCTTTCACTCAGAGTGTGGTGGGAATCTGGAACTCACTGCCTGAAAGGGTGGTGCAGGCAGAAACCCTCATAACATTTAAGAAATATTTGGATGTGCACTTGAGATGCCATGGCACGCAAAGCCCAGGGCCTAATGCCGGAAAATGGGATTAGAATAGTTAGGTACTTGTTTGACTGGTGCAGACTCGATGGGCCAAAGGGCCTTTTTCTGTGCTGTCGACCTCTATGACTCTGTGACTTAATGACTAAGTGATGAAAGTGAAGGCAGATAAGAAAGCTAAAACCTGCAGTTTTGTTCCTGGAGAGAAAGTACTAGTTTTGTTACCAGTACTAAGCAATTCATTAAATGGAAGATTTAGTGGGCCTTACAGGATTGAAAAGAAATTGGGTGAAATAACTTATTTAGCAAATACTCCAGATAAAAGAAAGAAGCAGAGGGTGTGTCATGTAAATATGCTTAAAAAGTCCTTTGACAGGGAAGAGGAACAAAAAGAGGTATTAGTGATGGTGGATGATGAGAAAGAGGTGGAAATGAAGGATTCTGAAATTAATTTTCCTCTAATCAAATTGGATAATGAGGGGGTGCTTGAAAATTTAAATGAAATATTGAGTTACTTTCCAAGCAAGTGTCAAAGTGATTTGAAAAAGCTATTGTAGTCACACAAATCTATTTGTGGAATTAAGTTGCGAAAGACACATTTAGCTAATCATGATGTTTCAGTAAAAATTTCATCTTCAGTAAGGCAACATCCTTATAGATTAAATCCGGCAAAGTTACCACAAGTACAAAAAGAAATTGATTTCATGCTTCAAAATGATATCATTGAGTCTAGTTGTAGTAACTGGAGTTCGCCTATTGTACTGGTACCGAAACCAGATGGAACACAAAGACCGTATGTGGACTATCAAAAAGTAAATGTGGTGACAAAAGCTAATTCATATCCTATACCACAGTTGGAAGATGGCATTGAGAAAGTGGGACAATCAAAATTTATCACAAAGATTGACTTGCCAAAATGATATAGGCAGGTACTGTTGTCGGAGAGAGCAAAGAAGATATCAGCTTTTGTAACGCCAAGTGGACTATATCAGTTTAAAGTCATGCCATTTGGTATGAAGAATGCATCTGCAACATTTCAAAGACTGACAAACAAAGTAATTACAGGTCTAAGCAATTGTGCTGTTTATATTGATGATCTAATTGTTTTCACTCAGACGTGGGAGGAGCTTTTTCAGCATCTGGAAGAATTAGTTACTCGACGTCAAGAAGCTAATTTGGTGATGAACTTGGCTAAAAGTGAATTTGAAAAAGCGCAAGTTACGTATCTAGGCCATATCATTGGACATGGCAAGGTGGCTCCAAGAGATGCGAAAGTCATGGCTATCACAGTGCTTACCACAAAACGAGAAGTTTTGAGATTTCTGGGCATGAGTGGGTTTTACCGGAAATTTGTACCAAATTTTAGCCGTGTGGTGCTCCACTGACTGAACTAATAAAAAATAACAAGAAGTTTCAATGGACACAGGAGTTTCAGAAGTCATTTGACAGTTTGAAAACTATATTAACTATGACACTAGTTTTGGCAGCACTCAATTATGCCAAGCAATTCAAGTTGGCCGTGGATGCAAGCGATATAGCATTAGGGCTGGACCATTACAAGAAGATGACACTGAAATTGAAAAACCGATAGGGTATTTTTCATGGAAGCTGAATGTGCAACTGAGAAGATATTCAATAATCAAAAAAGAGACTTTGGGTTTGGTGTTAGCGTTACAGCGTTTTGAAATTTATGTTGCAAACAATTCATTAGAAACAATTGTTTATACAGACCACAATCCTTTGAGGTTTTTGGACAAATTTCGAGACAAAAGTGCAAGGCTTTTTAGGTGGAGTTTATTATTACAACCATTTAATCTATGGATTATACATGTTGCTGGTAGAGAGAATCTGTTTGCAGATGCGTTATCAAGGGCTGAATTTTCCATTTGTCGGGCGGGCAGAGCCGACCCAGTCATGGGCCGTGCCGCCATTTTGTGCGGTCGGGCCAATTAAGGCCCACCCAGTCCATTTCACATTCCCGTGGAGAGCGGGATTTTTAAAATTGCGGTGGGCATGTCCAGACCGCCGGTTCCAATGGGAAACCGACAGTCTGTGTAAAGAAAGGTCAGGCAGCCTCCTTTAGGCTGATCACCATGGCCAGCTACAGGTGCAGGGGGTCTGCACAGCAGGCTCTGGTGGAGGGAAGGCCAGAGGAGGAGGGTAGGCTGCAGGGTAGGCCAGCGGAGGGCCAATGTGCCACTCGCTTTGCTGATGCCTGCCTTGCTGCCCTTGTTAAGGAGGTGGCAGCACGGCAAGAGATCCTGTTTCCCGAGGATGAGAGAAGGAGGGTCCCCCATGTGACGAAGCGGGCCTGGCAGGAGGTGGCAGAGGTGGTCAGCTCCCAAGATGCTGTCCGTTGAACAGGAACCCAGTGCCACAAACGCTTCAATGATTTGTTGCACTCTGGAAGGGTGAGTATCATGTTGGCCTTGGCCATTTAACCCAGCAGGTAGCCTTAGCCTTTGAGACCACCCCCCACGTCTTAGTGTCGTTACTGCATTGGGCATTTGGCACACGCTGGGTGAGCAAACAGATAGTGACCATGCTTATATCAGCCTTAGCGCCTGAGGAGAAGATGGGTTCTCCCCGCAGCATATGTTGGTGTTTGCCGCATTTGAGCAGTCTGGGGGCAACCTGCAGGAGAGGCAGCTAGACACATACTCAGAACTCCAACACATGTCTTATTGATGGTGATGAGATGGTGGAAGGGGAGCCTCAAGGTGTTGTGGCCAAGAGCCATCTGCTGGCCTTGGCGCCGCACCGAGTTGCGCCTCCTTGCCATGGGCGCTAAGACCCGTGTGTTATTCAAAGTGATGGACGCCGAATGTGTCCAAGGTGGCCATTGGGGGAGGGGGTTGGGAGCAGCCGTACTATCTTCTGGTGACTGATCACCAGTATTGTGGACAGGAGCCTCTGGAGGCCTCAGATGGGCCACTGTGGTTGGGGTGCGGCGTGCGCGTGTAGAGTACATGAGTGATCAGCCCCAATAAATGGTGTTCTCTGTTCTGCAGGTGAAAACTGCGCACAATACCCATGAGCGTTTGCGCACTGGTGGTGGCCAGAGCATGCTGCACACACTGACCCAATTCAAAGAACAGTGCATGGAGCTGGAAAGAAGCCAAGCAGCCAGGTCAGCTAGTGTCAGTGAGGCTAGGGTGCAGCGGCCAGGTATTTGAGGCCCACAGTCCCATCCACTCTGTCTCCCCACCATCCAAAGCACTAATGATTGCTGCAATCGTTAATGCAGCAACACTGCTCATTCACAGACTGATACAATCAGACGTGTGAGTCATACACAAAGGTCCCTCGGCCCCTTGAGGATGCACGTCTCAAGCACCTTCTAAAGTCACCTTATCCCATTTCTGACCACTATCCCCATGGCCTAACATGCCATGGCATCACTGCTGCACATCCAAATACTTATTGTATCTTAGGAGGGTTTGTGCCTCCACCACCCTTTCAGTCAGTGCATCCCACATTACTCTGTCCAAAAGGTCCTCAGCACCTCACCTGTCAACCTCATGGCACTCAACTTAAATAAATGCCACCACGTCAGTCATCCCTGTGCCAAGGGGAAATGTTGCCTTGTGTCCACCCGATCTATGCCCCTCATAACGGTATGAAGGTCAATAATGTGACCTGTCAATCTCCTGTGCTCCACGGCAAATCTCACAAGTGTATGCAATGTTTCCTCATAAGCCCAACTCTCCAGGCCAGCATGCATCCTGGTCAGGAACCTCTGCACTCTCCCCACTCCAATGCCATCCCTCCCATGAAGCGCAGGTCACAACTGAACGCAGAAGTGTAACTGTGGCCTCGACAGCGTTTTCTGCACTTGCAACATGACCTCCCTTTTCCTACATTCTATTCCTCGGCTAATAAAGGCAAGTCTGGCTTTTACCTTGTTAAACGCCTTATGTTCCTGTTCTGCTACCTTAACGGGTCAGCCCAGCAAGGTCCCTGTAATCGTCCTTACTTTCCACGGTCCTACCATTTCTCCTGTATTCCCGTACCTTGTTTGTCTTGCCCAAGTGCATAACCTCACACTTACCCACATAACATTCCATGTGGCATTTCTTAGGCCATCTGACCAACCTGTCTGTCTGCGCGTGTAATGTTTGGGCCTCCTCTTGACTATTTACCACCTCACTAATGTTCGTCTCCTTAGGTTCTTGAAGGTTGAGTGCATTATGAGCCTGGGGGGGAAAGGGATGAATTGTGTTACTGATTGAATGCTAACTGATCCACTGTCCTTGTTGTTAATTTCAGCATCACCGCAGCATGGCCACCAGGAGGACATCCAGAGTTCCCCTTCCACACCTGAGGGGCGTCAATTGGCACGAGCGTCACATCATTTCAGCGAGCCAGGCACCAGCGCAACGACTACCACATCAGTGGGGAATATAACGTCGGCTAGTATCCCGGGGCACAGCGGAAAGGGCACTTCACAATCGCTGGAGGAGATGGCACAGACAGAGAGTGCCGATGGCGCCAGCAGCCGGAGGACTGTAGGGGACCAGGCACATGCTGAGTCGGGCAGTGATGATGTGCCTCTGGAGATGTCCACCATGCAGCAGCTGCAGGACAAGCGGCCGGGTGCGCGGGAGCATCTGGCAGTGTTGCATGAGGGTGTGCTTCACTTGGTCTCTGTGGTGGAGGAATCCAGGCAGAGTGTCAGTGATGGCATGAACCTCATTTCAGAGCATCAGGCTTCCTCCATTGAGAGATTGACGACTCTCATGGAGAGGGGCTTCCAGCAGATTGAGAATCATCTGATTGGGTTACACTCTGACCTGCAAGCCCTCACAGCGCTAATGGCCACAGGTGGTCATTTGCAATGTGGGAGATGTTCTGGGCACCAAGAGTCCCAGCTCGGTGCCCATGCATCTACGGTGAGCAGGGAGGTCCAAAGTGACCTCACGTCGGCACAGCAGCTGCCTGTCGTTGCTGCGAGCTCCTCTCAGGGCGCTCCGGATGAGGGCAGCAGCTCCTCCGCCCCTCTGCCAGTGACCGTTGCATCCATTGAGGCTGCGACAACTGGGGAGGTGCCAGTTCTGGAACTGGCCACTCCCTCCCAGGCGGGGTCAGCACAGGCTCCACGGGCCAGAGGACAGCCGCCAAGGTCATCGATGCCAGCAGGACAGCAGAGTCAGCAGGCTGTCTCACAAGCCACTCCGAGCGATGGGGTGGCACCAAGACGAGGCACCCGCAAACATAAGCATAAGGCACGTTAGGCACCCCACAAGTTTGTCACTGGTGCTTTCCTGTTGCCCCTAGATTAGGGAATTTATTTTTGTCAACGTCAGAGCAACAGTTTGTTTTGTTTTTTGTGGCACCATCTGATGGGTGGCAATAAAGTCCACATTTGTTTCCATGGCTGAGGGCGTTTTCTTTGTGCTGCATTTGTCTGTTTCACAGACATATCATGAGTGTTTGAGTGGACATTAATGTTTCTGTACTAAGCCCTTAGTTGTAGCTGATGAGGTGGAAGATATACCACTTAAGTGCCGCGTGTGGATGCGCCAGGCAATGTTGGTCCTGCAGATCCATGTGTGTGGAGCTAGCTGAAGGTTCGTTAGATTAAAGTGTCCCGGATGTCCCTGCCTCCTTGGTGTAGTAGCAGGTCGGCGTGCTGCCCCTCATCATTGCCCTGTGCTTCCTCATCCTCTGAGCCACTGCTGGATTCATCATGTGCAGGCTCATCCACTGCGTCAAGGTCTTCATCGTCCACTGCATCCCCCCTTTCCAGCCCAAGATTGTGCAGAGTGCAGCATACTACCACTATCACAGAGACACGATCTGGGGAGTACTGGAGTGCGCCCCCTGAGCGGTCCAGGCATCGGAAGTGCATTTTGAGAAGACCGACGGCTCTCTCCGCCACAGCCCTTGTGGTGCCCTGGCTCCTATTGTAGCGCTCCTCAGCTCCTGTTCTTGGATAGCGGAGAGGCATCATGAGCCACCTTCTGAGGGGATAGCCCTTGTCACCCACCAGCCATCCATCCAGCTAAGCCGGAGCACTGAAGAGCCCCGGCACTGGGAGTGTCTGAGGATGTAGGCGTCGTGGGAGCTGCCTGGGCACCTTGCACAAACTTGCAGAATCTGCATCCTGTGATCACACACTATCTGCACGTTCATGGAGTGGAAGCTGTTGACAAAGGCACCGGGCTCACCTGCTGGTGCCTTAATGGCCACATGTGTACAGTCTATTGCCCCCTGGACATGGGGCAAGCCAGCAATGGCTGCGAAGCCTCTGGCTCACTGTGCCTGGTCACAGCGGAAGTGGATGAAGGTCAATGCACGTCTGAACAGAGCGTCTGTAACCTGCTTGACACAAGTGTGGACAGCTGATTGGGAGACACCGCAAAGATCACCCACTGAGCCCTGGAAGGAGCCAGATGCATAGAAGTGGAGGGCGACTGTGACCTTCAGAGCTGCTGGCATTGGGTGTCCGCCCACACAGTTGGGAGATATCTCAGGGCCAACGATCTGACAGATGTAGTTGACTGTTTCCCTTGACAGAGCCTCCTTCGGCACTGCACCTCAGTCATATTGAGGTAGCTGCTTCGCCGCCTGGATACCCTGGCAGCAGGATAGTGGCGTCTTCTGCGGCCCCTTGCACCTTGGACAACGTCTTGGCCCTGCGCCCCTTGTGCCTGCGCCTGGCCACCCAAAGGTGGCTCCCTTGGAGGCTGATTGTCCAATCCTGGCCTCCTTATTCTAGCCCTCCCTTCCTACTCGGAGGAGCTGCCTTCAGTGGAGATGTCAAAACCCATACGCAGACTAAATGGTGGCCTCCGGAAAGCTGCAGGCCCAATATAGATTACTGTCTGCAGAGTGCTGAGCTGAAGCTTCAAAGTACAGAGAAAGCTACTGGAATTCATTCTGAACTGCTACAGATCACACAGGCAAGTTTAAAACACTTGCTGCAATAAATACTTCACATAAAACATTGATAACCCCACTGAGCCCACATATCCCACCTGTGGATGAGTTTTGTTAAAAAGTCACTTACCCGCCTGCCCGTTGCGCCCATGCGCTGAGCCAAAGATTGCACGGGCTCCTCAAAATTGGCATTGATTGCCGAGTTAAGAACCTTAACAAGCCCTTTAATTAATGGCGGGCGCGCGTCGCATTTCATCGCGCACCCGGCCAGCTGAATATCACAATGGTGCGCGGTGATGTCGGCACGCTCGCCCGACGTCAGCGCGCGCCATTTTAAGCGCTGACGTGCGGGGCCTGTCACCCGCACATCATTCAGAAAATTCTGCCCAAAGAGTTTGAAGCCTAAAGGAAAATTAGACAATTTTAAAAAAAATCTGGACACTGAACTGGAGTGATTTTTGTTGGTACCAAGGACTTGTGTAAATATATTGTTATGTTAATGCATGCATCTGGTAATGTAATAGTGTAATAAGTATAGGAGATTGTTATGACTGATGCATTTGGTAAAGCAGAGTTATTTTAAAAATCCTAGAGGGAAACTTTAAACAACTGTCATAACCAATAATTTTAAGTGTTATGTTTGAGATGTGACTCTAAACTCAGGAATCAGACCACTAGTTCTTGAAGTTTTACATTAAACTAAATGAAACATTTTATTAATTTACACAGGTTAAAATATATATACACATGGCTACAAATTGCTACTATCATAAATTTTAACACATTCTCAAACTAATCTCGATTAAGGCAACAGCAACCCATAGACTTAAGCAAAAACCATGCAAAACATTTTCACCTTATGAATTCAAAATTAGGTTCTTTTCACTGTGGAGCCAGTTGGAGGTTTGCAGCTGCCTTTTGATCTTACATTGCCTCTGCTCTGCACACCCAAAAACTACTGAAGTTATAACTACCACCACTGATTGAATTCAAATCCTCATTATCTCACTAGCCTCTTTGAACTTCACCCTTTAACAATGAAACCCCTTTCATAGTACCAATTTTACTAGTAATATAAACATATGGCTTGGTAGCTGCTAGATAGGCATCAAGTTTTCACCCCGCTTGAATGCTCTATTCAAAAATTGCAAATGCACGCTATCTCTCTACTTACATCTCAAAACACCCAGACTAGCTGTCTTTAATCCAATTAAGACATACCTGCAGATTAAACCTCTACTTTAAAAGAAAAATATTTTCCAAAATATCATAGACATTAATAACCTCATGACAGAGATAGTGTGAGATGGGTTATTATAAAATGAAGCCGTCTTTTAGAATTATGATGGTTCATTTTTCGATAGGAAGGGGGGTGTCATGAAGGTATTAATGTATATAATGTTATTGGAAATTTTATTTTTTTTTAAAATAGAGGTTTGGTCTGTGGGTGTCTCTGTGTGTGTTTTAATTGGATTAAAGCCAGTTAGTCTGGCTTTGATGTATAGTAGTTTTGGGATGTAAACAGAGGTAGAGGTGCATTTGCATTTTATTGAATAGGGCATTCAGGAGTGGGAGTGAAATCTTGCACCCAGCTGTTTATATTACTAATAAAATTAATACTATGAAAGGAGTTCAAAGGACCTGGTGATACAATGAGAATTTACATTCAAAGGGGAGTGCTGGGTAAGATCTGAGAGGAGTTTGTGTGTGCAGAGCAGAGGCATGTAAGATAAAAGCCTGTAAGCCTACAACTGTCTGCAAAGGAACCAAATTGAAAGGAACCCGCTTTTGAATTCATAAGGTGAACACGCTTTGCTTGGTGTCTGGTTAAGTCTATTGGTTTTTGCTGCCTGAGCGGAGGTTAATTTGGGAATTTGTTCAAAGTTATGATAATAGTAATTTGTAGCCATGTGTATATGTTAATTTGTTGTAAATTAATAAATGCCTCATTTAGTTTGATATAAAAACCTCTTGAGAACTAGTGGTCTTATTCCTGAATTCAGAGCTGCATCTCAAACATACCAATTGAAAATATAGGTTATGACAGTTGTTTAAAGCTTCCCTCTGGGACTTGAAATAACAGACTTTATGAACTGCTGTGTCATAACACTCCATCGACTCTTTGTATTATCCTTACCACTTGACTTCCCACCAATTTTTGCGTCATTTTCAAATTTGGTGCTAGTACATTCATTTCCCTCATCCAAGCCATTAATATATATTGTAAATAATTGTCTCTTTACTTAAATGCACATAGTATTCAGAACAAAATAAATGAATTAATGGCACAAATAGAGGTGAATGAGTCAGATCTTATTGCCATTACAGAGACATGGTTACAAGGAGATCAAAGCTGGGAACTAAATATTCAGGGGTATGTGACTTTTCGAAAGGACAGGCAGGAAGGAAAGGGTGGTGGGGTAGCATTGTTAATACAAGATGGAATAAGTACGATAGCAATGATCTTGGATTGGAAGATGTAGAATCCATACGGAGGTAGGAAATAATAAGGGGAAGAAAACACTGGTGGGAGTAGTCTATAGTCCCCCTAACAGGAGCTATGTTACGTCTTCACGGCACTAATAGCATTCCAAAAATACTAAATAATCAAGGGCAAAAGGGGGTGAGGAAATAAATACAATAACTATCACTAGAGAAAAGGTACTAGGGAAATTAATGGGGCTAAAGGCCGATAAGTCTCCTGGACCTGATGGGTTGCATCCTACGATATTAAAGGAAGTAGCTGCAAAGCTACTGGATGCACTGTTAGTAATCTTCCAGGAATCCTCAGATTCTGGAAAAGTCCCAGAGGACTGGAAAACTGCCAATGTAACACTCTTATTCAAAAAGGGAGGAAGACAAAACAGGTAACTATAGGCCAGTTAGCTTAACATCCATCATTGGGAAAATATTAGAGTCTATTATAAAAGGTGTAATAGCAAAGCATTTGGAAATGCATAATATAATCAGGCAGTGTCAGCATGGCTTCATGAAGGGGAAATCATGTCTGACAAATTTATTAGAATTCTCTGAGGAGGTAACAAGCAGGATAGACAAAGGGGAACAGTAAATGTAATATATCTGGATTTCCAAAGGGCATTCGATAAGGTACCACACAAAAGGCTACTTAATAAGATAAGAGCCCATGGTGTTGGGGGTAGGAGATTAGCATAGATTGAGGATTGGCTACCTAATAGAAGTCAGAGAGTTGGAATAAGAGGGCATTTTCAGGATGGCAACCTGTAACTAGTGGAGTGCCACAGGGATCAGTGCCCGCCCCTTTGAACTCATTCTGCAGCTGTGTCCTACGCTGGGCAGGCCTTAATTGGCCCAGCCATGTAAAATCACGGTGTGCTGCCAATCGCGGGTGGCAATCAGCTTCCTGCCCGTCCCTGCTGACCACACACGCTAAGGGAAAAATTCTGCCCTATGACTATTTGCTCGTGGCTATCTCTGCCGATTTTATTTTCCCAATCTACATGAAGATTAAAGTCACCCAGGATTAATGTACTGCCTTTTTTACATGCCCTCATTATGTCCTGATTTATTCTCTATCCTACAACATAGCTCCTGTTAGGGGGACTATAGACTACTCCCACCAGTGTTTTCTTCCCCTTATTATTTCCTACCTCCGTATGGATTCTACATCTTCCGATCCAAGATCATTCCTTGCTATCGTACTTATTCCATCTTGTATTAACAATGCTACCCCACCACCCTTTCCTTCCTGCCTGTCCTTTCGAAAAGTCACATACCCCTGAATATTTAGTTCCCAGCTTTGATCTCCTTGTAACCATGTCTCTGTAATGGCAATAAGATCTGACTCATTCACCTCTATTTGTGCCATTAATTCATTTATTTTGTTCTGAATACTATGTGCATTTAAGTAAAGAGGCATTAATTTTGTCTTTTTATCATTTTTTCCCTCTTTGATCCTATTTGCTGTTGTTTTTTTATGTTTGGACACTTTGTCCCTTCCTGTCACACTCTGGGTATCATTGCCTGAATAGCTGCCCTGCAATGCTGCCGTATCCTTTTGCTTTGTAAGTCTACGTATCCCCTACCCAGAACCCATACAAGTTTGCATAGAAACCACAAGTATTTTACCTGGTGGACACAAGTGGACCAGCAATTGTAGGATTACCAGTGTGGTCAGAACCCAACATTGTGACCATACAGAAGATCGCCAACATACCAATGGCAGCCGAAGAGGCCCAGAATAATTGAATTGTATCAGTCCATGACCTATTGCAGATATACACAGACAGATTTGATGCTATTGGAACCTTCAGAGGTGATGCTGTATTACACGTCAGAGAAAATATAATTTCCGTCAATTGACCCTCCTAGAAAGTGCGGTGTGCTCATACAGGAGAAGCTTAAGAGGGAGTTGGATGACACATAGCGTAATGGCATTATCTCTTGTATGCATCAGCACACAGATTGGGGCAGTGCTATCACATGTGTACTGAAAAAAGATGGCGCTAACTGGGTATGCTTGGACCCACGATGTCCAAATCAAGGTCTGAAGAGAGACCCATACAAGATTCCAATATTAGAGGAATTGGATCCCAAATTCACAGGGGAAAAGTATTTCTCCAAGTTGGACGCCAAACATGGATATTGGTCAGTTCATTTAGCAGAGGGAAACTGTGTATTGGCCAGGGATCAACAACAATATTGAGATGGTAGTGAAGATGTGTGAAGCATGCCAGAAGTCACCAACCACATCAACATAAAGAACCTCTACACACTCACGAGATTCCTTCATTCCCTTGGTCTAAAATTGCAACAGATAAATTCAGTATCCATGGTGACGACTTTCTTCAAGTTGCTGACTATTTTTTTCAAGTTCCAATCATCAGGCAACTGAAGGATACTTCAAGTGCGCCTGTGGTGGGCACAATAAGTGCAGTATTCAGTTGGTTCGGTACACCTGAAGAGATCATGTCAAACAATGGGCCACAATATACTGGCAGACCTTTTAAGGACATGTGCGCCAAATGGGGCATAAACCATATGACAGCATTACCACACTATCCCAGATCCAACAGTCTTGCCAAGTGAATGGTTTGCTTAGGTAAAGCATTAATCATGAAGTGCAGGGAGACAAAACAAGATCTCCATGTTGCCATGTTACACTTAAGAGCAACACCTTTAAAGATAGGCGGCACGGTTGCATGGGAAGGTGCCCTGGGAGGGGGTTGAGGTGTAGGGGGTGATGGAGGAGTGGACCAGGGTGTCCCGGAGGGAATGATCACTGTGGAATGCCCCGGGGGGGTGAAGGGAAGATGTGTTTGGTGGTGGCATCATGCTGGAGTTGGCGGAAATGGCGGAGGATGATCCTTTGAATGCGGAGGCTGTGGGGTGATAAGTGAGGACAAGGGGGACCCTATCATGTTTCTGGGAGGGAGAGGAAGGTGTGAGGGCGGATGCACGGGAGAAGGGCTGGACACGGTTGAGGGCCCTGTCAACCACTGTGGGTGGAAAACCTCGGTTAAGGAAGAAGGAAGACATGTCAGAGGAACTGTTTTGGAAAGTGGCATCATCAGAACAGATGCGACGGAGGCGAAGGAACTGAGAGAATGGGATGGAGTCCTTACAGGAAGCAGGGTGTGAGGAGCTGTAGTCGAGGTAGCTGTGGGAGTCGGTAGGCTTGTAATGAATATTGGTGGACAGTCTATCACCAGAAATTGAGACAGAGGGGTCAAGGAAGGGAAGGTAAGTGTCAGAGATGGACCATGTGAAAATGATGGAGGGGTGGAAATTGGAAGCAAAATTAATACCTTTTTCCAGGTCCAGACGATAGCATGAAGCAGCACCGAAGCAATCATCGATGTACCGGAGAAAGAGTTGTGTGAGGGGGCCGGAGTAGGACTGGAACAAGGAATGCTCCACATACACCATAAACAGGCATAACTGGGTCTATGCAGGTACCCATAGCCACACCTTCTATTTGGAGGCAGTGAGAGGAGTTTAAGGAGAAATATTTCAGTGAGAGTACAAGTTCAGCCAGACGGAGGAGAGTAGTGGTGGATGGGGATTGTTTGGGCCTCTGTTCGAGGAAGAAGTGGAGAGCCATCAGACCATCCCGGTGGGGGATGGAGGTGTAGAGGGATTGGATGTCCATGGTGAAGAGGAGGCGGTTGGAGCCAGGGAACTGGAAATTGTTGATATGATGTAGGGTGTCAGAGGAATCATGGATATAGGTGGGAAGGAATTGGTCAAGGGGAGAGAGAATGGAGTCAAGATAGCAAGAAATGAGTTCCGTGGGGCAGGAACAGGCTGACACGATTGGTCTGCCGGGACAGTCCTCTTTGTGGATTTTGGGTAGCAGGTAGCAGGCCGTCTGAGGTTGGGAGACTTTGAGGTTGGAAGCTATGGAAGGAAGATCTCCAGAGGAGATGAGGTCAGTAACACTCTTGGAAACAATGGCTTGATGTTCAGTGGTGGGGTCATGGTCCAGGGAGAGGTAGGAGGAAGTGTCTGCGAGTTGACGCTCAGCCTCTGCGAGGTAGAGGTCAGTGCGCCAGACAACAACAGCACCACCCTTGTCAGCAGGTTTGATGACAATGTCAGGGTTGGACCTGAGAGAACGGAATGCAGCAAATTCAGAGAGAGACAGGTTAGAGTGGGTGAGAGGAGCAGAGAAATTGAGACGACTGATGTCACGCTGACAGTTCTCAATGAAAAGATCAGGAGAAGCTAAGAATCCAGAGAGAGGGGTCCAGGTGGAGGGAGAATATTGGAGGCGGGTAAAAGAATCCGTTGAACGGGGAGAGGACTCTTGCCCAAAGAAGTGAGCACGGAGACGAAGGTGGGGGAAGAAGAGTCCAGCATCGGGCCGAGCCCAAAATTCATTGAGATGAGGGTGCAAGGGTATGAAACTAAGTCCTTTGCTGAGCACTGAACGTTCAGCATCGGAGAGGGAAGGTCAGGGGGTATGGTGAATACACGGCCGGGGCTGGGATTGGAAGACGGGATGGAGACAGAGGGACAGGCAGGGGTGGAGGGTCCTGGATGGGTGTTGGTGTTGATGAGTTGTTGGAGCTTGCGTTCCTTTGCACCTGAAAGAAAGAGACAAAGCTTCTTGTTGAGGCGTCGGATGAGACGAAGAATAAAATGAAACTGGGGGCACGGGAGCTTAGAAATAGGATGCGGCGGTGCTGCTGGAGGGAGAGGTCGAGTGTGTTAATATAGCGGCGCATGACACTGAGTGTGGATCTCAGGATGCGATGAGAACAGCAGTCCGAGGAGCGTTGTATGTCCCGGAGATACTTGTAATCCTGGGTGGGTTCAAAACATGAGGGATGGAACTTCAGTTGAAATCCACGTGGGGTAAGTCGGAGACGGAGACAGTCACTGAGGAAGGACATATAGCTGTGAAAGTGGGTTTTAGTAAACACCTTGTCAAACACCAGGAGAGAAATGGAAAGCAATGAAGGTGAAAGAGGCAAAAGAGTGAGATGGAAATCCTGTCGAGAGAAGAGCAATACTTCTTCAAGGTAGGCATTCCTTGAAGAGAAGTGGCAGTCAATTAAACACTAAGATAAAAGCAAAAAACTGCGGATGCTGGAAATCCAAAACAAAAATAAAAATACCTGGAAAAACTCAGCAGGTCTGACAGCATCTGCGGAGAAGAACACAGTTAACGTTTCGAGTCCACATGACTCTTCAACAGAACTAAGGAAAAATAGAAAAGAGGTGAAATATAAGCTAATTTAAGAATCTGTACTCCTATCACAGGAAGAGGAGGTCAAAGTACTTAAATTGGTCCATAATTTTGAGGTTCTGAATTGGAGAGTGGGAGACAGTGTGATGAGTTTCAGCTTCGACACATTAAAGATGGAGAGGAAGAATGGTATTTTGGGAGCTTGAAGATAACACGAAGGAAAGTGCCGGAAAGCAGTGACAATGTGAGTATTTATAAAATACATACGGTAAGAATGGTTGGGAGCAAGTAAAGGTAGTTGGAGATTAGAGGAAAGAAAATGATAACCTGCCAAATATGAGCTGCAGGCTCCCTGTCAAACAATCATGGGTGTGACTGCAGAGCAATCAAAGCCTGGGCTGGCTCCATTCGTAGCGAAGGAATCCTAACTCTTTCCTCCCATGTAAAAGCCTTTGTAGATACAGTGGGCTGGATTTTCCTTTGCTTTCCTGCATGAAAGCAGGGGAAAGAGTGAGAAAATCAGACGGTGAAGCCTACAACCATGTTCCTGACTCTGCCTCTCTTTCCCTCAAACCCAGCCCCAGGCTCAAAGAAAGCCCCTCCTCCTCTGGGGCTCTTCTCACCCCCATTAATACCCTTCACTTGTTACGGTGATAGTCTAATTGCAGTGGCAGATTCCATAATGATGGGCAGGAATCCTGCAGTGCTAATGCAGGGAAATGGGTCTGGGTTACGTTCGGGGTTAAAGCGGCAGGGAAAAGTTTTGCGCCCAGGTCAATTTGCAAGCGGAATTAGAATATGGAAGAGAAAAAAAAAATATAGGCCAGCATGAATCATCGCAATCCCATCCTATTTCTTATTTGAATGTGAAAATATTCCTTTGTAATGAGCAAAAGAGTTTAACTGGGTTTAAATGAGAAATTGATTTCCCTATGAGCTCGTGTCTTCATTTAATTAAATGAGTTGCTGTTGAAGTGCTAGCAAATGCAGAGCCCCTCGGGATCTGACGAACCTTGCGAATTAACCGGACTATTATCGAGACTGAGGCCTCAACTGCATCAAAACGCAGGCAACTCATGATGTATTTATGGTCCATTACCTGGGTCAGCACTCTTGACGAGACTATTTTTTTGTATTTGACAAATGCATATGAGATTGAATTGTGGCAAATTACATTATAATGCGTATTGCTTGGCATTATGAAGCTATGAAAAGGCTGCCCTGAGGCTGGGACCCACAGAATTGATGTTAAAATAGCTGAAAAGAAAAATGAGAGAAGCTTGTTAAACGCAGAAAAGGAAAGCTTATTTTGATGAGGGATATCTGAAAGAAAAATCTGCATTCTATGTTAAAAGGCAATATTTTTGCTCCGCTAGTGCTTCTATGAGTAAATGCTGCGGAATGAGTAACACAGGCTAGAATGCCATGAATCCCTTCTCCAGCCTGTTAAACTAGCTGAACTCAATCAGGACAGGGTAGGTGCCGTTATAATCGATCTCAAAATCCTTAGGCCACTGAGTGAAAATTGACCAGGGTTCTTGCTCCTGACCACTGTCCAACGAGTCTTGCTGGGAAGTGGGTGTGTGTAGCTTTTGGGTTAAGACAAGGATTGGGCTCAGTTGTGATGCCTCCAAAGGTTGAATGTGACGTAAAATCCTGGCACACTCTCCCTAACAGCACTGTGGGTGTACATACACCACAAGAACTGCAGCGGTTCAAGAAGGCAGATCACCACCACCTTATCAATGGTATTTAGGGATGGGCAATAAATGGCATCCTTGCCAGCGAAGCCCACATCCTGTGAATAATTATTTTTAAAGTACCAACTTGCATTTATATAGCATCTTTAACCATAAAATGTTCCAAGGCACTTCACAGGAGCATCGTTGGACAAAATTTGACACTGAGCCACTAATGAAATATTAAGTCAGACAACCAAAAGCTCGGTCATAGAAAAGCATCTTAAAGAGGAGAGAGAGTTGGAGAGGTTTAAACAGGGAATTCCTGAGCTCAGGGCCTAGGCAGCTGAAAGTGCAGCAGCCAACGATGGAGAGATTGAAAAGGGGATGTGCAAGAGGCCAGAATTGGTTCACACATAAAGGATGGTTCTTTTGGACAACTGTAGAGCAACAGATTAGGAAAGGGAGGGGAGAGAATATTTGAGGGTGGGGAAAGAAGAAAAGAAAACACTTAATATTTGATTGGTAGATGTCCTCAATTGATGGCTATCAGACTGAAAGTACTAGGGGTCAGGAAAGACATAGGATTGATGAAGGAGCTGGGAGATGGAAAGATCACATTACAGGATGACTTGTACTCTTAAAGAGGGAAACATCTTTCACATTTCTCCCTCAGGCATTCAAAACTGGCTTCAAACCACTACCCACATGTATATGTGGAGAGAGCCTCACTTGAATAATGAAGACAAGAACACCTTCAGTGAGTAATCTGTCTTTTCTCTTCCGTGGCTTCTATTTTGTTCTGATTAAATCTCCGAATAAATAATTAAACAGCCTGTGGGACTAAGATTTGCAATTTGCCTATTTTTAGTTGCTGTTTGTAAAACTTCAGATCTAAGCACAAAATTCTGTGGCAATGTATCAATATGTTACGAAAAGTGCACCACATTTCTTTAATGATATGTATATTATAACATGCATTTTTCCTTTTTATGTTCATTAAAACCTTGTTACAGTGAATCAAAAAGACTATATACCCCATTTAAATTCTATATCCATGGATCATTCCCCTGACAGCACATTGTATATCACTTGGTCTTGATTTGCACTATAGAAGCAAACTTTCTTGTAGAGGGTCTCTTTCCAATGTTTGAGAGCCACTCTCTGGGATGCTGGAACATGCTGCATCGCAAAATGATCGGGTAATTATCTCTGCAATTTCTCCATTTTGTGGGGAGGAGTACAAACGACCATTAGAATCCATCTAAGTCTTTAAAGATTTTTAAAAAACACGCCGTTCCCCACTCATTCTTTGTGCTTTTTGTTTAAGCTCCCTCTTAAATTTTCCAAGATTATCCACATTCTATGTGAAATACTTCAATCTAAACTATGGCCAGGATTTTACGGTCCCTCCCAATCCGGTGGGATATTACGCTCCCGCCGAACTGAATGGAGATTTAAATGGCTCGCCGCATCCGTCCGGGGGGGTGGGGGGAGAAGCGGGGGGGAACGTGCCGTGGTGGGTCTGTAAAATCCTGGCCACACTCTATTCACTTTCCCTTTCAAATTTAAGTCCGTGCTTTATGTTACAGTCTGATTTTCAAACGAGTTAAAATAGCTGTGATCTGCCTGAAGAGGCGATGGAAGCAGGATCGATAGTACCTTTCAGAAGGGAATTGGATAAATGTTTGAAAGGGAAAACCTGCAAGGCTGTGGGGCAGGAGCAGTTGAGTGGGGCTAATTGAATAGGTCATTCATAGGGCATAACCCTGCCAGATGTGCGCTAAGTGCAGTAGCGGACGAGCAGAAGGATGTTTAACCCGCCAGCCGCAATGGCGACTTTTCACCCTATCGTCCCATTCCCGCCTCATTCATTGTGCATTCCCGGGAAACACGCCGGGTCGCTGGTGGGGCAGTCTCTGATTCGCCTGCCCCGCTGTCACCTTAGAGTTTCAGTAAACCAGGTGCCATGTTTAAAGGCCGTCCCTGCACAGAGCCAGCACTCTTCAAGGGATAGGAAGCTGCTGGGAACTGATAGCTGCCAAAGGGAGGAAACATGCTGCTCCCGGATTTAGCGACCCCTCCCTTGAGCACCTACTGGATGCAGTGAAGGCCCACTGTGAAATCCTCTACCCCCGCTCTGGGCGATGACCAGCAAGCAAGGTCACCAATCCAGCATGGGAGGCAGTGGCAGCGGTGGTCAGTGCCAACGCCCTACAAAAGACGACAGTGCAGGAAGAGGATGAATGGTCTCACCCGTTCCACCAGGGTAAGTCACTCTTCTCATCACTCTCAACTCACACACTCAAAAACCCATCACACACCCACTGGGATCTCTCACCTCAAGGGGCAACACCACTAACCCTCACACACACCCTCACATCTCCATCAGCCTCTGAGTCCCCACCAACTACCCTCGCTGTCCCTTCTACTGCTACCAACACACCCTCACCCTCCCACCTACCAGCTGCCTCTGCCCCTCCCATACTCACCATTCCCTCCTACCACACCCACCCTCAGTTTGCTCCCCACAGACCCTTCCCTTGCACTTTCACCTGGACATTTCCCCCCATCCCTCCCACTAATTCCTTCCTCCATCCTTACTCCAGCCTCCATCCTTACTCTTTCCTTCCTCTGGACTCCTTTCCACCCCCTCCAAACTCCTTCCTCCCCCTGGACTCCTTCCTACCTCCTGGACTCCTTACCCCCTCCGAACTCCTTCTCTTACACTTCCTTCCCCCTAACACCTACCTCCTCAGTTGCCCCATTCTCCCCCCATTCCACCTTCCTCCCGCCCTTACTCTCTGCCCCCCAATCTCAACCCCCGACACCATTGTTCCCCCATCTCACCCTCACTCCCCTAACACCATCGCTCCCCCACTTCCCAACATCAACCCCCCCAACCCCCATCACACTGTACACCTTTCTCTCCAAGCCAAACCCAAACCTTCCTCTCCACCCCCATGAGGATCATCCATAGCAGACCACAGCCAAGTCCCCCTGATCTCCTGAAGCAGACCCCAGGCATTAACGGAGACCCCCCACCTTCAGTGAGCTGCGTCGCAGTGGAGCACGCCATGAACATCTTCCTCCAGGGTCCGGTTGCTGTTGGGCCCCAGCATCTTCTGGTCCTCGGATGTCTGCGATGTGAGCAAGACCCTAACAGTAAGTCTGACTTCTGCACGTCACACTTGTCATGACGTGTTCTGGGCTGGCGTGTTTTCCTGCTGATGTGCCCAGATGATCCCTCATGGGGCGACGATTCTGGTGAGCAGGGCTTATATTTATATGCAGACTATTAAAATGATGTTCCCCACGTGCAGCAGTGGGAAAGGCGGCCCGCCATTGGTGGGTGGAGGGGATGATCGCAAACTGGCTTCATAATGTGGTGAAACTGATTTTTTGGCTTCCCAACATATTGTTCACTCATGCCCATCATGATGCCCATGCTCGCCATGATGCCCGATGCCAAATTCTGGCCATGGGCTGTATTTTTTGAAAAAAACACAATTGCTGGTTGTGGACACTGCTGGCAAGGACAGCATTTACTACTCATCTCCAGCCACCCTTGAGAAGATGATGGTGAGCTGCCTTCCTGAGCCACTGCAGTCCATCTGGGGAAGGTGCTCCCACAGTGCCGTTAGATACTGTGCTTCAGGATTTTGACCCTGTTCCGATCCGTACAAGTCAGCATGGCATTTGACTCAGGCGAGAACTTGGAAGTGGTGGTATTCCCAGGCCTCTGGTAGAAGTTGTGTGTTTGGGAGGTGCTATGAACGTAAACTTGGCATGGCTGTTGCACCCAGTGCCCATGGTGTGCCATAGGCAGAAGGAGTGAATGTTTAGAATGGTGGATGTGGTGCCAATCAAACAGGCTTCTTTGCCTTAATGATGTCAAGCTTCTTGCGCGTTGTTGCAGCTGTCTTAATTCAAGCAAGTGGAGAGTATTCTATCACACCCCTAACTGGTGCCTTGATAGTGGAAATGCTTTGGGGAGTCAGTTGTGAATTACTTGCCACACAATGCACAGCCTCTGAGCTGCTCTTGTAGTCATGATAGTTATGTGGCTGGAGCACTGAAGTTCCTGGTTAATGAGGTTCCTCAGGATGTTGATGATGGGGGGTTTGACAATGGTAATGCCATGGAATGTTAAGGGAAGGTCGTTAGGCTCTCTCTTTTTGGAGATGGCCTTTTGTGGTGTGAACGTTACTTGCCGCTTAAGCCTGGATGTTATGCTTCCTGAATCACAGACTGATTCATTATCTGAGGAATTGTGAATGGCTGGGTTTGATTGGCCAGACCCAACCTCAAGTGGAGGCCAAGATAGATCTACTCAGTACTTCAGACTGAAGATGGGTGCCAAAAGTCGTGAGTGCTGGGCTGTGCCATTGTTAATGATGGGGAAGTCGATGCAGCCTCCCCCTCCCTTTAGCTGTTTAATTATCCACCACCATTCATGATTGGACATGGCAGGACTACAGAGATTTGATCTGATTTGTTGGTTGTGCAATCGCTTAGCTCTGCTGTTTAGCATGCATGACGTCCTCTGTTGTCACTTCACCAGATTGGCACCTCATTTTCAGAATTGCCCAGCACTGCTGCTGGCATGTTCCTTCATACTCCTCACTGAATCAGAGTTGGTCACCTGGCTTGAGTGTATACCACGGTGTCACCATCTCCTGTGGGTCTGTCCTGCCGCTAGAACAAGACATACTCGGGGATGGTAATGGAGGAGTCTGGGACATTGGCTAAAGGTATGGTTCTATGTGTCTATGCCAGGTTGTTGCTTGATTAGTCTGTGGGTCAGCTTTGGCACATGTGATTTGGTGTGATTGAGGTCTTTGCAAGACCGATTGGGCTCGGCAATGCAGCCTCTGAATCAGATGCTGAGGTCAAAGCTGAGTGATTTGTTTAATTTTATTCTTATTTATACTTCTTTCTAGGGGTTTGCTACAACTGAGTGGCTTGCTAAGCTATTTTGCAGGACAGGTAGGAGTCAATCACATTGCTGCAGGTCTGGAGTCACAGCCAGACCAGGTAAGAATAGCAGGTTTCCTTGCCTAACGGAAACCACTTAGTGAACTAGTTAGGTTTTTATCAATAATCTGATAGCTTGATATCAGCATTTTATATCAGATTTATTTTTTTGTTTTTTTAAAAACCAGGGAGAGAATCTCCTAATTCTTAGCTCTGGATTCGGGATTATTAGTTCCGTAACCTGACCGCTCGACTACCATACTCATATGATTCTAAGTTTCAGTTTACAAATTACCTTGGAATTTTTAAAACATTGAGAAGCTTTCCCCTGAGCCTTCATTTCCAGATTCCTTGCTCTTTTGTAGTTCAGTATCAGTTTAATTGCCTTCCTCTGTACCTTCTCCAGTGTGAAGATGATCCCACTGTAATATGTGACCATAGCTCAGTTGGCCAGCATTTATTACCCATGTCTAGCTGCCTTTGAGAAGATGATGGTGAGCTGCCTCCTTGAACCATTGCAGTCCATGTGGGGAAGGTGCTCTCACAAAGCTGTTAGGTACAGGGTTTCAGGATTTTGACCCAGTGACAATGTGTCCAAGTCAGGATGGCTTTTGACTAAGGGGAGAACTTGGAAGTGGTAGTGTCCCCAGGACTTTGCTGCCCTTGCCCTTCTAGATGGTAAAAGTTGTGGGTTTCTATCATCGCCCCAATCCCTCCTCTCTATTGCGTTCTAAATTTAAAATATATTTGCGCTGTTTATTCCATCCTCAGTCTTAGAAATTTGTATAGGTGTTATAAATTTGGATTTGTTGTAAATACTTTCCCAAGTTCAATACTGTCAGTTACCCCTGTAAGTGATCTGAGAGTCTTACACTATCATTCAAATGGCAATGTAGTGTAGTGTAATCTGGGGGATATAACAGTAGCACTCACTTATGTCTTGAACTAGATATTTGCATTTTTCACATGTCTGAAGGCAAACTGAGAAAGCACCTGGTGGGATGAATCCAGAAATAAACTGTTAAGCTGATTTTATTTCAAGGTGTACATACAGAACTGTTATGATCAGGCTCAATTTAGTTCAATCTGTACAATTTATATTCATCCATGTATTAGATCTTAAAAGTGGCACGTGACTACAACATTATATTTAAGCTGCTGCAGGATGGGTCTATATACCTACTATTATGTTACATCACATTATGTGACAGGCCGACCACACTCAGTAGAACTCAATTCACGTTGAATTTAAAAATGGAAGTCCAAAAATAAATCCAAAAAGTTCAAAATACAACATAAAGAAGAGAAGTAGAACTGCTCAAAATCAGAATGCTGTTGCAGCAAAGAGAACAGAGGCCTTTATTGGGATGGGATTTCGAACTGGGGGGGAACATTGTGAGGGGGTGGTGGTGCGGGAGGAGCAGTTAACTCCTGGGCTGCGATTTTCCGTGCCCACTGGCATCGGGCGTGTTTGGTGGCGTGAGTGGACAATATAGCAAGAAGGCCAAAAATCGGTTTCACGACGTTGTGAAATCAGTTTGCAATTGTCCGCTCAGCCTGTCGATGGCGGGCTGCATTCCCTGCCACTGGACGTCAGGAACCTCATTGGAATACATGAGCAAATCATTATAAGGCCAGCCTGCCAGTGTCCGCCCACGTCGGCAGGAAAACGCGCCAACGTGTTTCACAATGGCATATATAAGGGCTGCACTTCGCTCGGGATTTCAAGGTTTGTTTGCCTACCTTGCTTCGGCAGCACTCGCAGTCATCAGCGCCAGGCTTCACCGACAGCACCACATCACTTTTAGGGGGGCTCATGGGCAGGTCTCTACCTACCAGATCAGCCACATGTGGGTGGCTTTTCAATGGCTGCAGGGCTAGGGCTTGCTTGTGGAAAGGGGAGAAGTGGCCTCAGGCAAGGGAAGAGGCTGCAGGACAAGGGCTGTACTGGGGAAGTGGGTATCCCAGGGTGTGTGTGGGGGCACATGTTGATCTGTGCAAGTGGCCTCAAGATAGCGAGGGCTGAGGAGGCAGTCTCCAGAGGAGATGAAGCCAGATGGACATGAGAGGGCACGTGTGTGAGAATGGGTGGTGATGCCCCTTGAGCTGGCAGTGAGCGAGATGCCAGTGAATGTGTGATGGGCTGAGTTTGTGAGTTTAGAGTGATGAGATGGTTGCCACCCCCTGGCTGCACGGATGAGATTATTCATCCTCTATTTGCATTGAATGGCCAACATCTTCTGTGCAGCATTGGCACTGATCACTACTGCCATTACCTACCAAGCTGGAGTGGTAATGTTGCTGCCCCTAGAGGACATCACAGTGGGCCTGTACAGTGTCCAAATGGTGCTCAAGGGCTGCAGTCTTCTTGCCTTTTGGGGCTATGCCTTCCTTGCTGCACTGAGCGTCGGTGAATTTAAAATGTGGTGCCCGGTGTGATGAAGTGGCGAGGTGATGGTGTGGCAGGCGAATCGGAGCTTGCCCTCCATCGAAACGCGTGTATCCTGGGAATGCATGATTAATGCGGCGGGTTTGGGACGGTACGGAGTGAACATCGGTTAAACATCGTTTTTCCCGCCCGCTACCGCACTTAGTGCAAATCTGGGACGATTCCGCCCCTGGTTTCCCTGAACGCTGTGGAGTTTTAACTCCATAGAGAGCATGTTTGTTTTTACGAGGTTCTCTCCCTGGAAGCCAGTCTGATTAACAGGCTTGGTACCCTTTAGGGCAAGGAACATGCAGAAGGGCAGCAAAGTTGGTTTCCACTGCTTCGGGTGGAGATTGTGAGCAGTGGCTGGGTACAGCTTGGATTGGAGGGTCAGGAGTGATTGCATGGGTTTGGAGAGAGATCGGGTGAGGAAATTGGAGGATACCAGGGAGTGTCAGTGATAGTGGGGAAGGACCGATTGCAGGGATGGTTCAGGTTGTGGACCAGGGAGCCCAGTTGCGCAGGTCCTCTTGGAGCAGTCAAGCGAGCACCCCTGCTCTGCTTGGCCCACAAATAGTGTTAGAAAAGCACTTACCTCCTCCATGTAGCAGTCCTTCACTCCTTTTAGCTGTTGGGTTTCCCAAAACTCAGTCAACCAGTGTTAAAGCTAGAAAAGAGATGAAATATCTAGATGATCATTCCAACCGCCTCCTGGATATGGGTCAGTCATCTTCCCCCTTCCAGTAAGACTGGAGTGGACGGGTTTAAGAATGAGTTGGGTTTGAATTTGAGATTCCTTTCATTTTAACATCCCACGTGACCCAAATTCACTCATTTTGCGGTTAAAATCAGCCCAGTAAAACTCAACCAACAAAACCAGTGATACGGACTCCACAAAAACTATCACCAGCACATTGTCAAAAGTCAAACCTGAGAAAATGAGGACAACCTACAAATAACTCCCAATAGAAATCCAGCAAAGTATGGTGCTGAAAAAAGTGACAATATCATAAATGGAAATAACCTAAAAATGAAATTTTTAGAGGCAGTGAGATTAATCAGGGAACCAAAGTAGATCAAAACAACCCAGCTCCGCAATCGAGTATGATTTTAGACATAAACATTCCCCCAACTCCATCCACTGAGGCAAAATACCCGCATGAGAAACCTACTGACAGCAACCGCCTCCACTTGCCTCACCCATGCTGACTGAAGAAATCTGAATCGGCATCCCAACATAATAAAAAATGCACTGATGGCTCCTTTTGAGGCAAGATTTTCACACCAACTCCCCCTCTTCTTTCTCTCCATTCCCTCTATCCTCCTTACCTGCCTCGCTTTCTCTCCCTGACTCACTTACCCCTTCTCCAAGCTCTTTCTATCCCCTCCCTTTCTTCTTCTGCTCTGCTTTCCCTCTTCCCCTTTACTCCTCTTTTCTTATATCTCTCCACCCTCTCCTTATCCTTCTCCATCCCTCTTCCCCTCATTTGACTCCCCTCCCGTTTTTCCCTTCTGATTTTCTACCATCTTTCTAACCCCTCACCCATCTCTCTCTCCCATTTCTCACTCTGCCTCTTCATCTGCTGCCTTTCTCACCTTGATTCAGTTCTCTGTCTGCCTCCTAATCTGTTGGCCTCAAAAGTGGCCTTGATTATCACACGTTGGGCAGAATTTAATTCCCCTCCCGCACCCCACCCCAACTGGGAGCAGGCTGGGGGGCAGTTGGGCCATAGAATCAGGAGGGATGGCAGGAGCTGAAAAGCCTGTTGCCTTCCCAACTCACCAGCCCTCCACTCCGCACCTGACCCACCCCAAATTAAGTCAGGGGTGGGGAAGGTCAATCTCGACCTTCCCACCTTGAAGCTAATTGAGGCCCTTTAGGTGGCCAAATTAATATCCACTTAAGGGCCTCATACCACTGCCACTCGGAGAATACCAGATACCCCTGCCCACCTGTTGGACCACCCATCAGCTCTTTGGTGCATGCTTGACTGGCCCAGGCGAGCTGAGTGCCACTGCACTCTGGGGCCGCCTCCATGTTGCTGGTCTGGACCTGTTGCAGTCCCAGCAGTGGCCACTGCTCCTGGTGGTGCTACTGGGCCTGAAGAGCTATTGGTCCTCTTGATTGGTTGGCAGCTCTTGGAGATGGGACCTCCACCCTTAAATGGGCAGAAACCCCTATGGCAGGCAGTTAACTGCCTGATTGCTGTTGAATTCCAAAAATGGACACAGAGGGATTTGCCCCCAGCTTTCTGCTGTAGCCACTAAATTCAACCCCGTGTGTCCAAAGCATTAGGAGATCAAGTGGTATATACCATGGGCTGAATTTTACATTCCGTGGGTCACCACACGCCCGACCTGATCGGGCGTTAAATTGCGCGAGAAGACGTCGGGCGAGCGTGCCAACGTCATCGCGCAATATTTTGCTCAGTGGGTGCACACAAGTTGGAAGCGCACCCCGCCGACAACTGAGAGGGCAATTAATGGCGCAATTGTCTCCAATTTTTCGGGGTCCTTCCAGCCTTACAGTTGGCGGACGGGTGAATCGGCCAGGCGGCCTTAACATTTTTCATCAAACCTCATCCAAGGGCGGGATGAAATTTCCGTTATGAAACAAAATAAAAATAAATATCTGTGGACAGCATTTTTATCAGCTGTATTCTCAGGTGTTTGATTGTGATGCATGGACATTTTTTTTGGCGGCATTTTAAACCTTTATTTGAGCGTTTTCAGGTCTGCAGCTCCCTGAGGCAGCTGTCTGCCTTCAGGGAGCTCTCTCGCAGTGCTCTCCCGCGCCCACGGAAACATCATCACCCATCTTCTTCCTGCCTCCGGCAGTGCTGAGCTTTTCAGCGCACGTTTTAGCGGCCAGCCAGCATGAAATCGCAGTCGGGGGCCCATTTCCTGACCGCTCCCGGGCCCGCCGATCACCTGCACCCGCCAAAGGTAAAATTCGGGTCCAGGTAAAGAACATGTCCCACTTGTTTTTTTAAAAATTCTTTTTATTCATTTATCCGTAGTTTTAACGCCTTTTTTTAAATCCCATTTTCTATCCTTTCTTTTTTCCCCCCTTCACCACTGCCCCCTCCCCCCACCCCATCCCCGACAGGGCCGCCTGTCACATGTTCCATGTGCTTTCACACAATGCTACCCTTGTTCTGCTATTATCACATTCTGCTTTCTTACCTTTATGCCACTATTAGCACCTTTTTAGCACTAACCACTACCATTAACACTCCCTTTGTCCTTTTGTCCATGACATCTTTGTCAATCTCTCCTTTGCCCCCACCTATCGCTGGCCTTCTATCCAGCTCCACCTGCTCCACCCCCCTTAAACAGTATAAATTTCATCACATTTCCATTTCTCTTCAGCTCTGAAGAAGGGTCATACGGACTCGAAACATTAACTTTGTTTCTCGCTCTCTACAGATGCTGTCAGGCTGCTGAGTTTTTCCAGCATTTTCTGTTTTTGTTTCAGATTTCCAGCATCCGCAGCATTTTGCTTTTTATATTAAAGAACATGTCACTTTACTGAAGATCAATAGGTCAGATAACGTGACTTAGATCAGATGCCTTCTAAACTATACTCCAACGTTTTTAACCTCTTCACTGAAATAAAAGCCCTCACAGTTTTCTCTTTGATAAACTTGACTGCCTTGGCAGCCTTCCTGTTTCAAAGAAAAACCCCTTGCCTTTCTCTGTATGTGTCCTTTTATTATCTTGTGCTATTCACAGTCAGAAGGAGCAAGTCTTGTAAAATTCCTACTGAGTCTCCTGGACTGGCAACTCTCCAACACAGTCAGTATGAGATGTTTACCGATACCAAGGCAAGATCACAAATTGCTTATTATTTGTAGTCATTGAGGAAACGGCATTAAAGCTAATTCATTCACATTGTAACTACCTCTCATCTTATTTTTAACTCTTAAAGTTACTCTTTTTTCAAATCCTTTTTATGGAGCGATGGTCAAAAGGTCTTGAATCTGTAAGTCCACATGAACCAGCAGCAGCCTCATATCAGCATCCCTCAATTTATCATCTGTCATTAGTTTGAGTATTCCAGTACTTGCGACCCCCTTCCTGCACTTTTATATCTGCAGCTTCATTTCTAACCACACTTATAAATAATTTTGCAGAGTTATTTGATCTTAAAATGTTGTAGAACAGAAGCAAACATTTGGCCCATTAAGTTGCATCAATGTTTTTCTCCACATAAACCATCCCTTATAATCCGAGTCTAATTTCTTTGCAATGTAAACAATAATAACCCTCTCATGGACACCTGGGGCACCCATTAACCACCTTCTATTCTGATACAGTTCTGTGAACAATTACCCTTTTCTGTGCTTCCATGGGATATGGGTGCTGCTGGCTAGGGCAGCATTTGTTACTCCTCCCTAATTGCCTTTGAGAAACAGAGAAACATAGAAAATAGGAGCAGGAGTAGGTCATTCGGCCCTTCGAGCCTACTCTGCCATTCACCATGATCATGGCTGATCCTCTATCTCAACGCCACACTCCCGCTCTCTCCCCACACCACTTGATGCCTTTAGAGTCCAGAAATCTATCTATTTCCTTTTTAAATATATTCAGTGACATGGCCTCCACAGCCTTCCATGGTAGAGAATTCCATAGGTTCACCATCCTCTGAGTGAAGAAGTTTCTCTCCATCTCCATCTTAAGAGGCCTACCCCGTATCCTGAGGCTGTGACCCCTTGTTCTAGACCTCCCAGCCAGAGTAAACATCATCCCTGCATCCAGTCTGTCCATCCCTGTCAGAATTTTATACGTTTCAATGAGATCCTGTCATTCTTCTAAACTCCAGTGAATACAGGCCCAGTGGTGGTGGTGAGACAACTCTAGAACCGCTGCAGTCCATGTGGTGTTATGTACACCCATGGTAATGTTAGGAATGGTGTTCCAGGATTTTGATCCAGTGACGGTGAAGGAATGGCGATATATTTCCAAGTCAGGATGGCGTGTGTCTTGGAGGGAACTTGTAAGTGGTGGTGTTCCTATCCATCTGTTGCATTTGTTGTAGAAGTTGTGGGTTTGGAAGGTGCTGCCAAAGGAGTTGAGTTGCTGCAGTGCAGATTGTAGATGGCACATGCGGATGCCGCTGTGTGGCGATGATGGAGGGGGTGGCTGTTGAAGGTGGTGGATGGGTGCAAGTCAAGTGGTTGCTTGGTCTTGGATGGTGTTGAGCTTCATGAGTGTTATTGGATCTGCTCTCTTCCAGGCAAGTGGAGAGTATTCCATCACACTCCTGACTTGTGCCTTGTAGATGGTGGACAGACGTTGGGGAGTCTTCTGATTTGTCTTCTCTGATTTGATTTGTCTTCTCTGTGTCAATTTCTAATCCACTGCACAAGCTTCTCTGGCCAATCCCTTCAGTTTTATACCTTCTGTACTTACCCATCTATTTCATGTTGACACTGTGTCAAAAGCTAATGATATATGTCCACTCAGTTTTCCCTTATTCACAGGATACAACTACTCCTCAAATAAGTCCAGTGGATTAGTCAGCCACAACGTTCTTCACATAAAACTATATTGGTCGCCTTCTGATCATTCAGATTTCCTTAGGTGATGGTGTACACCTTGAACCATCCAAAAAAAGCAGCCACTAGATTTGTACCTATCTACAACCTTCAACATCCACCCCTTCCATTGTCACCACACAGTGGCAGCTGTGTGTACCATCTACAATCTGCACTGCAGCAACTCAACAAGGCTACTTTGACAGCACCTTATTCCCTTTTTCAGCATTCCCTCTGATGTTTTACTTACTAGAGATGTGAGCCTTATAGGCCTTCAGTTTTCAGGGCTATTTTTATTCAATTTTTCATAAAGTGGCTTTGCCTTTGCATTGCCGCAATGCTCAGGCACTTTTATTTCTAACAAAACTCTAAAATTGACTGCCTGGAGACAATTTTATGAGCCAATTCCTCAAGTTCCTCTCGTGTGCATACCCTGGTATGCAATCTATCTAAGCTGTGAGCCTTGACCACCTTTATTGCTCTCAGCCTATGAGCTATCTCCCTATTTGTAATTTATAATATGTTCAACAGTTCTTTGTTCCTTTCTAGAAATTCCACCTCTGTATTCAGAAGACACATAAATGTTATTTAAGATCCTTGTCATCCTTTAACCGTATGATATAATGCGATCTTTGGGATCCTTTATGCATCTTACTGATCCCCTTACTATCTATTTTCTGTGAATATATTTCGGAAGGACTTTCACATTGTGCTTTACGTTCCATGCAATCTGAATCTTATCTTCTCTTTACCAGTTTCTTAACCAATTTAATATTTTTTTAATTTATTGCTATCCTCTGATCTACTTGTAGATTTATAGTTGTGGAATGTTCTCTTTATTTCCCTAATGTCCCACATTATTTCATTTGTTGCTTATCTTCTTCCTTAGCTTCAGCTTTCTCCCAGTGGAATGTGGTTAATTTGTATTCTCTGCAATGTTGCCCTAAAAATGTCGATTTATCTTATCTGTTCCTCTTTCCTAATAATGTGTTCGGATAGCTCTATTACATAACTCTGTTTTAATTGAGTTGTTCCCTTTGCTGTATGCTAGCTGGGATAACTAAGCTGCCTAATAGCAGCCTCTCCGTCTTTACCAGGCAGCAAGAAAAGGAGAGGGCGCAGCACTGGATTCCAGCCCAGTCAACATCCCACAGCCTGATAGACCATGAATGAGACCCAGAATAAAGCATGGCATCAGGTCTCTTCAGGACCACATGTTGATTGGGATGATGGGCTGCCATGGCCTCCAGTCACATAATAAGCAGCACTGTAATACAATGTGACAGTAAGGTGCTTTCATAAAGATCAGTACAGATGAGGGAGCCTGTAGTCATCAAGCAACCTACTCATCACGGCATGGAGCTGCCTTTTGAATCACACCTCCGCTACCCTACTCAAACACCACCCCATGTATTAATCACTCCTTGTACCTTTGCACTGATTCATAGATTGTTCACTGCTCTCAACTATACAGATTACTTCTAATTTTAGAAAATCAGTACTCCTTTTAAACTGAGAAATTATTATTTGTGGTATTAAAAGACAACATTCATCATAAACATAAACCTTTACTTTAAATGGGTTAATGGACGCAGGAATGCCATCTAACCGTGTTAAATCTTTGACCGCTAATTTCACCAACCATTTTTTAGGCTTTTCTATTTAAAACAAAAGTGTCCCTTAAAGAGGAAAGCACAACATGAGATGGACAATTAATGCCAGCCATGCCAGTATGGCGCTCCACCTGCGATTGAATAATACAAAAAAAAATTCCCTTAAGATTATCAAGTAAAGCAGGCCACATTCACTCTGGCCTCAGTAATACAAGAGCGCTTATGCCCTGTGCATCATTTGAATTTTCAGCCCCCTTCCACATCTTATAAGGGTTGTTTCTACAGCACACCAAAACTATTATCTGTCTTGGCTTTGACACACACCACACTGAATTTTGTATATTGGAGTGCAGGGATTAACTCCCAGAACACGGGAAGGACGCCAGTATCTGATCAACACAGTGACTGCCAAATATCTGATGGCCTCCTCACACAAGGGAGTGGAACTGCTCGTAAATGGTCAGGAAATCAAAAGGTCTCCCCCACCCCAGATCCTCTTCTGTGACAAGAGGCAATTCATAAACAGGGTTGATGAAACAGAGTAGAGATTGAAAATACATTTGCCACCCTCACACTATTATTCTTTCATGAGATGTGGGCATCCCTGGCAAGGTCAGCATTTGTTACCCATCCCTAATTGCTCTTGAACTCAGTAAGTTGCTAGGCCATTTCAGAGGGCAGTTAAGAGTCAACCGCATTGCTGTGGGTCTGGAGTCACTTACAGGTAAGGATGGCAGATTTCCTTCCCTAAGGGACATTAGTGGACCAGGTGGGTTTTTGTGACAATAGCTTCTGAGACTAGAATTTAAATTCCACCAGCTGCTGTGATGGGATTTGAACCCATGTCCTCCAGAGCATTAGCCTGAGCCTCTGGATTACAGATCTAGTGACATTACCGCTACGCCACCGTCTACCTCTGTCCTTAATAAAAAGCCCTGTGAGATGTCCAGCTGTATGTGAGAAAAGCTATTAACATTTCTCCTTTTGCCTTAAAGCTTATAACGATGGTGTAGGATGTTGGGAGTTTAACAATGCCCCTGGTCTACAGCTGACAGATCTGCTGATCTCAAAGACCTACACCAGATGCCTGTGATTTCCATCTTTCCATTGATAGAAACTTGCTGTAAACAGCAGAGATGCCAAATGACCCTGGATTTGCATGTCAGGCTTACATTTCACTTTTTAAAACCCTCAGAGACTCATTATGACAGCCTGAGACCCTTCAGTGAAAATCCAGGAAAATAAGGAATGTGCTTGACACATACAAATTAACAGAGCGCAAAGAGAGGTTCATTTTTATTTTGCATTGTAAGGTTTTTGACTACCAACTACATGAAAGCTGAGGCCCCCCCCCCCCCACCCTCTACAGGACAGATGGTCAGTTCCATAAATCCATTGATTTGGCCTTCACACACAATTTGATAATTTTTCGGCATCTGTGCTGTCTAAGTAGGGAAAGAATGACCATTTTAAAAAATCAGCAAAGTCCCCATGGATTGTGGATATATTCCAGATGCTCCCACCATGGAACGAATGAAAATCAGCGAGTGAGTCAGCCCAGGCTTCTGCTCCCCTCTTACTGGTTGCTTGTTTAGAGGAACATAAGTGAAGATTTGGGAGAAGCCAGCCTGTCGACTTATGCGATGAATGACATGTCTATTCAGAACATCAAACAAGCATTTAGTATAAAATACCCACAGCATGTAATGGTGGTTCCAATATCTCCCATCTCCCTGCTCACCATGCCCCTCATAACTCCTTCAGAAAACACCTCTTAAATTTACTCTTAAACCCATTTCTCCTATTCAGTAAATGTAACTTTTGCACAAATCTATGTAAAATAATTTCTGACTGACTCTTTTTATGTCGCATTTCCTGCCTTTTATTTGTGTTGTACCCTCGGAATGTGAACCCTTTTGCGAAATGAATTTTCTTCCTGGCTCAGCTATGTCAAGTTGCTTCTGCTGAGAAACCTTTCGGTCAGGCCGTCTAGATGGCACCTGCAAAGAGCACAATGATGTTCGCCAGGGAGGCCTGAGGTAAGACAGACGGCCATCTGTTCTACATTCATCCAATATCTAGAACGCATGGACACCAGAAGGCTCATTGTTCATAGGTCAGCAGTGAGAAACTGGGTTAATCTTCCTTTGTTGTGGCCCACGAGTGCTGAGTCAAATTTGCGGCCTCCGCTGCTGTCCCAGTGGACGTCAGATAACTCAACCCAGGCTGAGAATCAAATCCAGGATTCTATTGGTCCATATGGCTCAGATCCACCCTTTTGATGGCTCAATTTGTAAGGGTGGATCTGAGCCATATGGACCAATAGAATCCTGGATTTGATTCTCAGCCTGGGTTGAGTTATCTGATGTCCACCGGGACAGCAGCGGAGGCTGCAAATTTGACTCAGCACTCGTGGGCCACAACAGAGGAAGATTAACCCAGTTTCTCACCGCTGACCTATGAACAATGACCCTTCTGGTGTCCATGCGTTCTCGACATTGGATGAATGTAGAATTGTGCTCATTTGTAATGTCCTCGTCGATCAAATGGACTATGTATGCTCAAGTGTCCAAATTCACACATGAAGTATAGCTGCTTGGATGGGGTGTGGAGGGAGCAGGGGAGATCAAATCAGAGTGGAATTGTATCTCAGCAGGCGTCACAGGAAAGGAGAGCTGCCCATGAAAGAGATATTATTGCCAGACAACCTTTTTTTCCCAGAATTGAGTCATTTGGAATGCAAGTGTAAATTCTCTTCAGTCAGGGATATGCTATAGAATGTGACTTTGTTTGTAGGAAATAGCGCTAGCATTCAATTTGGAATGTTTAAATGCCAGTGAGAGAGCGCAGGCTGGACATGAGGTGCAGTGCGTGCCAGTTGTTACTATTCACTTGGAGTTGGCCTTCAATTATTGCCATTGTTCCTGTTCCATTTTTACTGTTGGACAGAATTCCATGAATCAGATGGGGAGAACAAATTGGTTTTCTGTTTGCTTGGAAGAAAAGATAAGAATTATGCAGCATTTCGACATGCTGTTTAAGTAATCTGTGGCTTTGTGTTCCACTGCTCAGTTCACACAATGATTTTGTACGGACAATCTAAAGAGAGCTCATTAGCCAGCATTAGAAAAGAAGCGGAGATGTATTTTCAAATGGTTTATTCTTGTCTGCATTTGTATCTTGAAACATAACCTTGTCAGATATTGTGTAAAAGTAGCCAATTTGTATGCCAGGCTGTATTTTACACTCCAAGGGCAGAATTTAACACCCTACGCTGGGGCAAGTTTGGAGGCACGCAGGGGAGTGCCGGGTGGGGACCCTACCGCCTTTCTGCCTCTGCCCCAAATAATTCCGGGGTGGGAAGGCTAATGAAACGCCTTTCTGCCCTGACGCCAATTGAGGCCCTTAAGTGGGCAATTAATGCCTACTTAAGGCCCTCATCAGGCCATTGCTGGTATTCATCCAGCGGTAGGCAGGGAACTTGCCAAGCGGGAAGCCCGAAAGAGTGGGGTTGGTCCCTCATTATCAAGCACTCCTTGCCTGATCGGGGAACCTGGCATTGGGAAGAGGGGGGATTGGGCCCTCTGTGAGCCACCCCCTGCCCTTTCCTGCAACCCCCCCACCCCACAACCCCCATCTTGCCCCACTTACATGTGGCCTGGATCCCTCCTGGGCCTCTGGTGGGAGCATTACCAGCAGCTACCATGACTCCCCTGTTGGCACTGCCACTAATGAGATGCTGCTGGCCTCTGATTGGCGGGCAGCTCTTGAGGGGGCTGGATATCCACCCTCGGGGTCCTTGATCCCGGGTAAGGCATGCCGCTAGCCACTTAAGCGACTGACTGGCACTTAATTTTGGTGGGCCTTCCCCAAAGAAGGTGCTGAGGGGCTTTTGCCAGCTCTTCAATCAGCGGGTGAGACTCCTGTCGCCTGGATTAAATTCCGTCCCCAATACTGGGGAAGAGGATGGGGAGAATGGAGAGGAAGCAAAGCAGAGAGACAGAGAGGAGGGGAAAATTAGGTGAATTTCTCTTGAGTGCGAGACTGATACAAATAAAGTTTTTAAGAAGTCATACCTTTGGAAGGTTTTTATTGGTGATGTATGCTGAATGTGCATGTCCAGTTCTGAGCACCACACTTTAGGAAGGATGGGAAGGCATTAGAGAGGGTGCAGAAAAGATTCACAAGAATGGTTCCAGGGATGAGGAACCTCAGTTACATGGGCCTGTTCTCCTTGGAGAAGAGAAGGAGAGGAGGTTTGAAAGAGGTATTCAAAACCATGAGGGGCCTGGACAGAGTGGATAGGGAGAAACTGTTCCCATCGGTAGAAAGATAGAGAACCAGAGGGCGCAGGTTTAAGGTAATTGACAAAAGAAGCAATGGTGACATGAGGCAAAACTTTTTGAGTGAAGATAAAGATGTGAAGGTCCTTGAGAGGCTGCAGAGGACATTAATCAGGTTCCAAGGATTAGGGGGTTTTAATTGCAAGGTTAGTTCGGAAAGGCTAGGGTTGTTCTCCTGCGAGCAAAGGTGATTGAGGGGAGATTTGATACAGGTGTACAAGATTATGACAGGCTTAAACTAGGTAGACAAGGAAAAACTGTTCCAATTAGCTAATTATACAAGGACTGGGGGCACAGGTTTAACATTTTGGGCAAGGGGCGGAGGGAAGATTTGAGGCAGAATTTCTTTTCCACAGCAAGTGTTAATGAGCTGGAACTTGCTGCCCATGAGGGTGGTGGATGTGGAAACAAGCAACGATTTCAAACGGAAATTGGATGAGCATATCCCTCTTTTAAACTTTGAAACCTATTGCTCAGGCTCTCCCTGATGACTCACTTGACTTGTCCTGAGCTGCACAGGTCAGGAAGGCCCCAGGCCTGGCCTGTGCAGATTTAATTAGATTTGGTCAAGGAGATAGTTGGGGAGCTGCACTTAACCTAAGCGCCCCAG